>NC_089842.1:132606468-132920531 GCF_035609145.1 Eleutherodactylus coqui
AGAGTCAGCGAGGGGGCAGACAGGGGGAGGCAGTTTAGCAGAGCTAAACTGTCTGTCCTCCGCCTGACAGTAACCTAGACTCGGCGTAAACTCGCTGGACCTGGGCCGTCTGAACACGCGCACAAAACGGGAGATGCAGCCATGACTTAGTCATGGCTGTCTCTCGTTCACACGATTTTCAGTCACGCTGCGCCCGACTTAAAATCGCCTACACTCGTGTGAAAGAGCCCTTAGTGTGAAAGATCAGTCTGTGTATATTGTATGTGATATGACACTTTACGGAAAACTCATGTGCATGCACCCTAATAGTTTTAGACTGTTTTGGAGGGGGTTTACCCTTCATCAGTGTGCAGTAGGTTGTTGGCTTGGCTGGAGGTTATAAATTTCCAAGGGGAAGGCACATGCATGGCCTTCTAAGTCTCCTTATACCTACTAGGTGCTGTCCCTAAGAGAGACTATACCCCTCTTTAACCACATGTATATGCCTCTCACCCAGCAACCTACTGCATACAGATGAGGGGCAAAACCCCCCAAACAGTTTTTCCGGACATAGTTAACTTTTCCTTCTGCAGAAAACTCAGGCTTTGGCTTATATTCCCAGTCTTGTTACAAGGCCTGTTAAAAATTCTGACATTAACTTGCAGGAATGCTGCCATCTAATAGGTGGCGCTATAGAAGCATTATTCCATCATAGATGCAAGTAGGACTGAGCAGAACGTGAAGACTAAAAAAAAAGAGGAATCCGTGAAGGAGCAAGCCTGGGAGGGAAGAGAGGACACTGATCCGGAGATCAGCGGTGACTTCCACAGTGGTGAGACTGTAGTAATGGTGAGACTGTAGTAAAGCAGTAATAATGGCTTTGTCATCCTTTCCAGACTGGTAGATTCAATGACTTTGTTCTGCATCTGTGGTTGAATCGCTTTAGAACATATGCTGCTTTCTGAGACGTTCTAGCCTGCTTCATCTTGCCAGACAGGTTCTATTTAAATATGGAGAATAAACAGGTCTGCAAGTAATCATGGCTGGGTGCGGCTAGTGAAACTGAACCCAGGTGGCAGATGAATCTGGTTGATTGGGTAGCTAGGGGGAAAATTACTTTCACATAGGCTTGGGGAGGGCTGGACAGAATTTATTATGTAATAAATAATCATCATTTAAAAGCAGCGTTTTTGTAACTCCTTGAATTATCTTTGTTTAATATTAAACGTTTTATGATATGAAGCCTTCAAGTGTGACAAATATACAAAAATAGAAGAAATATCTATTTTCACAGCACTGTATGCATCTCTGACTAAGTTTTGGGAATTAGCTCCGCCCCCGTCCCACCTCTTCTCATTAAAAATAGTGCAGGGGGGTGGAGAGGAGGCAGAGAGGGGGTGGGAGCTCAGAGCACTGCTCCTGGCTCTTCCAGCCTCCTCCCCCTGCAGAGAGAGACGCCGTATATCAGCTGGGCGTGAAAACCCAGCCGATATACGGTCATCTGAACCCAGCCTTATAGGCAGGTGCAGTAGAAATGGTGCATTGTGTCTGTTGTGTTTAAATCACCTGCATATCAGGTGTTGTCAATGTCAGGTGCTCTATTATATCTGCATATACCAACTAAACCATTTCTGCTGCACTATATTTCTTGAAGCCGTAGCTGCTGCACCCGTGGAACGGTTTGTACTGCTCAGGCATTTGCAGTCTGGAATGATAACACTGGCATCTACCTCCATGTGTATATCTGACTAGCAAAGCAGGGGTGTAACTATAGGGGATGCAGGGGATGTGATTGCACCCGGGCCCAGGAGCCTTAGGGGGCCCATAAGACCTCAGTTCTCCACATAGGGAGTCCAGTACTATGAATAAAGTATTATCGTTGGGGGCCCTGTTACAGGTTTTGCATTAGGGCCCAGGAGCTTCCAGTTACGCCTCAGTAGTAAAGGAGATGCTAAGCCTGCTGCACCTGCATAAAACATGCTCACAGGTGTCTCTTGCATCAGTATATGTTCACTAGATCATTTCTGTACTTCATGACCTGCTACATCGGCTGCACCCGTTTATAAAATGCTAAATCTGTTTGTTTTGTGTCGTATACAAATCCACAGTTCTGGTCCAATTTCAGTGAAATTTTGCATGAGCGTTCTTCAGCACGGGGCAATGAATACTGGTGGAATTTAAAGTCCAAAACTCACCCACTTTCACTGTAATTTTTGTTGCCCATAGGAACCAATCACAGTGCAGCTTTAAAGGGGTTGTCTCGCGGCAAACATCAAAATTTTACATTAGCCCATTCCTCCTGTCACCCCCCTGGCATAAAATAGCAATTTAAAGCGGTTTTTAAACCGCTTGCTACTCACCGATCTGACGAAATATGAAGTTAGAAAAATCTTCTGCCTAAGATGGCCGCCGGTCCTTTCCCAGGGATGCTCTGCGGTTTTCTCCCATGGTGCACCGCGGGTCTTCTCCCATGGTGCACCATGGGCTCTGTGCGGTCCATTGCCGATTCCAGCCTCCTGATTGGCTGGAATCGGCACACGTGACGGGGCGGAGCTACGATGACGACGCGGTGACCAGCTCTCCGGCACGAGCGGCCCCATTCACCAGGCAGAAGCACGGACTGCGCAAGCGCGTCTAAAAACGCCAGAAGACATCAGAATTAGACGGGGACGCTAGCAACGGAGCAGGTAAGTGAATAACTTCTGTATGGCTCATATTTAATGCACGATGTACATTACAAAGTGCATTAATATGGCCATACAGAAGTGCTGAACCCCACTTGCTGCCGCGGGACAACCCCTTTAATGTCTTATACTACTGAGGTAAAATGAAAGCTGCGCTGTGATTGGTTGCTATTTCTTATACTGCTGAGGTAAAATGAAAGCTGCGCTGTGATTGGTTGCTATGGGCAACACAGATTTTTTTTTGGACAGTTTTCATGAGAGTGCGGTGCTGGGCTTATTTTTGTGGCTCACTTTGTAAATTCCAGGACTGCTAGTCATAAAACCGCTGTACAACGCAGGGTATATCGCCTAGTGTCCACTAAACCATTTCTGCTGGCCGTGTATCTCTGAGCAGAGTATGAACCATCCTAAAAACTGTACATGGACTCTGGAAACCTGCTAAAACCTGTCTTGTTAGACAAGACAGACAAAAGCCACACCTGCGTATAGCCACTGAATCATTATTGATATACTGTATATAAATATTTCCAGACTATGAAAGCCTTATTCTTTTAACAATGTTTGTCTTTGCGCTTCTGCAGGGTTCCCGGACCTTCTTCAGTTCATTGCATTCTGGGGGGCAATGAGCAGTGACCGTGATCTGTGTTGTCAATATCGCATTGGCTTCACCGGTGTCACCGAGCAAACGTCAAATTCAAAAGTCCCGTTCAATCGCGATTACCTGGTGGATGCGGCAAAACAGCTGCACGTGGCACAAGAGCGAGATGCCAATGAGGAATATGAAGCAGCGTTCAGTCACTACAAGCACGGGGTGGAGCTGCTCCTGAGCGGGGTGACAGGTCTGGGGCTCTGTTTTTCCTCCCAAGTTCTCTTAGAGATCCTTTTACTCCTTTCCTACAGTTTGAACCCAACCACCATTCCTCCTCTCATTCTTCTTTTCCCTACTAGTTGACCCAAGCAGAGAGAGGCGCGATGCTGTGAAACGCAAGATCTCACAGTACTTAAAAAGAGCTGAAGAAATCTTCAACTGCCACCTGCAACGGCCTCTGGGAAATGGGACTGGTGCAGCAGAGGTGAGGACGTAGTGTTGAGAGGAAAGGTGTGTGAGAGATGTGTATGGGTGTGCAAGTAGGGGGTTCATACATTATAACCATCTTAGGATAAAAGGAGGACCTCAAAATAGGTTTGTATCCCGCTACCGCCTCACCTAAAGCTATACGATGACTGACCTGACGTCATGTGACCTTGTTGTTGTTCCTTCCGGGTTTGGTCCATTCACTACTCTACATTTTTTTTATGTTCCAGGGTTACAGCAGCCTCAGATTCCGACCAATCCGAGTCCTGAGTGCCGCCGTAGAGAACCTAAAAAGCTGCCGCGTCCTGGAGATTATTGATAAGGTACGTGTAGGAACACGATGCAGCGCTCTGCTAGCCGATTCCGTACGCTGTCCATTCTCATGCTTCTTTCTCTTGGACTATTTAGGTGCAGCTGGTGTATGATTCATCCTCAGGAACAAAGTTTATTCTTAAGGTGCGTGACTCCCATCATCCACAGAAGTCTTACGCAGAATCAGGGTACCGATTTCTATGAGCTGCAGTTCTGGCTTACGACTGTAGAGGCTTTACGGAGAAGTGCAGAGACAAGTAATTGTTTGTACCTGGACCCGTGACTGAGGGACTCCCCTCGCTGCCGCAGGGAACATCACAAATGCAAAAATAGCTGTAGCGTTTTGACTTTTGTTAAACTGTAAGTGCTCCTGTGCTTACAATGCTCCGAAATTTAAAAAAAGAGGTTTGTTTCTTTATTCATGTCAATGGGGCAGACACACAGCATTCTGCAACAAACTTGCCATGTGTAATCGTATCCAAGAAGTAAATGTTACAGGTACCTCCTACCTCGTGTAAGCAGAGCAAATGCTTCTAACCTTCCCGTAAAAGGTGAGGAAGACATGAACGTTACAAAGAAAAAAAAAAGTCAGGCAGAGCCATTCAGAAAGGCGCACATAGTGCCTGCTGATATCAAACATGCAGAAGCATGTAGTCGTTTTGGATTATGTTTGACTGATCTATCAAGAACAGCTCAATATCTACTCTACCACCTCTGCGCACATTACTTTTTATAACATATTAAGTAACATTTCTTTAATCCAGTATTTTATGAACAGGAAATTCCGCTAATCCAACATAAGAAAAACAAATTATAATGCCAGAGTAGAGGAAACATGCCCGGAGGTCCAGCATATCACTTCGCAGTTTATAGTGCTTCAAATCTCAGCTTTAGGCTGGATTCAGACGAACGTATAATTGGCTGGGTTTTCACACCCAGCCGATATATGTCGTCTCTCTCTGCAGGGGGGAGGCTGGAAGAGCCAGGAGCAGTGCTCTGAGCTCCCGCCCCCTCTCTGCCTCCTCTCCGCCCCTCTGCACTATTTGCAATGAGGAGAGGCAGGGTGGGGCTAATTCTCTGAACTTAGCCCCGCCCTTGTCCCACCTCCTTTCATTGCAAATAGTGCAAAGGGGCAGAGAGAGGGTGGAGAGGGAGTGGGAGCTCAATTCCTACTCCTGGCTCTTCCATCCACCCCCCCCCCCCCGCAGATGAGGAAGATGAGGACATCGTATATCGGCTTGCCGTGAAAACCCAGCCAATATACGTTCGTCTGAATCCACCCTTAGCTTGAAACCTGTTGCTGAAACACCAACACTGCCGTCAGCACAAGCGTCACCAATAATGGCACATGTGCATCAAACGACAGCTATAGACTCAGTCGCCAGCAGTGTCCAGCACTGGGAGTCCGCAAGGATGTATGGAAATACCTGTTACATTTAGTGTTTCAGAAAAGAGGGATTTACGCATTATTGGTCTTGATTCCACAACAGCAACCCTAGAGAGGAGCTCCTGCCGCTGCACAGAAAACCTAAAAAAGATAAAAAGCGGAACACACCTCTGCACACTTTAGTGTTTGAAAATAGAAATGGTGCAGGGGTTGGATAAAGAAAAAACATTACTGATAAGAGTTTTACAAACTTAGAATGATTTCTCTGCCCATGTGACAGATCTTGTGGAATAGGCTCCAAAAAGTGGAGGGGACTGGTCCTGACTTATGTATGCTAGGGCATATGGCCAGTCTGATCCATCTACTGGCAGCAGCCACATTTTTCCTGCCCTGAAAATGAACAAGGCAGTTCTTGGATTTCCTCCAATTGCTGTTGGTAGCAATTTACTGGATGAGGAGTCTCCCAAAGCCAGGCAATAAAAAAAATCCCTCTGTAGGTATTTTAGGATTGTTACAGAAAAAAGACACAAGAATCTAAAATTCTTTGCAAGTCAGGTCTGATTCTGGGTCGAAAGATATTCTCCAAGATGGTGATGTGAGAACAAAACGCTCAAAGGGCCTGAATCTCACTAAATCGGTGGCAGATGTAACGACAGCCAACAAAAAGGACATTTTAAGAGATCGAAAGTTGAGGAACTTAAAAGGGAAGACCAGTTATGGTTGGGGAGAAGGTTTAAATCCCATGGGGAGGGGAACAGATCTTTTCTGAGGGTTGAGTCTACTGGAAGCTCTAATGTATCTCTTAATGCATGGGGTGTATAGCAAATTTAAAGTCGAAAATGGAGCTGAGGGTTGACATTTGCACCCTAAAACGTACTTTGTTTTAGATTGCCAAGGCCAGCCTGAAGGAAGCCCATAATTAAAGGAACATTGGGTTCTTTCAGTGGATCTTGCAACTTGTCTAGAAAATTAAAAAAAGGCTTTCAGAGATGCTTCATACTTTTTCCTACTACACTAGACTGTGGAAACGACCGATTCAGACAGACCCTGCTTTTCTCTGAATCAACCACTCATTTTCTAGGCCCTGGTATAGCAAATTGTTTTTTACTGGAAGGCTCCACAATTGACCCCTGACAAGCCTAGCAGCAGGCACCTGTCCGCAGGGACTGTGTGCATCCTACCAACTGTGCCCTGACTCTGGCCACTTTGCCTTCTTTGCAGTCTCTGATGAAGTCAGGGCGTTGTGGCCGTGGAGCAGTCACCGTTATCCCACAGAACGTTCCCTACATGGTACAGCTACAGAAGTTTTACGTTGGGGAAGATTCTCTGTATCTCCAGCTGCAGAATGTTCCAGGTAAGCCATTTTGTAACAAGCTTTTCCACATCAATTGCCAATGTGTTTTGCATCTTCTCTGCTTTATTCCTGCAGGAGGACGTCTGTGGGGACATCTCAGGAAATACCAGGCTCAGGTTACCAACTCCAGTGACCCCACTGTGACACAAGCACACAGTACCATCAGCCACCTGAGCCAATCACGTAACTCATTCCAGGGCGTGACAGAGTCACAGGTCAGGCTTTGGGGTGCTCAGCTCATATTGGCGCTGGACACTCTTCACCAGGAAGGGGTTCTGTGCAAAGATCTAAATCCCCGCAATGTGCTACTGGGAGACAAAGGTGAGATAATGCTCCAGGAATCAGATCTTCCACCAAGGTGTCCTCCAGGCAGGAATGATGTGGGGGGTAATGTTGCTTCTGTGTATTCTAGGTGAAGTGCTCTTGACGTACTTTGGGCAGTGGAGAGAGGTTGACCATGTCTGTTGCCCTGAGGCTGCAGAGCAGCTGTACGTGGCACCGGGTAAGTTCATATTATATGTTAGAATTTACAGCTCTTGTATATGGGGTCCCAGAGCATGTCCTCCCTTTGTTTTGCAGAAGTCCTGGGGGTGGCTGCAGTAGATGAGGCCTGTGACTGGTGGAGCCTAGGAGTGCTCCTCTATGAGCTGATGGTTGGACAGGTGAGAAGGTGGCGCTCTCTCTCTCTCTCCAGTGTGTAGCTGCTTGGTAAGAATGGCTGACTTTTTGCCTTTGCAGCCTCTCTACAAGACCCTGATGTTGGGAGTTGGCAGTCAGATGGAGATTCCATTCCCAGAACAGCTCAGTGCAGACGCGACATCTCTGTTGAGAGCGGTGAGTACAGTCTGCTGCAGGAGAGGAATTCTACACAAATTGAGGCCACAATCTGCCCCAATATGACACCCTCAAGGTCACTGCACTAACCAGTTGGACGACACCTACAGGGGGTCTCTGTAGCAGGCGACAGTGCAGCCTAAGGCCGCCTGCACACAAACAGATTTTTGCAGCAGAATCCGCACCGTGGATCTACAGCAAATACCGTTCATAGCATGCTATGAAAAAACGCTTTTTCCTGCACACTTGAGGAGACCAATCGCGGAAGCTGTCCGACCTGCAGCCCATCTGCAATTGACATTACGGACAGGTCGCGAATTCCGCGCCCTCGCCTAGCGACAGTGCAGGAAAGATAAACTTTTTTCTTTTTTGTGTGCTACACATGTCCGACAGCAGCTCACCGCAACCATCCGCAGTACACAGGGGAAAAAAAAAAAGAGAAAGTTGGGTACGCAGAGTCGCCGGCTTAGGTCAGGGCTGGATTCCGCCGTGGGTAACCACATGTGGAATCAGGCTCTGCCAACTGACTTGTGTATATGGACGGCAGACAAGTGATTTACAAGAGAAAGATCCCATCTCTGTAGTGTACAGTCTAGACTGTATCACAGAGATCGATCTGTGGTATTCCTCCATGATGCAGCACTATGCCCTACACATCAGTGCCAGGCAGTTCCCATTAGGCCCTTCTGTCTGAGATCATGGTGCGTGGGGAAGGATCTCCATAACAGCTCCCCCTCCTGTCATTTAGGGCCGGGGTTCCCTATGTACTGTGTTTACTTTCCTATAGATGTGGGGTTTTTGCTGACCGTTCCCTGGATGCCTTACTGTGTGATGTATTAGCCTGACAGATGGCACAGTTGTTCCATAAGCTTGTCCTGTTTTTATTTCAGCTGCTCAGTTATGATCCTGAAAAGCGTCTCGGCTCTGGCCCTGGGGGAGTACAAAGGATTAAGTTCCACCCTTTCTTCAAGGACATCCAGTGGAACAAGCTGCTATGAAGAACTGAAATCATCTAGCTGAGGAGCACGTAACTGCATGTAGTCACACACAATGAGCAGCAAATAATGCACAAAACCGCTACAGTATGTAAAAGGAAACTGATGTCAAAGCCAGTTCCAAGGCTGTCATAGTTATATCTTAGCTGATTATCAGGTTGTCACTGATATGCTGGCGCCTGATCAATAAAGAACAAAATTCTGATTGGTCTGTGTGTTAGTGGCAGGTGTTAAAAGAATTGGTGCTTGTATGGCCTCCTGCACACAACCAAGTCTGATCCCGCAGCAGGATCCGGCCCTGTGACCCCACTTACACTGTCCGGGTTCTTCCTTATCTGTACTGTGGGAGCACCGGTGTACATGCGCAGTACAGAGAAAGCTGTGCCGTCGCTAGGCATTGAAGCAGACCATTTGACCCTTCTGCAGTGCTCACTGCTGAAGGGCCGCAGGACGGAAAACCGCGGTGCGGGATAACAAGCGGAATGCAGCATGCTGCGTTTTTCCTGCTCGTGTGCAGGAAGTAGCAGTTCTCCATAGGAGGTCATGTGGTATCTTGCTGTGGATATAGCTGAGGGATTTCACTCATTACATAGAAATGAATGAAATCCACTGTGAAATTTTTGCAAAAAAACCCCCCAGATCATATTGCAAATATGCAAATTCCACAACAACCCGAATCTACTGCCAAATTTGTCTGCTGTTAATAAATGGGGTTTGTTAAACGCGGTGTGTGAAAGTGGCCTAAGGATATATGCAAAACACCTGACACCAGGATTATGGAAGCCTTTGCACTTGACAGCAGCGGACCACAAATACCCCATTATTTAAGTCCCCTGTTAAGTTCTCTGTTCCTGGTAACCGAAATTTAAAATGAAAAGCAGTCACCTATCACCAGCAGCCACACAAGCACCCCATTCGCGTCCTGTCTCATGTAGCTATTAGTGTGGATGGCGAATTATCTCCAGGACAACACTGACTAAGAGAGATCAGACTGCAGGGCATATGATCATCAGAATTTTCACTCAAAAATCCAGAAAAAAAGGTTCCAGCATAAAGATAGCACATACTGGGGAAAATAGCTAAAGTGGATATAACACCCCCTTCCCTTCCAAATGTTCGATGTTTGTCAACATAACATCTGGAGTTCATGTGCAGACACCAATGCAGAACAGAGGGATTCTGTGAAACACACTTAGGGCCCAACACTCCCGCTCCCCCAGCTGCAGAGGACGCAGCTAAGGCCACAAGGTCATAGGACTTTACTTTTTAAAGAGCATTTATTTATACTCCTTTAAAATCCAAATGGTCTTTAAATATGGTAAATACCTCTGTATGCGGGGGTACACTGCAGGTGCCAGGACTGATAGCAGCTGCAGAGGGGAGACCCCCAACCCTCCGTGTGCAGTAGAGGGGAAGAAAGTCTATACACAATGTCCCTTCATGCTCTGACACGGGGGATGAGCAACATAAAACCAAAGAGGAAGCAGTGCTCTCAGAGGTCCAGCAGCAGAACTCGTGGATCCTCCACTACAGACTTGATTTTGCGCAGGAATAGTACAGCTTCTCTCCCATCAATCAGTCGGTGATCATAAGTCAGGGCCACATACATCATAGGACGCACCTCCACCTGCAGAACAAGGACAGATAGGTGAACATAGAGTAGACACTAAGCTGAATGACAAATAGGACTACAAGATTTTCCCTGCCAATCGATGATGTCACTAAGTATACAGTTCCCACACAACACTGACTTCTCCCCCCCTTATCTCCCTAGTGCACCAGTACTATACCCTTAAATGCACTCACCTTTCCGGCCACTGCTACCGGACGGTCAAAGATGCCATGCATCCCCAGAATTGCAGACTGTGGTGGGTTGATAATTGGTGTTCCAAACAAGGATCCGAATACTCCGCCATTACTGATGGTGAATGTCCCCCCATCCATGTCTTCTATGGCCAGCTCATTCTTCCGAGCCTGATAGTAACAAACACATCTTCCATTATAAAACAGCACAGCCCGCCACCCACAGACACTTTACTCCCATATTCTGACATTTCTTTCTTCTCCGTCAGGAAGAGGATTCTCTGCAGATCGGTACATATGTCACCAGGAGTAATAGAGAAGAAAGTGATTCAACTGTTCTGCTGACACCCCCAAA
Organism: Eleutherodactylus coqui; assembly: GCF_035609145.1. Classification (NCBI taxonomy): domain Eukaryota; kingdom Metazoa; phylum Chordata; class Amphibia; order Anura; family Eleutherodactylidae; genus Eleutherodactylus; species Eleutherodactylus coqui. The sequence goes on from NC_089842.1 coordinate 132,617,247, forward strand.
ATACACAGACCTCCAATGTATTCATGATGCACACGGAGGGCCCTTCTATAGGGAACGATTATCGCTTGCAAAAAAAATTTGGATTGTGCAAAGTTCAAACGATAATTGTTCAGTGTAAATAAGGCCAACAATTGGATGAGAAATGAGAAGTTGTTCGCCATTCGTTTTATGCATGCATAAAAATAATCATTCGCTCCTTGTTGCGCTAACATTCACTGGTACAGTAATTGTGGATCAATATGCGAACGCAACGCTAACAATTCATCTGCCTGTATAAACAGGCTGCACAAGCAAACTCTGTCATCATTTACTCGTGCAAACAATTTATTGCTCCATGTAAAAAGGCCTTAACCGTCCTTCCCTGACAGTGGACTCTCATATAGTGGCCGTCTCCCCCCACCTCGCGCATAACGCACCTCCTGCACACTATCCATCTCCCACCTCACATTGGACTCTTCCCCCCTCCTACCTCCATAATACACAGACCACCACTGTACATATGTTAGACACTAAGCACCGCTGCCCCACGCTGAGTGAACTCTCCCCAACTCAGATTCAGGAGGTTGCACACAGGATTACTGATTCACTAAGGCCTCATGTCCACTAGCAAAATTGAATTGCAGATTCCGCATTCAATTTTGCCCATAGGGAATCATTGGCCATCCGCGGTTAATTAAACTGAATTTTGCACCCGCGGATGGCATTTTAATAGATTTGCGCTTTTCACATGGGAGAAAAAACGCAGCATGCTCCATTTTACCACAGATTCGGCGCGGATCGTCCACACTGCTAGCAATGAGTGCGGATATCAGCATGAAAAAAAAATACAATTTAAAGGAAATCCGCAACAGTTTCTGTGCAGATTGTATTTTTCTAGTGGACATGAGGTCTAAATTAAAATGTTAAATAAAAAATTACTAGGAAAATAGGATTATTAAAAGTAAAGCTTTATGAGGTGGTCTTCTTTAAAGGGAGTCTGTCATAATGGTATGTAGGAGAGTAGTAATGTTCAGACATATCTTTGTGAAGGATACTAGTATCTGCAGCAGTGATAGTCAACTAGTAAATGGCAGTGTCTGCTGACACAAGCACTCTGGGGATGGGTCCTCTTGCTGAAGTGCTCTCCTTTGTCCATTGAGTTGCTCAAACCAGAAAATGACTGCAACTGTCAATCAGAGCTGCAGAGCAGCTCAATATAAAGCACTTGAAGAATGCCTCCCCATTCAGGGCACTGGAGGCGGCACACCCCACAGTATTACTTTTGATTTTATCATGCTGCTGATCCTAGCACCCTCCATAAAAGGTATGTCTGAACATTGCAAAGCAAAAGTGTTGGTAGACGCTGTGTAGGGGCAGGGAGGCAATGCGACTGACAAACTCCATTTGAGGTGCGACACCAGAGACGATCGGGGTTTGTGATTGTGTTCGCGTATGTGATACTGGGAGATTAAGCCATAATTCTGTGAACGGGGTGATATTAAAGTACGAATATAATCCATTGGTGTGGGGGGGGGGGGGGGGTTTGGTTGTGGACAGATCACCTTTTCTCCAAGTTCAGCAATTGTCCTCTCAATATCAGCAAAGTTCATAGACTCCACGTTTCTTAGCACCGGAACCACGAGACCCTGAGCAGAAAGTAAGGATTAGTGAACAGCCTTGGTGGAGGGTAAGCTCTTCACACTCTTGTAGTTACTTACCTTCGGGGTGGATACAGCCACACTGATATCAATGTAGTCCCTGTACACGATCTCCTTGGCTGAATCATCAATAACTACAAGAAAGTGGAGGTCAGTAAGACTTCAGGGGCAGGAAGGTAACCCAGGTGCACAATAAATTTCAACTCACCTGCGTTGACAGCAGGTTGGTCTTGGAGGGCAAAGGCGGCTGCTTTAACAAATGCAGACATGAAGCCAAGTTTCAGATTGTGTTTCTTTAGGAAAGCGTCTTTATGAAGAGATCTCATCTGCTGGATATTACTAGAACACAAACATGCAGAGTTAACCGATAGCCCGATACACCTTCTCCTGCGCATTAGATCATGGACACATACCTCATGTCTACCTCATTGAAGGTGGTCAACATTGCACAGGTGTTCTGAGCCTCCTTCAGCCGCTGTGCAATTCTTTGGCGCATTCGATTCATCTTTACCTAAGGCAGAAGTGTTAGGTTAAGAACAAAACGTCACTTTACACTTTATCAAGAGGAGTGGTCCACTTACCCTGTGCTCCGGCCGAGCTCCGGAAGATGGGGCACCTGCAGACGTAGCAGGAGGAGATGTCGGCTTCACAACAGACACTGAGGGGAGAGTAGGGTGCAACATGATATAAGTCCTACCGCCCCTTTATATCCAGGACTAGCAATTATAGGAAGTTATATAGCACCAGTGTTTCGGGGGGCGCCACACAGCTCTGAAACATGTACATAACACACATAGCACTGCTACATGCACATCACATACAGCTCCGCTACATACATTCTTCATACAAGAGGGATCAAAAGCAGCGCAGCAGAGTCCTGCACACACTGATCCCCAGACTCCTTCCACACGTGACTCATCACAACGGTGACATCATCACAGGTCCTGTAAACACAGGGCTGCTGTGCATGTTCATTAGAATTCTATCCCTACAAACCCCAGCGGCCTCAGTTTCTATAGAATACAAATGAACACCTAGCCGGACAGCAGACATGTGCCTACAGGACCTTTGATGATGTCAGTCATGTGATGGGGGTGGCGCATGTAACTCACTCACTTGGGATGAAGGACCTTTGATGATGTCACGGTCATGTGATCAGGGGTGGAGCATGTAACTCACGCAGAGACGGACCAGCGGTTGTTAGTATTTTGATAAGCCTACCCCAATACCATCAATCAAGCCATACACATCTACCAGTAATGGACACATGTGCCTCACCACCTCACCCATCAACCAAACACAACATCCAGCAACTAATCCACGAGTGGCACCAGACAGATACTCACCAGGCTTGGTTTCCAAGGGCTGAGTTGACACAGGTGGCACTGGAGGGATAACAGTGGGGATAGGTCCTGCAGGGGTTGGTGGTGGTTGGGCAGCTGCTGGTGGTTGGGCTGCTGTCGGAGGAACTGCAGTCTCAGCAGGTTTAGCCTTGGGAGCAGCTAAGATAGAGAAAGTACATAAGATTGTGGAGGAAGCACTGATGGAGGCCACACAAGACAGGCCCATCAATAAGTACCTCCAGACTTCCTGAGGACAAACAAAGGGGTACCACCCTCCACCTTGCCTCCATCGGGGATCAGCAGAGCTTCAATCACTCCTGCAGACGGGGCAGGAACTTGCACTGATGTCTAGGAGTAATATGAGCTGGTAGAGCATCATAATGTGGCAGAGGAGGGGTAGGAGCTATAATTAGTGGATAATTACCTTGTCAGTTTCAATCTCACAAACGACTTCATCTTCAGCCACCGTGTCCCCGACAGCTGCAGCAAAGAAGGCAGTTATTACTGGAAATCTTAACCCTACTTTGAGCCCCAGAAATCTCCTGGCCAAGATACACTGGAGGAAATCAAACGCGTTCCACCCAGACAGAGTTGCAGAAAATGTATAAAACTTGAAGGAAAGTATCTCGACATGAAGTACATGTGCTAGTATGGAAATGATGGGTTTTAATTTAGAAGTCACCAGATATGTTATTCAAGAAGGACCTTTTTTGGCCACAGATTGTCGGTCACCAGGTACACCAAATCGTAGACTCAAAACACCAAAATGTCTGACTTTGAGAGAGTTCAGATAAATGTCATGTCGTGAAATCTCCTAAATGACTGTAATGTAATGTCAGTACAGAGAGGGATTACTAAGTGGAACAGGAGGGCTCCAGGACTCGCAGACCCTGCAGTGATCCATGCAGAGGGACAAAGCCACATGAAGACAACTAAACTGTGCGGATGGAAGTCGCTGATAGATGGGATGACTGCAGCACAGATCCGAGCAGTGGTTGGAGTCAGTCACCACACAAAATGTGATTGTTCTCAGCAAGAGAAACCAAGTAATCTTGTAGATATGATACCTTTTAATGGCTAACAAACATACATGATGTAATAATAGCGAGCTTCCGAACCAACGCAGGGTTCTTCTTCAGGCTTATGGATTGGATCTGAAGAGGCATGGCTATTTATACATACTTATAACATACATACTTATGACAAGGCACAGATATGGATGTGATTGGTTCGCACTTAAAAGGAATTCTGCAACAGCAAACACACTTTTTTTGTCTAGGCACTGATAGCGGAGTGAAAGTTTTATGGTCCCTAAATTACTGTTGGGGGGGGGGGGGGGGGGAGGTCGGGCAGGCTAAAAATGCTGCAAGAGGTATACAAACATTTTTAGCTAAACACTGATAAGGGAGTGAAAGTTTATGGTCCCTGAATTACTGTTGATGGGGGAGACATTTATTGCACAGATAAGACCCCCATCAACAGTAATTCAGGGACCATAAACTTTCACTCCCTTATCAGTGTTTCGCTAAAAATGTTTGTGTACCTCTTGTAGCATTTCTAGCCTGCCCGACCTTCCCCCCCCAACAGTAATTTAGGGACCATAAAACTTTCACTCCGCTATCAGTGCCTAGACAAAAAAAGTTTGTTTGCTGTTGCAGAATTCCTTTTAAGTGCGACCCAATCACATCCATATCTGTGCCTTGTCATAAGCATGTATGTTATAAGTGTGTAATTATGCCTCTTCAGATCCAATCCATAAGCCTGAAGAAGAACCCTACGTTGGTTCGGAAGCTCACTATTATTACATCATGTATTTTTGTTAGCCATTAGAAGGTATCATATCTACAAGATTACGTGGTTTCTCTTGCTGTGAACAATCACATTTTGCTCTACTGGCTAACACGGTACCAGATCTTTGTTTTCATTATCACCACACAAATAATTGTAAACTGACTGCTTGAAGCTGAATTACATTCTCAGACCCCCATGCAGTGTTCTTTTAACCCGATTTCACTGCCAGCCATGACTAACCTGGTGCTAGAAGTAACTGGACACATGAATGGAAAGCAGTTGTGTTTAGTGACGAGTCCAGATTTCGTCTGGGAAAAAGTGAAAATCATCAAAGTATCCGCTGGTGTTTTGGAGAAAGAGCCGATCCTGCTGTGATTTCAGAGCGCCACACAGATCCAATCCCTGGGGCCATGGTTTGGGGACAATCAGTCATGATGGCAGAACCGAGTTGGTGGTTGTTGAAGACACAAGGACTGCCAGCCAGTACATGGACAGAGTGGTACACTCTGCTATCGTATCCTTCAGGGCCACCATGCAAAATGATATCTTCCAACAGGGTAATGCCCATCTACATACTGCAGTTATCACAAGACACGTCTTACAAGGTGCCTTTATCCTCAATAGGGCATGTCTGGGATGCCATAGATAAATGCATTATGTCACATGGCCATCCACTACAAACTGTACAACAACTGACTGCACAAATCATGCAGGCTCGGAGAGACCCCAACAAGACATCAAAAGTTATTGATTCAATGCCTGCAAGGATCCAGGTGTGTACAGGTGCTCATGGTGGGCACAGTTCTTACCTAAACCTGTACCGAACAGTAATAAATTATGTCTGATTCTTTCCAGTTTGCTATCATGTATTCAGGGTAGAACTCTGTACATATCTACCATGTTTTATGAAATTCCACCAATTCTCCTTCTGGGTGTAATGGTTTCGCTTTTCACTGGTGTATGTATGGGAATGTGTGTCCACCACTATAACTGTATGTCATATGTCAATTTATAACCGCCAACTAAAGCTCAGCGCCTAATCACATGTGGCGATGTGACCAGTGCCGTAACACTCACCCTTCTCCCACCTGACATCTCCTTCTGTGACAGATTCGGCAAATGCAGGGGTGTTCACAGTCAGCACATCCTGCCCTGACAGATGGAGGAAGAGAAGTTATAACTGGAAGATTACAGGAGAGATGTTCGTTGTCCACGGACCGAGGAGACACTTACTGCAGACTGCTGACGTCCGGTAAAACCTGGCTGCATGGAGGCTTAAAGGGGACACACTGCAGATAAAAGAGTCAATAAGAGAGCAGCACTGGAACCCATCATCACCAGGTCGCGTGTACTAATGTTATCCTCTCCGTGTGCTCTGCGCTTGTCCCCCTCCCCCAACCGCCCGTCCAGCGCTTGTCCCCCTCCCCCAACCGCCCGTCCAGCGCTTGTCCCGCTCCCCCAACCCCCCGTCCAGCGCTTGTCCCCCTCCCCCAACCCCCCGTCCTGCGCTTGTCCCCCTCCCCCAACCCCCCGTCCTGCGCTTGTCCCCCTCCCCCAACCCCCCGTCCTGCGCTTGTCCCCCTCCCCCAACCCCCCGTCCTGCGCTTGTCCCCCTCCCCCAACCCCCCGTCCTGCGCTTGTCCCCCTCCCCCAACCCCCCGTCATGCGCTTGTCCCCCTCCCCCAACCCCCCGTCATGCGCTTGTCCCCCTCCCCCAACCCCCCATCCTGCGCTTGTCCCCCTCCCCCAACCCCCCATCCTGCGCTTGTCCCCCTTCCCCAACCCCCCATCCTGCGCTTGTCCCCCTTCCCAACCACCTGTCCTGCGCTTGTCCCCCTCTCCCAACCCCCCATCCTGCGCTTGTCCCCCTCCCCCAACCCCCCGTCCTGCGCTTGTCCCCCTCCCCCAACCACCCATCCTGTACTTGTCCCCCTTCCCAACCACCTGTCCTGTACTTGTCCCCCTCCCCACGGCACTTACGGGAGGATTCTGCACTCGCTGCCTGATGTGATGCGACATGCTGCCAGCTCTAAAAGACAAACATGTGAGAGGCTGAAGGAGAAAGACCCCAGGAGAGCAGCAGAAGTACAAGAGATCTACTCACGTATGACGGGACGTGCAGCCCTGGGGCCCTGCAAGAGAGGAGCAAACGTCAGCAGGCATGGCAGCTGCCTGAGAGAAAACAGCTCACTACTATTACTATAGATCCCAAGCATCATTTAAGTCATTTTGCTCTTTGGCAGAGAGGGACGGGGGGGCAGTGTATTATACAGGACAGTACATATCTAAAGTACAGTGGGCCAGGTCTAGTATACAAAGGGGTATACGTCTGGGGTACGGCGGGGGAGGCGCAGCACACTGTATACACTCGGGTACGGTGGGGTGTAGTAGACAGCATATACCGGGGTGGGGTGTAGTAGACAGCATATACCGGGGTGGGGTGTAGTAGACAGCATATACCGGGGTGGGGTGTAGTAGACAGCATATACCGGGGTGGGGTGTAGTAGACAGCATATACCGGGGTGGGGTGTAGTAGACAGCATATACCGGGGTGGGGTGTAGTAGACAGCATATACCGGGGTGGGGTGTAGTAGACAGCATATACCGGGGTGGGGTGTAGTAGACAGCATATACCGGGGTGGGGTGTAGTAGACAGCATATACCGGGGTGGGGTGTAGTAGACAGTATATACCGGGGTGGGGTGTAGTAGACAGTATATACCGGGGTGGGGTGTAGTAGACAGTATATACCGGGGTGAGGTGTAGTAGATAGTATATGTCCAGGGTGGGGGGGCGTAGTATGCAGTATACACTGGGGTACGGTGGGGGACATGTAGTATACAGTATATACTGGGGTACGGTGGGGGACATGTAGTATACAGTATACACTGGGGTACGGTGGGGGAGGTGTAGTATACAGTATACACTGGGGTACGGTGGGGGAGGTGTAGTATACAGGATACACTGGGGTACGATGGGGAAGGTGTGGTATACAGTATACACTGGGGTACGGTGAGGGGACGGTGTAGTATACAGTATACACTGGGGTATGGCGAGGACGTGTAGTATACAGTATACACTGGGGTACGGCGGGGGACGTGTAGTATACAGTATACACTGGGGTACGGCGGGGGACGTGTAGTATACAGTATACACTGGGGTACGGCGGGGGACGTGTAGTATACAGTATACACTGGGGTACGGCGGGGGACGTGTAGTATACAGTATACACTGGGGTACGGCGGGGGACGTGTAGTATACAGTATACACTGGGGTACGGCGGGGGCGTGCAGTATACAGTATACACTGGGGTACGGCGGGGGACGTGTAGTATACAGTATACACTGGGGTACGGCGGGGGACGTGTAGTATACAGTATACACTGGGGTAAGGTGTAGGATACAGTATATACTGGGGTACGGTGGGGGAGGTGTAATACACAGAGTATATACTAGGGTAGGGTGCAGTGCACAGGATACAGTATATACTGGGGTACGCTGGGGGAGGTGTAGTATACACTGGGGTAAGGTGTAGTATACAGGATACAGTATATACTGGGGTACGCTGGGGGAGGTGTAGTATACAGTATACACTGGGGTAAGGTGTAGTATACAGGATACAGTATATACTGGGGTACGCTGGTGGAGGTGTAGTACACATAGTATATACTAGGGTAGGGTGCAGTGCACAGGATACAGACTATATCTGGGTGAGGCAGCACTGGGTGACTAGGCGGCGGCACCAGGGCAGACAGTAGAGCTGCTGGTCGGAGATCCCTCAGGACAAGCAGTAACTGCCCAGCCCACAACTTACCCGCCGGAGAGCGGTAACAGGGCAGCGCAATACCCGAGCCAAGCAGCGGGACAACATGGTGGGGACACCGCTCAAGGACACGCCGGAAACAGGAATGGACCAATGACCCCCGAGAGGGGTAGAGGCGGCAGCTACTTCCGGTTAGTAACTTACACCTTTACACCCACTAATCAGATAACAGACAGCTTCCGGAGTCCAAAACACGCAGTGCGCTATGGACGGCGTCAGGGTGATGGAGACAGGAAGTGACGAGCGCCTTGGCCTCTAGTGAGCGCTACTCTGCAGAATTTACCATTTAGTAATGGGCTGTCGGCAAGCTTACCTGTCCTCACCAATGATGGCCATGGCTCTACAGCGGCCGGCTGGTTCCCATCACCTGTAGGGACATTATTTGGCCCCCGTTACTCTGGTGCTGAACAATCATGCTATTTAGCTGCATTAAAGTGACTTTGCGAAATCCCACCCTCAGGAGCGGCTCATCATCCTGGAGGGATTGTCCAAGACTTTGGTTTTTTAACCATGTTCTCCAAACTGTCATAGACTCCCCTGTACTGGTCAGCTGCTTGGTCTTCTCTGTTTACAGGCTGCAGTCAAGGAGGCCAGGAGAGGCGGCGGCGCAGGACGGGGCGAGGAGGCCAGGAGAGGGGGTGCAGGACGTGGCGAGGAGGCCAAGAGAGGGGGTGCAGGACGCGGCGAGGAGGCCGGGAGAGGGGGTGCAGGACGCGGCGAGGAGGCCGGGAGAGGGGGTGCAGGACGCGGCGAGGAGGCCGGGAGAGGGGGTGCAGGACGCGGCGAGGAGGCCGGGAGAGGGGGTGCAGGACGCGGCGAGGAGGCCGGGAGAGGGGGTGCAGGACGCGGCGAGGAGGCCAAGAGAGGGGGTGCGGGATGCGGCGAGGAGGCCGGGAGAGGAGGTGCGGGACGCGGCGAGGAGGCCAAAAGAGGGGGTGCAGGACGCGGCGAGGAGGCCGGGAGAGTCGGCGGTGCAGGACGCAGCGAACAAGCTGGGAGAGGTGAGTATATTACAGTTTGTTTTGTGGCAGGGGGAATATGGATAAAAATCTCATAGAAGTCATTTAAAGTTGCAGCCTTTTATTTATCTGTAGACCGGGCTCACATGACCAGGTCAGATTCCACGCATGTATATCTGCAGCATATGACCGTGGAGACAAATTGCGTGTGGTTTTACGTGCAAATGTACAGCATATCATACGCGCAGAAGAACAAAGGCAGGCAATGACATCAGAAAGTTGCCCAACCCCTTTCTATCGCTCAGGCGACATTCTCTTGTGCTGTCGTGCCTTCAGAACGGGGTACTGCTCTCTGGGCTCAGCTGGTTTATACTACTTGTTTTGGAAGTAGTATTAAAAAACCCAAATACTTCTTCCTGCGGAGGTGGCAGTCTGGATGGGCACGTGGCTCCCCAGACTGTCCTGAATTGTCTGCCCACAAATTCCTGTTTTCTTGATACCATTTGTTTCTTTGGTCTCTTAGCAATGTGCGGACGAACCCGCGTCCATGTGTAATGTTAATTGCGTATGCACTGCATCTTTAGAGATCAAAGCTCATGTAAGTAAAATCTGCATTAAATGGAGCATGCTGCGATTTTTCTTAGGCTCGCAGAAGCCGTAATTTCTACACTCCAGTGTAAGCGAAATTGTGTAAACTAATGCATTTGATTGCCTGCGTATTATAACGTATCACACGCTCCAACGGCAATCACGGACTTCGTAATTCAAATCCGGCCGTGTAAGCCCGGCCTTACTTGGGTTTGTTTTGTCCCATTTACTTCTTAATAGTGTACAACAAAATAATCAAAGACAGGGTGGTATCACTTCTGCGTTGGAACCTCAGACTGGCGCATCCAGTACACTGGTCCCGCTCAAAATATCGCAAGTAAAAGTGCTGCATGTAGCACTTTCTTCCATCCAAAAGTCAACGGGGTCCGTCCGGCTGTGTTCGGTTCCACCCAGAGATGGAGCTGTTCAGCTGTGGAGATTCCCCTTTCTGCTTCCCATAGGAAGAGTCGGGGATAACCCTGAGTGCTGGTGTGAGACCACCATTAATGTGAAAAATAAGTTGTTTTTTTTTTATTGTTGATTTTAATTTTTATCAGAAAAAGAATTGATAAAAAAATAAAACTAAACATGAACTACGTATCATCCTGGGTCTGTAAATGAGCGCACGCTATAGCCAGGGTCCCAATGCAACCTGTAGTCATGTCACTGTCACACAATCTCAGCAACTTCATAGAAGTGGAAAAATGTAAAACGATATTTAAGAAAAAAAAACGAATATTACCCCAAACTTTATATTTGTCACAAGTCAGTGTTTGTTTTTCTCAACCTTAAAGCAAAATGGTAATATTGAATGAGAAGCATGGTAACGTGTTTCTGTTGAACCACCAAAAGTTAACATAAAGCCTTCATGTATACACCATGAAAATACTTATGAACTGTGAGATCTAGCCACTTCATATAAAAATTACTTTTCTGTTTGTCCTATAACCGCATACAATAGGGTTAAAGGGGTTGTCTGGTTGTGAACTATTGATGGCCTATCCTCAGAATATAAGTAATAAGTAAAGTCCCACGTTATGCTGGTCTGCTTCTCCTCATTCCATTCCCAGGTATGCTCACAGGTGAGTAAACAGCCTTCCGGTCATTGTGGCTTCTTAGAATAGATACATCCAAAAGATCGGGAATACATCCTTGTGTGCAAAATTCCTGTTTTATTACTAAAAATTGTGCTTGATACCAGAAACATGTAGAGAACGTGTTTCAGTTCGGACTGAAACCTTGTTCACCTCCAAGAGATCTTTTGGATGTATCTTTTATCCTCAGAACAAGTTATTAGTAGATTTTGGCAGGAGGCTGACAGCGCAGTTCTTTCTGTAGTGGCCAAACAAGCTCAGAGTTTGGGTTAGACCTTCCCAAAGTTAGATATACTTGAACAGTTTTTTTTTTTTCTATTTGTGGAATCAGTCAATTTACTAAAGGCCCATTTACACTGGACGAAGGTCAGGTAAACGATGCCCAACACTCGTCCCCGCACATACTCGCTCCCATGCTGTTACACAGGTAGCGCTGGCTCAATCACAGCGGCTAGCTGCAGATTTCACTCCTTGCGCTCCCCCGCTTCTCTCCATTCAATACTGAACGGCTGCTATTTACACTGAACGATCATCGTTCAGGATTTTATGCAGATTAGAATCCTGAACGATGATTGTTCAGTGTAAACAGCAGCTGTTCAGTACTGACCGGCCACTGTCTTAAGTGAATGGAGAGGGGGGGGGGGGAGCGAGAGTAAAATCTCCTCCACACCCCCCTGCTGGTCACTCTTGTCAGGCAGCTAGTAATACTCGCTCCTCTGTAACAGCATGGGAGCGAGGATGTGTGTTGGGCATCGCTTGCCGGACATTCGTCCAGTGTAAATGGGCCTTAAGTCTTCAAAATCTCTTGTAGCTAATTGCAGAATGTTTGTGGCTATGGCAAACAAAGAATTCACAAATTCCTCTGCATGTGACTGGGGAATTTATTGAGAATTTGATTTACTTAGTAAATCATTATATTGAAAATGCTGCTCATTTGGAGCCAATTCATAATGGCTTCATAATTCTCGTAACTAATTTTACCGTGCCATTCAAGTCCACCCCAGGTACTTGTGTGTTGATTATTGGCAGACTGGAAGCCAGGCCACTTTGCAACTACCCCCATATCATACACAGTCAAGGTAATTTAAGAGGAGCAATTGAAATTACCAGTAACCCCACTGAGACTTAATAATGAGTTCCCTCCCCGCTGCTGCCTTGGCAGCTGCCAAGAAGCTCTGCAGTCATTGACCATTTTGCCCAAGTGCCCACAATTAAAAGAATAGTTTCCTTCCCCCTCCCCACATCTTTCCAAACATTTGTACTACCGGAGCTTTCTTGCTGATGAGTGTCATGGCTTTGATAGTAAAGATCATTATCTGATTTAGACAGCAAAAGAGGGGGTAGTACCTATAGAGCACTCATGTCAAACACAAGGCCTGGGGGCCGAATCTAGCCCACCACCTGTTTGTGGGGCCTGATGGCCATACAAGCTAACGAGCACTCCACTCACCCATTCTGCAACTCTAGTGGCAGAGCGGAGTCTGATCGCTGACCTCTCTCCCCCACAACATCTGTGTGCGCGGTCCTATATGCAGTGTGGATAATGAGGGGAGAGGTCAGCAGTCACCGGCTCTGCTTGACCAGAGCTGCAAGCTAGGTGAGTTTAATGTATGTAGGGATCCTGGCTGGCTAGATGCCAATAGGGGGGTACTATTATTACTGGGACCTTTATGAGCGATCACCATCACTACTGGGGCCACTATGGCACTATGTAGGCCACTTACTACTGGGGTCACTATTACTATATAGTCTTACGATTACAACCAGCCCCTTGAAGACAACCCTAAGGCTGATGCGGCCCTCGGTGAAAATGAGTTTGATCCTCCTGCCATAGTGGAAAAAGATAACCCAGCCTCTATGGAAAATATGGTGCATATAGGCATTTGGAACACATACTCCTATACAAAGGAAAATTATCAGTGATTTATGTCCACAGCTAAAAGTTATATGTCCTTTTTAAGCACAATTGTTTGTGGACTTATTAAAATGGAAGTTAGAGCAGAAGTGTAATAGTACCACATTGGCAAATTACATCATAGGCTCTATTCACATCTGTGTTGGTGCTTTCGGCACAGATCGAGCCTGAAATGCCGGATGAAAAAGTCTTGCATGCAGGAAGAGTTTTTCATCCCGTAAAAATGCCGGACAAGTGCAGGAACCAAACTGACTCCTTATAGTGAGTCGGGGCCATTCGGCACAGTTTAGTTCCATTATAAAACAGATCCGTTCATCTAGGGGATTTAGTTCCTACTTCAATAACAAAGTATGAAAACAGTAGCCCTAGTGAAGATGTGAATTCAGTCTTAATACGGTCTTGGAATAGTTTTAAAGCACAACAGATTCTGAGTAAGGATGAGCGAGTATACTCGCTAAGGCTATACTCGTTTGAGTAATGTGCCTTAGACGAGCATCTCCCTGCTTGTCTATAAAGATTCGGGGACCGCTGCGGCTGACAGGTGAGTCGCGGCGGAGAGTAGGGGAGAGCGGGCGGGAGAGAGAGAGATCTCCCCTCCGTTCCTCCCCGCTCTCCCCCGCAGCTCCCCGCCCCACGGCGGTCCCTGAATCTTTATGGACGAGCAGGGAGATACTCGGCTAAGGCACATTACTCGGAGTATAGCCTTAGCGAGTATACTCGCTCATCCTTAATTCTGAGTGATAAATGGTCTACTCTATATCTAAGTCCTTTGGGGATTGGGGGGGGGGGGGGGGGGGTTGTTTTACCAATAAGAACTTTTGCAATAAATTTGCTTTTGAAATGATATTGCTCAATGTGAAGTTTCTGCTGCAGAACTTGAAACCACTTATAGAATATGCAGAGGAATAGATTTGTCTTTCTTATCCACTAATGAATTTGTATATCTTAAAACCAAGGTTTCTCAATCTATCGCTAGACTTTGCTCGGAGAGTCAACGTACTGCGACAAATAGCATTGTGAACTAGAGGATTATTGCAAAGGCAAGATATACAATTGGCAGGGCTGTAGTTATTTGGACAAAGGAAATTGATGATAAAATAAGGAACGTGGAGCTGCACCGTTTGGGTCTATTAAGATGCATCTAATCATTCGTGGAATCTGATTTACAACAGGATTTTATTTAGACCAACATGCACAGTTCCCAGAGGAACAGAAGAGTGGTCCAATAAGGAGTCGGCCATTGTCCAGCAGCTAGACCCGGAGACAAAAGACCTAAAAGTACATTTCGTGTTTTCCTTTGACAGATAAAGAGCTGTCTTAAGGAATTTTCATTTTGTCCAACACAGGCAATTCATGGTTCCAGACAAAGACTGATATGAAATGCATTTTTATTTCTTAGAGTGGACAGATATTTTGCAACTACTGATGTAGAGGTTTATATAAAAAGTCGTTAAAAAGGGTTAAAACTCTGAAAAATATTTCTTAATCCTAGTTGATGAGCTGTTCACCAGGCTGGTGCCTTTGTGCACGGAGCCGATTTCTGGAAGAAGCAGACAGGTCTGTTCTCACTGCAGTGGCCAGAAGAAAGCCATGCAAACATACGGAAAACACAAACTCCGTGCAAATATTGCCCTTGGATTGGACTTCTACCCAGGATCCCAGCAATGCAAGGCTACAGTAATAACTGCTGAACAATCATGCTTAAATGGGTACTACCATATCAGCAGCACCCAGGAAAGGTGACTACTATAGGGGAAGTCCACTTTTATTGTCTAGTGTCTACCTGCCGTTACACAAGCCTACACACTTACCTGTATGCACAACACGTGACGCGGGTGCAACCAGCAGGGGTTGATATCTCAACCAGTCAGTATTGTGCATAACTTCTACTCACTCAGGCTGCCAATTGAGCATAGATCACACCCCAAATACAGTCCATGCAACCAAAACTCTCACTGCCCACACCCCTGGCGTAGACTAATGGACACACATGCTGCTTTCCAGCACTCAAAGGAATAAACACCATCAAAAGCAGAGGCACAAGGACTACACATCTTAATTTTTTTTTATTTTTTAGACTTTATTAAAATACAATTTCTGAGACTAAGAAATACAGAAACCTCAAACTTACAGTTTTTACTGGTTTATGTTCCTGAGGGTGGGGAGAAAATGACACATTTCAGCTGCAATTTACCCTCATCCAATGTGACACATTTCTGTTGTCCCACATATATCTTAAAGTCTGACCAGCTTTGGGTGGCATATAACACCCTCTCCAAGGATGAGAACACACCCCACAGAACATTTTCCTGCCATAAAACATCTTGGCCAGTGCAGAGCTAACCAGATAAGGCTAAAGCTCCATTTAGACATGACAAGTGTCGGGCAAACGATGCCAGACACTCATCCCCGCACATACCAGCTCCCGTGCACCTGCACAGGAGTTAGTATCGCTGGCTCACAGCGGGGAAGCCCCTGCACCTCTCCATGGACATACCTTAGCGGCCGTTTAATACTGAACGGCTGCTATTTACACTGAGCGATCAGCTCATCGTCCATCATTTATGCTGCATAAATGATGAGCTGATCGCTCACTGTAAATAGCAGCCGTTCAGTATTGAACGGCCGCTAAGGTATGTCCATGGAGAGGTTCCGGGGCTTCCCCGCTGTGGGCCAGCGATACTAGCTACTGTGCAGGTGCACGGGAGCTGGTATGTGCGGGGATAAGCGTCGGGCATCGTTTGCCCGACACTCATACCGTCTAAATGAGCCTTTAGTTTACCTTGTGGGCAAATATATACACATATATAGTAGTCATCACAATGCTTTCCCTATAACCTAATATATTCTTAAAGTATAGACAAGTCCTCAGATGGTGATCAAAACTTGCCACGGGCAACAGGAATTTAGTTTTGTTGAAAGTTGCAACTAGCCCCTCCGATTTTATAAAACAAACCTTCCTTTCATTTAGCAGAGGAAGCCGCTGTCCACACGAAGGATGACTGTTCACTTTTCAAACCCTGATGAACCTCAGCCACCTTGGCATGTCAGGTTAATGGGTGTCACTTACTGCAACCTTGATAATTGCATTATAAGCTGTTGTACAGCCAGAGATTCCTGCTCACATTTGTAGGAAGAGGTAGGAGCCAGCAAATACAGACTCCCCAAACCATCCTAGCATAGTTGGCAGGCTTTCCCTACTAGCAGTCATCCTATTTCCAGCACTCACAGCCATGTCAAAGGCCTCAGTTTAGATGCAAACAGGATGTCCAAGTAGAAAGAAGCTGGGCTAATTGGTTAGTAGAATGGCGCCAAGACAGTGTCACATGACATGCTTTTAGGCTGGTACTGCAAGCTACTGCTTGCTCAGATTTATTGAAAGTTCAGGACTGACAGTGTAGACGAACTACATGAAATGCTAATAAGCCTAAAATGAAATGTGTTAGCACTATAATAGATTCTTGTAATATGGGTCCCTCTACCCAGAGTCTTATAAGAAACAGTATCCAAAAGAAATACATACTGTTCACTTTTCTTTGTATACCACAACTTTAATCAGATCATACGTGCAATACAGGAACAAATCATATATAATCCAAAATACAAATTCACATGTGGGAAGTCGGATGGTAAAACTCGTAAGTCTATGGATCCAGAATATGCACACACAGGGCACTGCGGGAGGTGACTGGATCCTAGATGGATGCCGTTTTACGGTCATTGAAAAAAATGCTTGACAATAGCTATTCAAATAAGCATATTCGTATCAAACATTGTGCATACACCTAAATGTGATCTGTATAAAAGAAAGTGGACTCCCATACTCCAGTGCTTACATCTGCGAATATGATAATGTACAAACCAACACATTAAAGGGGTTGTCCCGCGAAAGCAAGTGGGTCTATACACTTCTGTATGGCCATATTAATGCACTTTGTAATATACATTGTGCATTAATTATGAGCCATACAGAAGTTATCAGAAGTTATTCACTTACCTGTTCCGTTGCTAGCGTCCTCGTCTCCATGGTGCCGTCTAATTTTCAGCGTCTAATCGCAAGATTAGACGCGCTTGCGCAGTCCGGTCGTCTTCTTTTCTGAATGGGGCCGCTCGTGCCGGAGAGCGGCTCCGTGTAGCTCCGCCCCATCACGTGCTGATTCCAGCCAATCAGGAGGCTGGAATCGGCAATGGACCGCACAGAAGCCCTGCGGTCCACCGAGGGAGAAGATCCCGGAGGCCATCTTCAACCGGTAAGTAAGAAGTCACCGGAGCGCGGGGATTCAGGTAAGCGCTGTGCGTTTTTTTTTTTAAGTCCCTGCATCGGGTTTGTCTCGTGCTGAACGGGGGGGCTGTTGAAAAAAAAAACAACCCGTTTCGGCGCGGGACAACCCCTTTAATAGTTAGATCAGCCAGTATTTCTGTTTGTATGGACTCACCTCCATTGTTTGATATCCAGTTTTTTTATGATGGTTTTTAGTTTTTTATATACTCCTTGATTTACTGTTTGAAGTCTTATTAGAATGTTTAGGTTCATCCTACACCTGCATCACAACCATTGGAATCACAAAATGTCAGTGACAAAAACCAGAAGGTTCATAGTAGGATTAAGAAAAATTAACATGTTCACCTTTTTTTACCATTCTTGCTTTTTCAAAAAAGAAAAATTTTTATTCCATGTAATATACTACTCGAACATAACCCTTAAATGACTGAATGGATCACAATTTGTCTGTATGAAATCTTTTTCTAATTTAGCTAACTCATTACAACCCTGGTCAGAAATTAATTGTTTAAGGAATACATGTATACCTTTACCTTCCAAATGTTTGCACTTACTCTTTTCAGGTTAATGGAACATTCCGACACAAACTCATCATTTAACACATTAGTTTTCTCTCTTTTTTTAAAAATTTGGATATTTTAATCTTATTCAGGAGAATCATGCCTTAAAATAATCACAATTTAGTAATTCGACCATCAGCCAAAGGAAGCACGGTGTCTTAGATTGCAACCAAATATTTTAAAAAATGCCAATACCCATATTTATGATAAATTGGATGATGATCCCATAGCTATGTTTTGAAAACGTATGATACATTGGATTAGGGTACTAGTTGGGATATCATCGCAGAATGTTAGATTATACTTGTAGATCAAGTAAGGTTTCCAACACCATTATGACCTACTTGAAGCATAGGTTCTTTCACTGAGAGTTTGCGTATTTGGGTAGATTATTATCTACACTGGTCTGGAAAACACCTAGTTGTATTAAATGACAGAGGTTTTGAAAATCCTGAGTACCATATCATGGAGGGATTAAAAAAGTTTTCCAAGACTTAAAAAAATAAAAAATTACATACTCACCTAACCAGGTCACATGTCATTCATTGTGCCCTCACAGGCTTCAGCAGTGATTCTTCTATGGTCGCTGAAGCTTGTTAGTAGCCAAGCAGTCACATGAAAAATGAACAGAATGTTTCCGCCTGCCACTTCTTCTGGCTTCCATGAGGTGGGCACCTAGGCTGCAGCGCTGGATGGGGAGTGGCTGGGATGGGTGAATATTCAATTTTTAAACTTTTTTTTCTAGCTCCTGTAAATCCCTTTAATATTGCAGGCTACTAAAGATACCACAGCATTATATACCACAATTACACATAAAATTGCAATCAAAATGATCAACTTGTAAATTAAGATTTGCAAAATTTTCACATTTTCAACAGTTTGCATTAAAAAAAAATGAAGCAAGAACTATTTAAATAGATAAATGCAACTAATACAGAAACACAAGATAATTCTCTTCTTAGGAAGACCAAACATTTCTCTATTCTCTTCATAGTACTCTTGAAAAATAAAAGTTGGTCTGTGATTGGTTGCTATTTATTTTTTTAAAGACAGTTGCCATAAACCTGCTCCACAATTTTTGCCCATGTCAATTTTCACAGGGAACCAAATAAAAATTAAAATTACTATTGCATGTTTGTATCCTAGTGTCCTCTCCAGGGGACTTTCATTCTGTCCCACTAAAACACTTGACAAAACAGAACTTTGTAGTGACATGGAGGAATATTTCAGAAGACTAAGACTGAAAGAATTCTTTCATGATAAAGAGGACACAGTCCTTTCAAGCACACAAACACAGGATAAACTTGGGGCCAAAAAGAAGTCTGATTGGACACCCCCTCCTGGCCGGAATCGCACTTTGGACAAATACATAGACACCTTTAGGCATGCGGTGCAATCCACT
The DNA here is from genome assembly GCF_035609145.1 of Eleutherodactylus coqui. Taxonomy (NCBI): domain Eukaryota; kingdom Metazoa; phylum Chordata; class Amphibia; order Anura; family Eleutherodactylidae; genus Eleutherodactylus; species Eleutherodactylus coqui. Next base: position 132,636,639 of record NC_089842.1, read on the forward strand.
ATACTGGACAAGCATGGAAGTGAAACATTTAATATCAATATGCAGGAAAGAAGGGCCATCCATGCTCTTAAGAGGAACAAGGAAATCACCATTAAGCCTGCAGATAAGGGTGGTGCTATAGTCCTCATGAACACATCGGACTACAAAAAGGAAGCAAACAGACAGCTGACGGACACCAGATACTACACCATACTGAATCAAGACCCGACTCAGAAATATGTGAGGGAATTGAGAAGGGTCATTAGAAGCCTGTCTGTGGGCTCCGCAAAACTTCTGGACTTGATACCGGAGGACCCCAAGGTGGGAACATTCTACATGCTTCCAAAACTACACAAAGCTGGCAACCCAGGAAGGCCGATTATCTCAGGTGTGGGAACCCTCACTGAAGGAATCTCGGGATGGGTGGAAGGCATCCTCAAACCACTGGTGAGAAACACAACCAGCTACCTGCAAGACACCACGGACCTACTGAACAAACTGTCAACCATAGGTCCCCTCCCCACTGGCACCATCCTGGCCACTATGGATGTGGAATCCTTATATTCCAACATCCCACACGAGGATGGACTGACTGCCTGCCAGGCGCACCTTGAGGCCAATGGGGTCGCCTCTGATGCAGTGCTACAACTCACAAGATTCATTCTCACACACAATTATTTCTCCTTTGGCAAAGAGAAATTCCTGCAACTCACAGGGACTGCCATGGGCAGTAAAATGGCACCGCAGTATGCCAACCTTTTTATGGCAAAACTGGAGAGTGACTTTCTGGCCTCTTGCCCCAGCAAACCACTGGCCTACTTCCGCTACATTGATGACATCATAATCATCTGGACCAACACCAAACAAGAATTAATAAAATTCCATGAAAGATTCAATGTATTCCACCCCACCATAAAACTGACATTAAGCTACTCGCATACAGAAATCAACTTTTTGGACACCACCATAAAAATTTCAAACAACTCAATACAGACATCCCTATACCAAAAACCGATTGATCGGCCCACATACCTCAGATGGGACAGTTTCCATCCTAAAACACATCAAAAAGTCCATTGTCTACAGCCAGGCCATCAGATACAACTGGATCTGCTCCAACCCAACGGACAGAGAGGAACATTTGTACCATCTTAAAAGAACATTTATAAATCAGGGCTACCATCCCACCTCAATTGATGACCAAATCACCAGAGCCACCAGGATACCCAGAAATCAACTACTCCAATACAAGGAGAAGGAAAGAAACAATCGTGTGCCTCTAGTAGTGACCTACAATCCGCAACTAGAGATACTAAGGAAAACCGCAAGAAAACTCCACCATACCCTGCACAAGGATGACCGTCTGAAAACCATATTCCCGGACCCTCCGCTTCTGTGTTACAGGCAACCTCCTAACTTGAGGAACTTTATAATCAGGAGTGCACTACCCTCTGACACACAAAAAGGAACTTATCCCTGTAATGTAAGGAGCTGTAAGACCTGCTCACATATACTGACTACGGACAGGATACGGATCCCCAACACACAGCAGGACTATAAGATCCCAGGGACATTTACGTGTTCCTCGTCCAATGTTGTGTACCTGATCATGTGCAGTAAATGTACTGTTGGGGGTCTTTATGTTGGGGAAACAGGACAGAAACTGAAAGCCAGGATGAGATCTCATCGCCATACAATTGAACACAGAAAAAGAGAATTACCTGTGGCCGAGCACTTCTCTAACCATGGACATGACATAGGAGATATGAGAGTTTTGATATTGAAGGGTGGTTTCAAGTCACAAAACCACAGAAGAATTTGGGAATATAAATTGATAACAACCTTTGACACGCTGAATACGGGGTTAAATTATTCCCCAGGATTTATGCGTGAATGGGAAGTGTGAGACTTGATTGCACAGATAAGACCCCCATCAACAGTAATTCAGGGACCATAAACTTTCACTCCCTTATCAGTGCTTAGCTAAAAATGTTTGTAGAAAGTCAAGCCTGATGACCTCCACCCTCCAACAGTAATTTAGGGACCATAAAACTTTCACTCCGCTATCAATGCCTAGACAAAAAAAGTTTGTTTGCTGTTGCAGAATTCCTTTTAAGTGCAAACCAATCACATCCATATCTGTGCCTTGTCATAAGTATGTATGTTATAAGTGTGTATAAATATGCATGCCTCTTCAGATCCAATCCATTAGCCGGAAGAAGTACCCTGCGTTGGTTCGGAAGCTCGCTATTATTACATCATGTATTTTTGTTAGCCATTAAAAGGTATCATATCTACAAGACTACGTCGTTTCTCTTACTGAGAACAATCACATTTTGCGCTACTGGCTAACACGGTACCAGATCTTTGTTTTCATTATCCTAGTGAAGGAATCCTCTTTTATAACAAAGTTTCTCTAAAGTCAATGCAAAATGCTACTTTTAATGAATACTGCAGTCTCCGATTTAGTCAACCCCTTCATGACAATCTTTTATGTAGTAGAGAACTTTTGCTGTTATGACCTGCTGCTAACATGATGCATAGCCAGCTATACTAGTTTGCAACAGCACTCTAGAGTAATCTTAACCCATTTCTCATGGACAACAACCTCCAGTTCAGTAATATTCCTAGAATGGAGTGCTACAACCACCTTCTTCAAAGCTGAAAGGTTTTCTGGATGGATTCAATTCAGGCCACAATGTGTTTGCCCACTCCAGAATTTTCCATGACGACTTTGGAAATCAACTTTGGTTGGACTTTGGAGGTATGCTTTGGATTGTTGCTCTATTGGAAGGTCCAATTGATGCCCAAGAATCAGCTTCCTCATAGAAGGCATAACAGGATTTTCTGCTACTTGAGTGAATACAACTTGCATACCACACGCTGCACGTTTCCAGTGCCAAAAGGAATCAAACCAGGCCCAGAGCATAACAGAGCTACCACCATGGATCACTGTAGGCAGGGTGTTCTTTTCAGCATCTTCTTTCTACTCCCGACATATTGCTGATTCATAGGTCTAAAGAGTTCCAGTTTTATTTCTTGACTACACAGAACAAAAATTCTACAACTTATGTAGCTTATTGATATGGTTTTGAGCTTATTAGAACAGCCCTTTGGGTCAGTAGAGGTGTACATTGTGTAGTTCAGGGATGAAGACCTTTAGCATTTCATATGCGCCTTACAAATGAAAACCTCTATGCCTACTGCCACCAAATCTTGTTACAGGTCTTTTGCAGGCACTCGTGGGTTTTTGACTGCCTGCATCCTCAGAATCTAGTGGTAAGCTAGTGATCGCTTTTAATTTTCCCTCGAATGGACGTGTGTGCGCTTGCTTTTTGCGCAACAAACTGCAGTTTTAATAGACACTTTTTATAAAAATATATACAACTTTTTGATAACAGAAGATAACATTTTAAACGACAGGGTAACGGCTGCAATTTTTGCTTTATTTTCTTTTTTACAAGAAATAATTCGATATTGAAATTTTAAAAGAAAAAGAAAAAAAAAAGTCTGTCAGGAGTTTTTGGATATTAACACTTTACATGTAGTGAAAAATCCTCGATTCCAAAATAAAGCTATACTAATCCATACATTTTATACATAAACCTTCATACAATTTTGCATTACTGTATTTAAAAAAGAAAAACTGATATTCGTGGCTAAAACTGATCCAAACAGAAAATTAGGTGCACAGTACCTGCTAGAAATAAAGTTCAAATTAGGACTGCGTTTACATGCACAGAATCATAAAAAAATTTAAAAAAAAAATCTCCTGAACTGGAAAGGTCAAGTCTGGATTTATGCTAGAAACAAAACACTCATAGGAATTACATACCTTGAAATGTAAGTGCACCCCTAAGGTATTAGTGTATCTTGACGCCACCAGGAAGTCCTGGTGGAGTCAAGGTTGACAGGGGGCGGCGCCCCCGTGATGCTGGTTGGCTGCAGACAGCCTAGAAACTAGGTCCTGGAAGGGCAGTAAAATGAGCCGGAAAATGCATCCATTGGTCCGTGGTGCAAACGCACAGCCTGGCCACCCACGCACAACGCGTAACCTGGCTCAGTGTTGTAGCACGCAGGCAAAAGGCTCCTGCTACGGTTTTTACTGCACGGTCATCGCCACTGCACAATAGACACCCCCAACTCCACCTGATGTCAGTCAAATTTACCGGCAGATGCAGGGAGCCGACAGTGCTGAGCGGAGAGTGGTATGCACCCGCACCGGGCGGACCCACCCCATTGCGGCTTTCCCGGCGGCGAAGCTGAAGCGCTGAGGTCAGCACCTGTCAGCGGGGGAGCAGACGGCAGAGATCCCGATGGCGATGTATAAGCGCTTTGGCTGGCACCTGTCAGCAAGGGAACAGACGGCACCGATCTCACAGTCCCGAATCTGTCAAAGGGGGAGCACAGACGACGGAACACACAGCCCCGGCTGCAAAGCACAACCGCTCAGGGCAGCAGCTGTGAGCAGCCGAAACGAAGCTGACAGTCCAGGCAACGGGCCACAAGAGGTGAGGGCAGCACCTTACACTCAGGGTAGCATTTTCTGTTAGCCTCACATTATCACCTGTACATGCTGCCATTTTACAGCATGTAGAGCAGTAAGGACTTTGCAGCCATGACCCTATCAGAAGCTAGGGGTGTGACAGGGGCGTTCCTCCTGTCAAACCCCTAGCTTCTGGTGGCGTCAAGATACACCAATACCCACCCCTAAACCCTATATATATTTCCTGGAATCAGACAACCTGCTAATAGCTGTCAGCAGCCTGTCAAAAGAACTGCAAGGTCTACCTTGCAAGGTCTACCAACACGAATTTTTTTTCCCCAACATGCCTTCGCTGCCAAGGGCGAAACGTGCAGGGATTTCCAGAGCTTTGGTCATGTGGTATCACTTTATTATGTGCCTGACATTGAGCTTGGTTGCACCTATTGTAGGTTGATATGACCACGATTTCTTATGTGTGTGACCTGGGTGCTGTATTTCCCTAGGCATTGATTCTGCATTTCCTCCATGTTCAGTTTTTTTAATGTTTTTATTATATATGTAATTTTCAATAAACAATTTTTAATGAATAGTTTTTATTTGTATAGCGCTTACTTATTCCTCAGCCCTGTCAAAACACAGGGGAGCAACATACGATACAACAGTTACATGTAATATTCAAATTAGTAGGAGAATTTCTGCAGTCCTGTCTTGGGGTTGTCCTATTAATAATTATGCAGGGCTAGCATTTTTTAGTGCAATTATAGCCATCTTCACATAGGATTCATACAATGCACATGGTAAACTACTATGCTACCGAAATGTAGATCTTTTGCATGTGTAGAGAATACTGTATATGTAAATACAACTTAAGTTTATGAAACTCTGCAGCAAGAGGTGATAAGGGAAAAAAAAAAGTTGTATGAAAATTTAAACTTGCAACTAAAATGCATACTCAAGAAGACCCCTTATGCACATAATGTACTCTGCAAAAAAAAACTTAAATCTCTGGAGTTTATGCATACCACACATTTATGTTCACAGATGTGTGTTAATCCTTAACAACCAAGCTCTGTAAATTTATGGCGCTTGGTCCTGGGCCTTAATTCTGTCCGATAGCAGAAGTATGGCATGGGATTTTAGCTCCTGCAATTAAGCAGGAGCAGCTTGGATCCTCATCTGTCAGACACAGCTGAGGACCCGGAGGAGAAGCAATTTTTAACTGCTTCTGCCTTTTCCTTTACAGGCTATATAACTCAATGAACGCTATGTACTAATGAGTCCCAGACCCTTAGCTCTGTTAGTGACTATTGTCACTGTAGGTGGGCTTTTATCCTGTAACTGGGGCTCCTATGGACGCCCAAGTTACAGTGGAATAAAAAGAGCATTGTGAATAACTCCCAGATTATTTATAGGATGTAATGGAAACATAGATGTTAAATATAGTTACAAAAATAAAGATTAAAAATTAAAAATTACAGAATAAAAAGCTACACTTAAAAAACTGCCGACATTAACCAAAACCATCACCATGTGCACACTGTAATCCAAAACTCCACAAATGATATAATAAAATGTCCGAAAAAATGTGGGACCCATTCCCGTACTTTTTAAAATTTAGTATATTTACACTAAAATAAAAGTATAAAAAGGGTGGGGGGTAGGGGGGAGAATAAAAAGGGTGGGTGGGAGTACGTTAAAAAAAAAAAATAAATTTTGAAAAATAGCCCTATATGTCACGATTAAAAGAAAACAAAAAACAAAAAAAAAAAAACCACAAGCAAACAAAAACGCACAAAAAGTTTGGTAGCTGAAGAAAAAAAAACCACCTAGGGCACTAAAACCACCAACCACATTGGTAAACTGTCTAAAAAGGGTCTGGTACTTTAAGACCAAAACATCCTGGTGCTTAAGGGGTTCAAGAAATTCTATATCCGCAGTAATGTACCACGTTTTGCATGCAAATAAATTCCTGAATATATATATTTTTTATCCCCCTACTTGAACTGTAACCCTGTAAATCCCAATACCTAATGTAATGCGTTAAGTAAGGCCACTTTTAAAACAGTGGTAGAATTAGTGCTCTTTTTGCTACCATATTATGGCTGCCACACCAGAGTCTCCTGCATTTCATAAGAACCAGAGCACCATAACCCCGCTTCCTATGAACCGTGGGAGTTATCTGGGTTGTGGAGTCAGTAAACATCCTAATTCGGTACAGAGGGGTGATCAGATGGGCAGGTATTCATCTACTCACAGCAACGTAGATGGAGGAAAAAAGATCCCATAGGTGACAATCCGTGAACACATACAGTATATATAGAAAAAGTCTACACACCCCTGTTAAAATGCTATGTTTTTGTCAAATATTCAGTCATTTCAGATTTTCTACCTTCAAGGTGAACCAATATCTGTACAATTCCATTGAAAAACAAACAAGTCTTTAATGCTGCCCTCACACTGGTGTGAAAAGTGAGAGATTTGTGCGTTGCGAGACGCACAAATATGAAACCCTTTCTTTTGCATGGGCTCATTCACATTAGCAATATTTTCCTGCATGGCATCACAATGCGATGTGGGAAACCTATTGGAGCATGTCCTAGCTAGCTGCGAGATCTCTCATTGTTTTTAATGGGGCTGTCAATTCCCCGATTTGACGAGAAGCAGTTTTTACATGAAAATGCCTTGCATCCATAGGGCTTTAACATGGTGGCAAATACAATATAGAGTCGTGAATCAGCCCTATAATCACCCTCGCCAATGTGAAGCTAGCCTTAGAGTGGAATAAATAAATAAAACGTGTTTGCATAAATATGCACACACTAAAACTAATGCTTTGTTGATTTACACTTTGACTCTACGACAACATTCAGTGTTTTTGGGTAGGTATCTATCAGCATGGCACATCTTGACTTGGCAATTTTTGCCTAATCTACTTGGCAAAAGCGCTCCATATCTGTCAGGTTACAAGAGCATCTTGTGTGTACTGCCCTCTTCAGGTCAACTCACTAGCTTTGACCTAGGGGCAATGCCATTATTTGTTGATTTGATGGTATGCTTTGGTTTGTCATTATATTTAAAAAAGGCAAAATCCCTCTTCAACCTTTTACCCAAGACCTGAAGGTTTTGTGCCAAATGTACTGATATTTGGAACGGTTCATAATTCCCTTCAACTTGACTAAAACCCCAGTTCCATCAGCAGAAAAACAGACCCAATCCTAACGCTGCCTCCACCGTGCTTTACTGTGAGTATAGTGCCCTTTTGGTGATGTACAGTGTTGGCTTTGAGCCAAACATACCTTTTGAAATTATGGCCAAAAAGTCCAACCTTTTCCTCATCAGACCATAGTGTGTTCACCGACATATTATGGCAGGCGATGTAGCTTTTATGGAAACCTAGCCAGGCTAGGATGGTTTTTCTTTGTTAGAAAACGCTTGCCACCCTCTCCCACAGCCCAGAAACATGAAGAATACAGGAGATGGTTGTCACATGCACTACACAACCAGTACTTGCCAGAAAATGCTGCAGCTCCTTTAATGTTACTGTAGGCCTCTTGGCAGCCTCCCAGTACAATTTTCTTCTTGCCTTTTCATCAATTTTTGAGTGAGGTCCAGTTCTTGGTAATGTCACTGGTGCACCAAATTTAATCCACTTCTTGATGATCGCCTTCACTGTGTTCCACAGTATATGTAATGCCCTGAAAATTTTTGGTACCATTTTCCTGACATACCTTTTAACAATCGATGTGTTGTAAGCTCTTTACAGCTTTTCTTAAAAATGCACCTAAGAAAATGTCAGGGAAATCTTACTAGATCAGCTGAACTTTATATGGGTCAAATCAGAATCACTGTAAACAATGGCAGCTGGGTACAGATTACTATTTAACATGTTTTAGGCCACTCACACACATGTTCACAAAATGTCATGCCAAAAGCTGCGGAGTTTTCAAACGAATGTTACAGCGTTTGACAACATTTTTTAACGCACCCCATGATGATTGTGATGGCTGAGGTGTATTAAAAAGCGCTAAAACATGCAAAAAAGCAAAAATATATATATATATGTAAAAACGAGCAGGCAGCTCTCGAGAATCGCAGCATTCGAGCATGGTCTGTGAAGCCCTATTGAAATCAACGGGACACTTCAGGTTGCTTCATCTCAGGCTGTACAGCAAGAAGGAGTCCAAGCTTAGTATTATTTTAAACCTGAAGTGCTTGACTTTAAAACAAGACCAATACTGATGACCTAAGATCAATATTCACTGTAGGGGGGAAAAAAAAAAAGAGCTGCAGGTATTTGCAGCTATCACTACATTTCCCACTTTAACCACCTATATTTCAGGTATTCTGATTAGAAACACAATTCCAGTTTTAAAAAAAAAGACGAAAATGTAATACTATAACTACAACATAGACCCGAAATACAATCAGTCATTCGTAGGATGTTTCTCATACTTTTTTGGCCATGCATGGGTGACAAAAAAGGCTTTAAAACTTATTTTCCTCATAAGGGACTTATTTACTGGGACAGGCGAATCAGTGGTATACTAGGCAAAAGTCACTGATCCGATTCCTAAACGAATAGACTTAAAAAAAAAAAAACAAAAAAAAAAACAAACTTATTTCTAAAATAGTTTAAAATGAGGATTCTCAGGCCCGTGCGCATTTCCTCTGCAGATGCACTAGAATTGTCTTTTTTTCATGCGGGAGATCAATTGAGATAGTGCTCCCATTCGCGTGATCCACGTTAAAATGGAGCATGCCGCGTTTTTTTTCTCCCGCGCATGGAATCCGCATTTCACTTTAATACCATCCACGGCTATTTAATTAACCGCTGATGGTCAATAAATTCCTATGGGATGCGGATGTGTTTTTTCCCCCGTGCGGATTTGCTAAATATAATTTCCCCGTGGACATGAGCAGTCAGGCCAGTGCACAAAAAACAAAAATAGACAAAAACAAGGTGTGCCAACCAAAATGCAGTAATCTTGGCACCCACCATTGCGTAAGTGCTTGGAAACAAAATAGCTTTACCTAAGTGGAGGAAGTGTATAGATATGATGTCCCAGATTTATACAAGGCCCATATACCACAAGATTGCATGGACATGGATCTTATAGCCAGGACACTCCTCACTAAGGCTCTCTATCAGAATACTCTAATTTATTGAGAGCCCCAGGTTAACGACCTCTCTTACTATATTACGAGCCCCAAGTTGGTGTGGGGTCAATTGCACTTATGATGGCTTAAGCAGATCAGAGATCGTACAATCCAGCAGAGTTAAAAATATATCAACATCTGCCTGCGCATGCTATAGTGTCATTAATACAACAATCCACATAGAGTGCCTATGCTGCTTGCGTGCTATGAGATGAGAGGCATATAGAGGAAGTCTTCCTTACTTAGGAGGAGCCTAAATGAAATTTGCTAAGTATTAACAAAAACGACAATAATTTGTTCTGTATGGTTAATGCAGGGGAGGTTTCTATATTTTTATATTTTAGACCTATTTCCTACAGGCAATCAAATCCAAAACCATTGAGGATAACCTATTACAGGGTATAGTATCCTGCATGCCACGAGCTGGCACCCTATGCAATAAGTTTGTAATGTACCGATGGAAGTATATATACTGGCAAAACGCTGTTGAAGTGCCGAAAATAAATCATTGATAATCAGCATTTAACAAATAGATTTAAGACATGAGATTATAATTAGAGATGAGCGAACGTACTCGGAAAGGGCGATTTCGCAATCGAGCACCAGGTGCACTGTGGGGCGGGGGGTTGCAGAGGGGAGTGGGGGGTAGCAGCGGGGAACAGGGGGGAGCCCTCTCTCTCTCCCCCTCACTCCCCGCTGCAACCCCCCGCTCACCCACGGCGCACCCGAGTACTTTTCACCCGAGTAGTGAAGTACTCGAAAATCGCGGTGCTCGATTGCGAAATCGCCCTTACCGAGTATGTTCGCTCATCTCTAATTATAATAGGACAATTTTTAATATGGCAAAATGTATAGCAGACGCCTACATCGCGGATCATTTGTTTGCCAAAAAAGAATATTAACAAGAACGATGGATAACAAGAAAAGTTACCTTTGTCACAGTATTCCCAAATTGGTAAGAGGCATCTTCCAGTTCTACATAAAGATGGAAAATATATATATTTCTTTTTTTTAGTGCTGAGCCATGAATAAGCGGCCCTCACCGGAGTAAACTTTAAAAAATTTTTAATCCATTAAAAGTACAAGGAGACATCGTGCAACAACAGACACTGGTTTTTCTAGACCGCGTGTCCAGACACAAAATCGCTACCCTCTGTTTGTTGCACGTGGTCTCTGCACTTTTTCAATGGATGATCTCTGCAGCATTTGAAAGGTTTAATCCGGTGAGTGTCGCTTATTCATTGCAACACACTGAATCTTCTGTATGCTTGTTTGCCTGAGCACCAACAGGGTTTCCAATAAGCTGAGGTCAATACTTAATACAATTCATTAGGAGTGCCAACTGTTCTCTGCAATACGGTGTCAGAACATTTTTTTTCCCACAACCTATGTAAATCTGTGGCCAAATGAGCACATGCTACAGGTAACAACTATTCTGGGTAGTAACATGCAAAACTGATTTATGTAAATGAAGAGTTTTCTAGGTTGGTATATGTATATGATGAAAGAGGTTTCTTTTACTTTGGTACATTTAAAAAAAATAAATTATGACATTTCTCAATTGCAGTTTTTCCATACGTAATTAATATCGCTTGTTGAGAAACATGTCACTTAAAATACGTAGGCTGCACAACTCAAGACATTGAGAAAACACGTGGGAACCTATTCAATAAAGGTTTGCCTGGACGTAGCAGATGGGCCCACAATTTCATCATAATATGCACCAAGAACCTTATATTTCTATGTGGTTAGTATAAACAACTGAACAATTTTATTCAAATATTACATGTTTAAAGACTGCTGAGGTACGGGTCTTTGTTATGGCAGGAGGACTTTCCATTACTAGCTATTGAACAATGGAGGAAGCCAATGTGAGGCAGCAATTGTAAAAGACCTACAAAAAAAAAACAAAAACAAAAACACACGACACTTATGAAATTTAGAGCTATAATCTGCAGTCCTGTATTTGGAATCAGGAGCTGGTCCAAGAAAGAATAAAACAATATCCAGCACCGAAAGTGGACAGATTGTGAGAATGCCATCTAGCACTTTATACTTGTGGATGCCTTTATGGATGCTTACATCACAGTATGTAAAAAGGAAAAATATTTGTGGTTAGAAACTAGACTGAAGCGAAGCTGGAGCCAAAACAACTACATATAGCAGTTCTGGATGTGCAGGGTTCACATGTTACTACTATCTATCTGCACATACAGTCATAAGAAAAATTGAGTTCACCCTCTTAATTCTATGGTTTTAAGTATTAGGACATAATGGGGGGGAAAAAAAATCTGTTTTTTATGAGGTATTAAATTAGGTAAATACGGGGGGCGTGGCTAGCCATGGAAGCGTAAGGTCGCAGGCTCCGGAGCTCCGCCGCCGCTAGCCTCCAAAAAACGGGGAATCAACCTGAAACCGAGACCCACGAAGAATGACAAGGGTAGGGAAGAGAAGGGGGAGCCAGCCGCAGCACCGCGGTCCTCCCATCAGCAGATATCTGAGCGGAGCGAGCGCCGGGACACAGCGGGACCCCGCCGGCGCACACGTGGAGCCGGCTCCGCAGCCCCGTAGAGAGGAAGAAGGGTCCGCCGCTACTGCAGGTGAGGGCGCGAGGAGGACGCCGTCGCCAGGCAACCAGGGGCTGCAGAAGCTCCGGAGACAGGAGAAGGGCTCCCCGATGCCGGGCGCTGCGGGAGCGCCGACAAACAGGACCAACATGGCGCCGGGTCCCCACAGAAAGCCCGCCAGCGAGGCTGAGGCGCCGGACCCGGCTGAAGAGGGGACAGAGTGCAGCACAGACACCCTCATACCCCAGTACAGGGAAGAGGAACTTACCCCACGGCAGGAACGGGGAGCAGAGGCTCCACATGCGGAGCCGGTGAACGGAGGAAGATCCCCCCCCCCCCCTCTCCCCTAAACAACATGGCGCCGAGACACCACGAGGTGAAGGGATCCCGGTATGCAGCAAACGCTCTCACGCTTCTCCCAGGAGGGACAACTTTGAAGGTCAGTAAGGGGAAGGGGGCAGCAGACCCTGGGACACCACAGGAGAAACAAGCTAGCCCAATATACTGCACAGGGAGAAAAGGAGAGGCTGCAACACCCAACCTGGGGCACGATAGCAGGGGACAGCCGCAGTCTAGAGGTGCCGAGGCAGAAGTCTCCACAGGACACACAAAAGACAAGGTAGCCCACGCTACAGGAGAAGAAGAGGGCCCCCGACCCCCCCGCACTAGCCAGTCACCATCCGGCCCATACCTCACACCGCCGCCGACAACGACAACCCCTGACAACCCATTAACACCGCCTGCAGATGACTCTCAAACATTGCAAGCCCTGTGGGTCATGATTCGTGCGTTACCCACCAAGACAGACCTCGAGACGCAACTGCGACGCATTGAAGAAAAGCATGACAAAGCTATCGCGACAGTCAGTCATTCTGTACAGGCACTCACAGAGCGGGTGGCGGCCCTTGAGGAAAACCCAGAGGTCTCGACAACGGACTTTCAACAACTCTCTCTAACAATAGAAAGACAGCAAAGACAGATTAGAGACCTGACCTTTCATCTCGATGACATCGAGAACAGGGGGCGCCGCAACAACTTAAAGCTGCGAGGCCTGCCAGAAGACGTTCCCCCAGATGCGCTGCATGACTGTGTAACGGCCATCTTCAATAAATTAATGCAGCGACCGGAGGACCGCATAATAGAATTGGACAGGGTCCACAGGACGCTAGGAGGCAGAACACGGAACGCCAATATGCCGAGGGACGTAATATGCCGGGTGCACTTCTACAGGCAGAAAGAAGAAATCCAAAGGCTGGCATGGGAAAGAGGACCGATCAAATTCAAGGGAGCGGAGATCACCATCTTGCCCGACGTCTCCAGGCTGACTCTCAACAGCAGGAGATTGATCCGTCCCTTGCTCGAGGCAGCACGCAGAGCAGACGCCACATATAAATGGGGACATCCCTTCCATTTGATCCTACGAAAAAGAGGGCGCATCTTTACGGTCAGATCCCCGTCAGACCTAGAAGGGGCGTTCAGATTCCTGGAGGTCCCAGCGGTGCCAATACCGGACTGGACCGAACCGATGGACTTTGCCCCCGCAATCCCCTGAGCAAAAGAGTCCCCCAGGAGGAGGACACCAACACCCCAGCCCTGGAATTTGAGTGATACACCACATTTACAGAGCGTGGGTCTCACTGGTTATGTTTCCATTTATTCCCGCCACGGACAGCTCGACAGAAAGTACCTACAAGCGAAGACGGACATACAAAAATGGACACTAACTTCAACAGTTCCTGCAATTGTCCCCCCACACAGCAGATCCCTCACTGGCGGCGGCCTGGAGTTCCCAGGCAAGATCGTAAAAGAAAGAAACCTACACAAGAAAAGAAGGCGGCCATATTCTCTCCAGATTTGGCCAACAGACTTGAGAGCCCGGAGGCGGCCTTGCTGATTCGGTGTACTTCCACGTTTTCCCCCAGTAGGGTATCAGGGGACCTGGTCCGGCCCCGTGGTTTCGGGGGCACCAGGCTCCCTGATTAAGTTATAGCGGCCAAACACTGGGCTGGTTAGAGGCTAACCTTCTAGTCATTTGGTTTTCCCTATTGTGTCGTGTGTCCCCCCAACTGCCCCTCCCCCACCACACCCTCCCCCACCTATTCCGTCTGCGCAATACGTCCTCCCTCCTTTCCCGGAGCGAATCCCCTAGTATCAACCCCAAAGACCTGAGGTGCCATGTCAACGAATTCTAATAACCTTTTGATATCTTCAATTAATGCGCAGGGCTTAAACGTACCAGAGAAGAGGTCCTCCATCCTCCATCTACTCCGGAAGAAGAGGGTGCAGGTGGCCTTCGTGCTGGAAACCCATTTCCGTACGGACGCCTGCCCGAGGTTCGCGGACGCCAGATTCCCAACGGCATACCACAGTACGAATGCGGAGTCCAAGTCTAAGGGGGTCTCAATTCTCCTGGCCAACTCCGTTCCATGGGAGCACGGGGAGACGCGCTACGACCCGGGAGGCAGGTACCTGTTCATCAAAGGTAAGCTCGCCAGCACACCATTTACATTTGCCGCGGTTTATTCCCCCAACTCCGACCAGGTGGCCTTTCTCGAGAGGCTCCTGGAGGACTTGGACGAATTCAGAGAGGGTACCCTGGTGCTAGGAGGAGACTTCAATGTCCCCCTGGACCCACGGATTGACACTTCCAAAGGATCTGACAGCCACTCCGTCTCCGTACACCGTAGGATTAAGCGTACACTACACAGTCACCAACTGGTTGATCCATGGAGAATACTGCATCCCACGACCAAAGATTACACATTTTTCTCACACCCACACAACACGTATTCGAGAATCGACTATTTCCTCCTCCAACATTCCACACTATCGTCCTTAGTATCAGCAACAATAGATAACATTACCTTTTCCGACCACGCCATGATTACACTAACAGTAAAATTACCATCCCTACATAACAGGACTTGGCAGTGGCGATTCAATGAGTCCTTCCTCCAAGACCCGGTAGTCTCGGACGAAATACACAGAACGATCACAGACTATTTCACTCTCAACACAACGCCGGACGTAGACCCACTAACGATCTGGGAGGCGCACAAGTGCGTAATCCGTGGTCAGTGCGTGAATATAGGCTCCCGCATTAAAAAGGAAAGGTCCGCGCACCTTAAAAAGCTCCTGGACCGGGTCCAGGAATTAGAGTCTAGCCATAAAACTACCCACGACAGCGCTAGCGGGGCAGAACTGTTCCAACTGAGGGAAAAGATCCGCTCTTACTGCATGGAAAGGGCCAAAGCAGGCATAGCGAAATGCAGGCGGCATTTTTATGAGTTCGGAGATAAACCCAGTCGTACATTGGCACGAGCACTGCGGTCCACTAGAGCCAGCACATACGTCCCGCACATCAATAACTCCAAAGGCCACGTACAACACTCATCGCAACAAATAGCCAGTGCCTTTCGGGAATACTACCACTCCCTTTACAACTTAGCCCCCCCACAGTCTACTCGGACGAGAGAGCAAAAGAGAGCCTCAATTCGAGAATACCTGCAACAGGCGAACCTCTGTAAACTCCCGCAGGAGGCAATAGACAGGATGGAATCACCTATCTCGCCAAGCGAGCTGGCAGAAGCGCTCGCTACCTCGCGGCCTGGAAAAGCCCCGGGACCCGACGGGATTACTTTAACGTACTATAAGAAATACGCGGAAACGCTGGCCCCCCATTTTATCCAGGCATTTAACTCCATAACCAACGGGAGCGAAATCCCCAGAGACACCCTAACTGCTAACATCTCGGTCATTCCTAAAGAGGGCAAAGACCCCTCACAGTGCCAAAGTTACCGCCCAATATCCCTGCTAAACGCGGACCTGAAACTATTCGCCAAAATACTTGCAAACAGGATCTCCCCCTACCTGCAAGCCATAATCCACACAGACCAAGTGGGCTTCGTCCCTATGAGAGAGGCAAGGGATAATACAACCAAAGCCATTAACCTTATTCAGGCAGCGCACAAACTCTCCCTGCCAACATGCCTATTGTCCACAGACGCAGATAAGGCTTTTGACAGGGTGGAGTGGGAGTTCCTGTTTGCAACATTGACCCATATGGGGATGGGGCCAAACATGCTGCAATGGATTATGAGCCTATATTCCCACCCAACAGCATCAGTAAGAGTAAACGGTCAGCTCTCAGAACCATTCCCCATTACGAACGGCACGAGGCAGGGGTGTCCCCTGTCTCCACTGATTTTCATCCTGTGCCTTGAGCCACTACTGACCAAAATTCGAGCCAACCCAAACATACACGGGATCACAACAGGCGACACCGAACACAAGATAGCGGCCTATGCAGATGATCTTTTATTTTTTATCACAGACCCTCGAATTACACTACCAAACCTTATGGCCGAGTTCAAACACTATTCAGTTTTATCCAACTTCAAGATCAACTACCATAAGTCAGCTGCGCTCAACGTCTCACTCACACAACCCCTAGTGGAGGAACTCAAGGACTTCTTCTCCTTCACATGGGCAAGGGGTCATATTAAATATCTAGGTACAAACTTAACGCCGAGAACTGAGGATCTATACGCGGCTAACTTTCCAGCGCTCCTAAACAGGGTCAGACAAGACCTCAGCCAATGGACCAAGGGTACGTTCTCCTGGTTTGGCAGAGGAGCGATTATTAAAATGAATATCCTCCCTAGAGTCCTCTACCTAATCCAAGCCCTCCCCATACATGTCCCAAAGAGCTTCTTCCAACACCTCCTATCTCTCACCACCACATTTGTATGGGCAGGAAAGACATCTCGGATAGCACGTAATACACTGACAAGACCAAAAAAGGAGGGCGGCCTAGGTTTGCCGGACTTTGTGAAATACCACCAAGCGGCACACCTGGTACGCATCATAGACTGGCATCGGCACGCTGCACTCAAGCAGTGGATAGCCATCGAGCAAACGGCGTCACATGCACCGCTGGTGACCCTTCCCTGGTCGGACGGACCCAGCCTGAGAGAAGTGATGAGACACCCCACCATCGGACCCACACTGTCATTGGCTGCCAAGATACTAGAGAGGATAGACGTGTCCCCCAGGCCATCCCCAATGTTCCCGATCCTAGGAAACCCGAATTTCCACCCAGGGGGGGAGAAGGGAGTGTTCCGCACTTGGATAACAGAAGGCAGATATAGGGCAGAACACTTCCTACAAAATGGCCAGTGGCTTTCAGTGGACACGTTGAGAGGGCCCTCCGTACCAACCCCTCTCCCACTCTGGCAGATTCTGCAGCTAAGACACTTTCTACAGTCTCTACCTCAGCCAAATAGGTTTTCACGCCCAAAAACACAATTTGAAGCAATCTGCACTGGAGAGGGCCCCTCGAGACACACGCTATCTAGAATCTACAATATCCTTGTCTCACTGCCGGGAGCCGCCCCCCCAAAATACATTGAAAAATGGGAAGGGGAATTAGGAATTAACCTCACCGCTGAAGAAACAGACAAAATATACACTATCACACACTCGGCATCCATCTCCAGCAGAATACAAGAATCTGGCTTTAAGATTCTCTCCAGATGGTACAGGGTGCCCTCCCTTCTGAATAAGATATTCCCGTCGGTCTCCCCTACGTGCTGGAGATGCGGCGCGGAACAGGGGACCATGCTGCACGTCTTCTGGGAGTGTTCGGTGCTGGCGGGCTACTGGTCAGAGGTATGGCGGGTCACCTCTAAATTTACCCACTACGCCATCCCGAGGACGCCTGCGTTCTTCCTCCTACATCATAGTGACATCCCACTGGCGTCATATAAAAAATCTGTGGTCTGCTTCTTGGTGAGCGCGGCGAGGTCGTGTATAGCGAGGCGATGGAGACAGACAGCTCCGCCCTCACTGGCACTATGGCTAAATACAGTCAACTGGATTAAGGAGATGGAGGACCTCTCTGCAGCACTAAAGGGTACGCAAGAAAAGTTCCGGAAAACATGGTACCACTGGATAGACTTCCAAAACACAGAAGAATACCGCCAACTACTTATCCCCCAAGTTAACTAAAACATCCCTCACCCCCTCCCAACCACACCCCCCCCCTGCCACAACCCCAGCAGCGACAAGCCCAGTCGCAACCCTGTACGCACCCCTTATGTGTCTAGTCTGTTTCAGTAGCTACTTGTGAATAAGTTATACAATGCATAAAGCCACGAAGTTCGGCATAGTGTAATGTGGAAAATGCTGCAGACGGAGCCAGGAAGTTGAGCGAGACCTGATTTATTGTTTAGTTTGACTTGTTTTCTAAGTTTACATGGAAATTTGTGCCACTTAATCTGTTTAACATTGAGACGGACAGGCAAGGTGAACGAGATTGATTCTTTAAGTTGTTACCTAGTTGGCATTGAATAACTTTCTGCAATAAATAAAGAATATATAAATTAGGTAAATACAACCCAAGATGAACACCACCATTTCACAGTTACAATATGTCATAATTTATACAAGGACTAGGTCAAAACTCAGAAGTAGTGCATGAAAAATTAAGTACACCTCACGAATCAATAGCTTGTAGAACCATCTTTAGCAGCAACAACTTGAAGTAATTGTTTTCTCTATGACCATCAGTATCTCACTTCATTCTTGAGAAATGTTGGCTTCCTCTTCTTTCCAACAGTGTTTCAGTTCATTGAGGTGTGTGGGCATTTGTTTCTGCACAGCTCTCTTAATTTCCAGCCATAGTATTCCAATTAGGTTAAGGTCTAAACGTTGACTGGGCCAATGCAATATCTTGACTTTTTTTCCAGCCATGCTGACCTACGTTTGCTGGTGTCCTTGGGATCATTGTCCTGTTGAATGACCCAGTTTTGGCCCAGCTTTAGCTTTTGGATTGATGGCCTCCCATTAGACTCCAGAATACGTTGGTATACAGTTGTTCATGGTCGACTCAATGACTGCAAGGTGCCCAAGTCCTCTGGTTGCAAAACAAGCCCAATTCATCACCCATCACCATACTTGAAAGTTGGTATAAGGAGATTGTGCTAATGTGTTTGGTTTGTTTTCAACTAAAGTGGTGCTAGGCATTATTGACCAAACTTCTCCACTTTAGTCTTGTTCGTCCAAAGAACATTTTTCCAGAAGTTTTGTGGTTTGTTCAGATGCAACTTTACCAGTGTTGCCATGTTCTCTTTAGAAAGAGACTTTGGCTTGGCAACCCTACCAAACCAGCCATACTTGTTCAGTCTTTTTCAAATTTTACTTTCAGGAACTTGAACATTTAATATGCTAACCAAGCCCTTTAGAGTCTGAAATGTAACTTTTTTTAAAATTATTTCTGAGTATTGTAGTGTGAATTTGGGGTAAATTTCCAGGGATGTCCACTCTTGGGAAAAAAAAATTCATCTGTCTTGAATGTTTTCTACTTGTGAATCATCTTTCTCACTATAGAATTATAGACTCCAGATTGTTTAGAAATAGTTTTGCAACTGCAAAGCTATGCAGCCAGCCCTGCTGATCGGAGGACATAACTGTTCCTCTTTTATACACGTATGTCATTGGTCTACAGAGAGTATGAAGCAGCCTCAGAAGCGGAGTCAACTTCATACCTGGCAGCTATCAGCTGTTTCATGGAGCTGACAGTTGTGAATGAATCAATCTCTAACAGCTCCTGTTAACAATTTATGATAAGAAAGAGAAAAACATAGGAGGTTGGCGCTCAATGGTGCTGCGATGTGTACAACCATGTGTATATTCAGCAATAGAAGGAATATTCTCAAATCTGGAAGGGAGATTAGTTAAAACCTAGCTCAGCTCTGCTCCCCACAGGATCCAAGCACACAGTATTACCACTAATCAATAGGCTCAGTTTTGTAGAAAACCAGATATATATATATATATTTATATTTTTTTTAAATAACATTCACAAATCAAAATCTAAAAATGGCTCGATTTGTGCACAAGGAATGACAACTGCTAGCATTAAATGACATATTACCATTTGTGGGTTTCCTGCATCACCTGATAAATTACCATCCATACAAGAGGTCACCAAATCATGTAATGCTACTGTAGACCACAAATTGAGGTCACTGTAATTCAAATGTTTAACTCGCTAATATTTTTGTGCTCTGCACGTCGTGAGTTTTTAATCCGTTTACTGATAAAGTATGAAATTTTACCTTCGGTGGTGGAGTCTACCATTGTTGTGGCATATCCTTACATGCGCACTGGCCTGGTGTTCACTCCTTGCATGGATTCCTGGACTTGAAGAGTGTGTTTCCTCCTGTACAAGTGACGGTGAGCGGATTTGTTTCTGTATTTATACCGCCTATAAATTTTTAACTGTAGAAATACAATATACTTAAGTATTTCGGTATACTGCATAAGCATTCAGATGTTCACAAATTTCAAGACCCCTATGGAAACTTCAAAAAAAAAAAAGTCAAAAACCCTTTGCCCACATTTCATATAAAAAATTTAAAAAAAAAAAAAAAACACATTTGGTATTGTTGCATCTGCAAAAGTTTGAACTATTAAAACATTGCATTATTTTATACCCCTCTGTTGTGCCACTTCTTCACTCTTAGAAATTTTTCAATACATTAAAATGGTACAAAAAAAGCGCCCTCAGGCTCTGAGGACACAAAAATAAGATTACAGATGTTGGAATGCAAAAAAAAATAATTTACAATTCCCCCCAGTCCTCCTTGGCTGCTGTTTGCATCTAATTAGAGCTCTACCAATTCAGTTTTCCATGTTGATTTTGCCATTTTTCTGCTACCCTGCTGTTTGCAATCCAGCATAGCTGCGCTCCAATCAACTGCAAAGCAGCCTCTGAATGCCTGCCTCTCTGCTGTAGTAACTAGCAGTGCCCTAATGTCCCCGTTACTAGAAAAGTAAAATGCCTAACCACAGGCAGCGGATTGCAAACCTACTGGAAGGGGGGCCTCTAGGAGCAGGTTCTTCAAACAATTTGCAGTGACGAGACTAAAAAGAAAAACAATACAACCATATTACAACATTGATGATACACAGCTTGCTAGACGGGCAGAAGTTGTGTGAAAAATTCCTGCCCAATTAAGCCTGCTGACTTGTTTTAAAAATACAACATTTTGTATTTAAATTAATTGCATAGTGCCGCCAGAATTAAGGCAGAAATTGAGTTAAAAACATAAGTGTAAAAATTTGAAAAAAGGAAAATTAAAAAAAAACAAAAAAAAAAACAAAACACAACAACCCCAAAACACTTCTTTCATGTGCTCCATTAAGGAATTACTATTCTTTTCCTTGTTGCCTCTATCATTAAACACATTATGAGCATGGCATTACCAGCCTTAATCAGGCTTCGGCACCATGCTTTTCTTGAGTCTTTGGTGATGTGTCTCACTTATACAGACAGCTCCACATAGGGAGACAAAAGGGTCCCATCAGCTCCTGTCCCACAATTATAAAGGAAGCTGACCGTTCAGCTTCCTTGACTCCATACTCAAAGCTCTTAGCTTATTCAGAAGTGTATAGAGGGGAGGAGAACTGTAGTACTTTCCGACAAGACAGAGATAGAACTGGCTCTAGCTGCTCATGTAATGTCTTGGGACATCATGGGATTGATAGCATAGCACAGATGACACAGCTGCGAAACATCTAAAGTTCAAGATGTCTGATCAGAAGTAAAAAGAAGACAAAGTTGTAGGGAAGACAATACAATAAACAAAGTTAGTCCACAGCTTGACAATCAATTAGGAGCCGATACGATAAAGTTGCTTCCACTGTAGGTTTTCTTTAAGATTACCAGTTCTGAAATGATTTCTCCTCAATAAGTCAATTAACGACTTCCTCATAGAGGTCTTGGATATCCAGATAGGTATGCTGATAATCTGCAAGTGCTTTTTTCCATTCTCAATAGAACAGACATCATGCAGGATTTCAAAATTGGCCAAGGGGTCCAGGACTTTGGAAAAAAGAAAAACCTTCAAGTTAACAGGATGAAGTCTGTAATCAAGAACAAGCCCTCTAGATTACTCTATATATTGTGAACGCGTTCAGAGATTAGGAACCTGTAGCCATAAGTCACAAACCACCTCCCATCGATCTGCCATGCGCAGTGAGCTAGACGATGACAAGTCCTGATGAGCTCTTCCACAGTCATGCTGCATCTCTTCTTGTGTGCTCGTCCATGCTCCTCCGACCCTGTCCAGGCATTCTGTAACATTGACGCTTCCGCGAACCGGTCCATAAATTCTGCCATGTTGCGCTCATCGATGTGCTCGCCGCTCTTGATGCGCCAACAATGCAGGCTTTACAGAAGTACTTTTATAATAATAACCAAAATGCAGGTTTACCATAAGATTAATTTATTAACAGGTCATCCTTGCTGTTCAAGCTGCTTGTCGGTGTGGCTCCACAATCTAGGCCGAAAGACAAGATCCAGATATTGCTGAAAAACAGATCTGCTGCTACTTCGGGAACGCTGTGCCTTTGGGATCCATCTGTGTGGTCAGCACTCTCCAGTAATGAAAATTAAATTTCAAGCCATCAACGTATACTTTAATATGGCCAGCCCAGTTAGAACAGAAGACTTGTTCCTTAGCCACCAAAGCACTTGAGGAGTACAAATGACAAGACATCGATGTAAGAAAAACGCTGGATATTTATTGTACTGAGCAATAGGTACGAGGTTCCAGTCTGAGAATTCACACAAGTGTTCTGCCACCACAGTACGGCTAGGCACTGTCCTAGCTGAGATGAATGATCAATTCTCAACAAAGTAAACCAGTATAAATCGGTTCAATTTCTACATCTAGGCAATACATGGAAAGCAGTGAAGCCTATACAGCTACAGCATACAGTGTTACACTGCAATGATAATGCTGGGACACAACACATATCGGAGTGCACTAAAGTGTCAGTGTTCAGCAGTGTGGATGAGTCTACAAAACTGTAATATTTTAATGAACCAGATACAAATATCAACTTATTAAAAGATTATTAGCACAAAGGACACTCTGCATCAAAAAGTACACAAAGAGCACTTCAACAGTAGTGACCAGGATGCAAAACCAGTGACAACAATGCCAACAGTGCACTTCATGTTTGGCACGGACTTGAGTTCTCCATCTTGAATCAACACTGGGTGAATGAACTATATAGAATAAACGTTTAGAACTGTGCAGTGTGTGCGCTATGCTCCACTATGTGAAATGAGAAAGTAGAGTTCAGGAGAAAATCATTTTATTGTGCTGTAACAAAATAAACACAGACCATCCCACCATCAATGGCCTGTATACAAAAGGGGGCTTCTTATGCGTTCTGCTCCCTGGCCAGTCCTTGCTGGTCACACCTCACTGTCTTGCCGTATCCTCCGCGTCCTTGAAAGCCTGAGTTGTTTCCTGTGCACAGCTAAGAAAAAAAAAAAAGGTTCTTCCTAGTGTTTCCTTTAGAAAACCAAGCACGTGGGAATGTTCTGACAAAGAGGCGAAGCTGAAGGAGTCTCAGTCCAAAACCCATTTATTTCATACTGAGAACAGGAAACTAAAACACAAACTATAAAAACAGACTACGTGCACAGATCACAACTGCAGCATGCAGCTACTACACGGGCCACAGGCACCGCATTCATCCTCTTAAGAAAAGTAACAGCCTGGTTGTCTTCTTACCTGGAATGAAGAAAATCGTTCCAATAAATACAAGGCATCATGTGGAATACATATAAATAGCTAGTATCAAAATTAAGTTTCTGGCAGACACAGGCAGCTATTGCATCCTCCAACCCAGGACATGGGCTGGCCATATAAGTACCATCTGTGAGAAATGGACAAGGGTCCCCACTCACCGGCAGGAGTCGTTTAAATATACTTGGTGCGGTTCAGTGCTCGTTCGGCCAGATGCCCACTTTTATCTGTGATTTTTTCCCAGTCTGTTTGGCCAACAACAAATCCAATGGCCCTTTTCCTGTCTGCATCCTTCTTCTCCTCCAGATCTGCCCACCTGACCTGGTGGGAGAAGGATGAATTAATGGTCTGGTTGTGCTGTAAAACAAGATCCCTTCTCGCCTCCTCTGGACTGTACTTTACCCTTTTTTTTCCAGGCGCCGACTCCCGGGTGTCGTAATCATCTGGAAGTTGCAGGTAATCTTCCATGCAGCCCGCCATTGACTCCCAGTCACGCTTCCTGGTCTTTAAGCCATCTAGTTTATCTGGAGAGACAAATACACAGTATTATTCATACTACACTGTTCCCCAGGAAAAGTGGCATTCTAAACTCCGAACGTACAAAGCACCACCCAGTGGGGAGCCTGGGACTGACCAACAAGGTTCATCATTAGAGGCTTCCCAAGTGACACAATTAATAAAGGAACCCAGAGTCCCAGCACTCAAGCATTGTGCACTCCGCAGCAGACACTGCTTACCTCAGGGGTTGGAAAACTCTAAAGCTCTGGTCATGTGGACTATCCAGAAAAATATAGATGATGGGCGTCTGCTGACCTCTCCTCCATTACATGCACTTAAGTTCAGCTGGAGGCTACAGTCACACTGGCGAGTTTTCTGTGTCGCGAGACGCACAAAATCTGTATGAAGATGAGCTCCATTCTTTTGAATGGGCTTATTCATATGAGCAATTTTGTCCCTTGCAGCGATAAAAATTATAGCATGCCCAATTTTTTGGCACTGTCTCAGAGCGCCTCGCCCATTGTTTCCAATGGGACCATAAAAGACATTGTATGGCACGCGCATGCGGTGCGATGTTTCCCAATGAAATCAATGGGAAACACCTGCGATCCTCTGACGAATGTGACACACACGTCTGAGGATCACTATTTCATAGAAGAGAGGAGTTTTTGAATGAAAAGAAGCCTTGCATTGGCGTGAAAAAAAACCGCACGTTGGCAAGCGTGATATTGGGCAGAGTTTCTTGGCCCGATATTGCACTTGCCCTGTGTGTATGTAGCCTGACTGTGGGTGAACATTACCTAACACAGTCTAATGTGACCCTCTGGGAATGATGAAGTCTTTCAGCGCATACCTATATAGCAACTATGCTGCAGTGTACATGTATCCTGCAAGCAGTTATCTCTGTGCTACAGAGTTTTCATCTGCCCAGTGCTGGAGAGTCTGATGAGAAAGGCATTGGGTCGAGGCAGCTTCAGCCACCCACCACATTCACATTCTTAGATCTCAGAAATTGTAATGCTAAATGCCAGTGACCCCCATTACAGCATAGGCTCCCCTGAAAGTTCTGCAAATGTGTAGCAACACACCCAAAGCTCCATGGGGTAAGTTGCAAATCTCAACTGCTGTGGTCAGGACACAGTCACAGAAATCAAAATAAACTGCTGAGATGCCCCAAGCATCCTCTACAGCGATGGGATAAGGAAAAGTGTCCGTGCTCCCTACCGATGTTCTGTACACGTAGGCGAATTAAGTAAATCACTACCCGAGAGTGGATGGAGGGGGCTAGTATTAGGGTTTCTTGACACCACCGGAAGCTAGGGGTTTGACAGGAGTAACACCCCTCTCACACCCCTAGAGACTCAAGAAGCTAAGGTCCTGGAAGTAGCTATGAACCAAGGAATCTAGGAGAATTGCGGGGGAGCCGAATCGGGACCCATGCTGTCGGAGGAGTGGGACCCAGGGGCACCAGTGACAGCGCTCCCACCTGCTTTGGCTGCAGGGGGAGCTGAAGAGGAAGCGTAGAGTCGTGCACGTCAGCGGGGACACCTGTCACAGCACTGCCACCTGCTTGGCCCCACAGTGTGCTGCAGCTGTGGGACCCTGGGACACTGGCGCCGACCACACTACAACCTCTCGCAGATGCTGTGGCCGCAGGCGGAGCACCAGCTCAAGAGTACTGTGGCCGTACTGCGTGAAGATGGCACAGCAGCAGGTACGCCAGTCACAGTGGTCCCTGAGCAGGGCATGGCAGCGGCTATGCCAGTCACAGCGCTCCCGCCTGCTTTGGCCGCAGGGGGAGCGGACATGGGACTATACTGTGGCGGGGAGGGAAATGGGGGACCTGTCAGGTGTGAGGCAAAGCATCGACCGAAAATTTGTGCCAGGGAAGGAGGGTTAGGGGTACGTCTAACAGTTAGCCTTATATGATATATTTAAGACTAACTGTTACACTTTGCCCTCACATCCTAACCCTCCATCCCTGTCAGAAATCACGGCTGCCAGGACCTGCGGCCCATCGAGCTCTGCAGCCAATCAGCTACAGGGGGTGTCACCACCCTGTCAAATCTTAACTCCACCAGTTCATCCTGGTGGCGTCAAGATACACTAATACCGAGGGGGCCTAACACCAACAGTTTGTAAAAGGTCCTATGGCTTCATCCTACATTTGACACAGGTCAAGAGTGTGAAGTTGGATCAGCCTCTCCTGTATAGAGTCCACTCACCAAGCACTAGGCATAATTCAGTGTTCTATATAACATGATTATAGAATAGTACCCCCACAATATCATACTATACAAACAGCACAAATTACACAGCATTATAATGTATACACCCGGCTCAGGAAATGGATCTAGAGTACTTATGAAGAGAATGTAGTATTTTATACACCAGGCTCTATAGTAATGCATACATCCAGTTCTGTATTAACTCCTTCAAGATGCAGCCTATCCAGGCCTTCAGCACACAAGTTGTTTTCTTCAGTTATCGATCTCCGTGTTCTAAAAGCTCTAATTTTTTTGCCCCCAATTTAGTGTTGATGTACCCACATGAGGGCATGTTTTTTGTAGGATGACATAATTTTCAATGCACCATTTTAGAGTAGAGATAACATTAGCTTTTATGAAAGATGCTGTCTGATTTCTAACTATTGATGCTCTGCCATTAGGGCAGATCAATAATGGCTGATTGGTACATATGTAACCTGGGATCCCACCCAATCAGCTGTTCCCCAGGCTGCCATGTTAAAGGAAGCATACCATTCCGTATCTTATGTAATGGCCTGAAGTGAGTGGGACTCAGCCTGCAGTGTCAATCTAGGCTACTGCACAAGATATGGCACTGTCTGTTTCTAGGAACGCATCGGCTCTACATTGACAAGTTGAGGGGGACAGCTCAGGACCTCCACCAATCAGCCACTGACCAAATCATCAATTCAGCCACCAATTTTCCAAAGCATTATATTTTCCACTGCTCACTGAACAGCATAAATGACGCATTACAATACATTACAACCGTATCAAATAGAATTTTTTACGTTTTACCACTTTAAATAAAAATACAAATTTTGTGTAATATTTTTAAATCTGTTTTTGTGTAGCAAAAAATTTTTTTTTATATATTTTTTTCTGGAGGCAGTCTGAAAAAAAAATATCAACAGTGAAATTGTTGTATTAGTTCTTTTTTATGGCCTTCCCCATGCAGGTAATTAACATTTTTTCTATATTCTGTGGGTTAATGCAATTAACGCAACATCAAATGTTAATGTTTTGCACAGTAAAATCACTTAAAAAAAAAAAAAACAATAGAGATCTCCACACGCTAGATACATTTTTTGTTGCCATATTCTGAGAGCCATAGTCCTGTTTCTGCTGACAGATTTGTGTGAGAGCTTACTTTGTTGCAGTGACCCATAGTTTTCAGGCAAAAAGGACTTCCAGCTGACAAGCTTTTTAAGCCGGTATTTTTTCGTTGATAGAGCAATTCCAGATTTGGTTTTTAAATTTTACAGTGTTCACCATGTGGGATAAATAAACTCGGTAATTTTATGGTACAGGTTGTTGTACATGTGGTGATAGCAAATGTGTAGTTTTCTTTTTTTGGTTTTATTCTCCCCCAATAATAAAGAATCTTTGGTAAAATGGCAATTTCACATTTTTCTCTTAGTTTTTTTTAAACCATATTTATTCGTCCCATAAGGAGACTTGAACACACAATCTTTTGATCACTTAAAGCCCTTTTACACATAACGATTATCGCTCAAAAGCCATCTTTTGAGCAATAATCGTTGTGTGTAAATGTGCACTTACCGTGCACTTTTCATCCATCACTGACTTCAGATCCGCATGAAATCATCCTCTCTCAGAATGATACAATAAGATGGACCACACGCTGTGTTCTCCTCGGGCAGTGCTGATAACATTCTTTAACAGCTGCTGTCCCACTGGAAAACAATAGTGATGTATTTAGAGAACAAACCACCTGCTGTTCTCTAAATATATGCAATGAAGTACTAAAGGGTTGATTAACCCATTAATACCTATGCTAATTGATCACTCAAAACTTTGACAAATTTTGAGGGATCATCTGTGTGTGTAAATGCACCTTTACTAAATACATTGTACCATTTACTAATAGGATTATGTAAATGGCAGGGCTGAAAGCCGTTGCTAGATTTTTGACTGCTGTACTAGCCCAGCAACACTCTGCAATCGTATTGCTGCAACGCAGCAGGGCTGACAGAGGCGGCCCCACTATCCACAAACTTCTATACTGCAGTCAATTATTAGACGGATTCTGCAGGATGGCGCGGGCTTACCTTCACTGCACATTTGCAGTATGTTTACAGCATGTTGCAGGAATGATCTGCTCACCATGATGTAATTTGCATCATGGAATGTGAAGGGGATTTACACACCTAGTTCTATATTACGGTAATTGGATTCCTTCTTATTAAAAAAATAATGTACACATCTACGGTAGTATTTTTATTACGATTTTATACACAACTTACTATTAAAATTTTATACACTCACTTTTCCATTAGCAGGATTTTAAATACCCGATTCTCCCATTAATAGCATTTTATAGTCACAATTAAGATTTAACAGACCAAATTCCCTAATAAACTGGGAATTAGGCGTGTAAAAGCCCAATAGAATTTTACACATCCAATTCCCCATTTCACACACGTAGTTTTATATACACAGATTTTTACAGTTTCCCTAGTTATAGGACTTTACACACTTGATTCCCCATTAATAGTATTTTATATGTTAATTTTCCTTTTGAGAGATTACATACCAGAATCCCTATTAACAGGATTTGACACACCTAATTCCCTTTTAAAAGCATTTTTTAAGCACACCTAGTTCCCTATTAAGATTTTACAGACCAGTTTTCTATTAACAGGATTTTACACACCTAAATTTCCCATTAAGGGTATGGTCACCTGGCGTATTTTGACGTGTATTCCGCACCATAATGCACTTATAAAACATGTCCCATAGTTTTTCAATAGGAAACTGTTTTTGTCTTGACAACGCATATTTAAAATACACATCGTGGGAAAAAAGAAAAGAAGAAAAAAAAAAAGTAGTGACATGTCACTTTGCTTACATTCTGTGTCGGATTTGGGCTTTGCAATGATATGGGGCTTGAAAATACGCATCACCAGGTTTGGACACGTATCTGCATCTACAATCCGAGAATTTACACGGGTGCATTTTGAAGCGGCTTTTATCCGCCCCATCAATTATGCCGTGTGACACCCCAATGGCATTTCAAAACACACAGTTCCCAATTAATAGGATTTTACACCCAATTCCCTATTAATACCATTGTACACACCCAGTTTTCTATTAATACTATTTTACACACCAGTTTCCCTATTAATCAGATTTTACACACCTAATTCTGCATTAATAGCATTTTACACACAATTCCTCATTAAAATTTTAAACTCCCAGTTTCTATCAATAGGATTTTACACATCCGATTCCGTATTAATATCCATAGGATATTCACACACATTTCCCTATTATTTTATAGTAATAATTTTACATACCAGATTCCCTATTCATAGCTTTTTTACACAACTAGTTTTCTATTAAGATTTTACAGAACAGCCAAAAAAGGTACAGAAGTAAATAAAAACGTAATTAACTTACAACTTAACGAGTTCAGCAGACCAATTTTTTTTAAATGTTTTATTTTGAGCTTTGCTACTTATGTCATGTGATCCAATTCGATCTAAGCTGCAGACTTTGTATTCTAGCTACAGCAATCATATTACCTACATCATTGAAGTGAGTAAGGCCTCATGTCTATGAATGGATCAGATTCCGCACAGCGGGAGACCTGCAGAAACCATTTGTGGGAGATTGCAGATGTAGTGAATTTGTAATTGTATTTGCGGATGCACTGCGGATTGTCGACACCCACTGACTTCTATTGAGCTCGTCCGCACAGAGCCCACACTGAACTGGAGCATGCTGCGATTTGTTTTCTGCACCAAACAGTCCGCAAATCAAATCCGCATACTTAAATTAAAATGCAGATGCCAAAGTTTCACTATGGTCACTTTGAATTGCGGATCTTCCGCGCGGGTGACCCGTGCGGATTCACCAAATCAAATCAGCCCGTGGATACTGGTCTTACAATCCTGACTCCTGTGTGTTGAGCATCACTACATTGACACATCACCATACAGCCTTGGAAACCTCTTCATCCCGACCGCACTCACATAAGCTTAAAGATCTTGTGACATCTCAGCTACAGTTCACCAATAGATAAAAACCTCAACTAAATTATAAACACTATTAAACACACACCATCCCCACTATAAAAGCACAGAAGATATGAGAAGGCTTTCTCTACCAAAAATTGTGCAAAGGAGGACAGTAAAGGCCCATTTACACTGGACGATTATCGCTAAAAATTAGCTAATCGGCAATCTTTTTAGCGATAATCGGTGCAGGTAAATGGGCGCAGTGCACCCGCATTTGGGGCACTTTTAGGTGATCGTTAAAATCAAGCTCACCTAAAAATCATTGCTCACTTTTACCATTAGTTCTCCACGGGGGAGTGCTGATAGTATTGTTTCCCATTGGCTGCTTTCAGCAAAGGCTTCATTTGCATACATAATT
Source organism: Eleutherodactylus coqui (assembly GCF_035609145.1). Classification (NCBI taxonomy): domain Eukaryota; kingdom Metazoa; phylum Chordata; class Amphibia; order Anura; family Eleutherodactylidae; genus Eleutherodactylus; species Eleutherodactylus coqui. Next base: position 132,667,582 of record NC_089842.1, read on the forward strand.
GGTATTTAAGTAGCTGAGTAGCTACTTAACTACTGATTATTTTTTATGCAAAATAATCACTCAAAGCTGTCACTCAAGCTGTCCCTCAAACTGTCGTTTGAGCGATTATCTTCTTGTGTAAATGGGCCTTTAGATGTAACATGCATGGAAATTTTAAAGAAAAATCTGCTGCATTCTGCAAGAGCACTGCCACCCGTAAGAAGAGCGATTTTCCAGGAACATAGCATCTCTAAAGAATGATAAAGCTATATACGAACAGCTCAAATCCAACAAAGTCCTGAAACATGCGAGTTACAACCCAGACCCAAGCCAGTAAGAAACATGTATCTGGAGAATACCTGATCTCTAAGGCCAGTCACACATGCACGTGTTGGATTCCGCAATCGGGAGCCTGCAGTGGAACATGGCCCTGTCCCTGGCCGGCAACCCCTGCGTACATTTAAACATCTGTATTGCGGATGGCTGTGGAGAGCCGCCGAACATAGATACCACAGATATATATTTTTGTTTTTTTAAAGCTCCATTTTTACCGCACTGTCACTAGGCGATGACAGGAGTACCCACGACCTATCCACAATGTCAACTGTGGATGGGTCGCGGGTCTGACTGCTTCCATTGACTTCAATGGAAGACGTCCGTGCGGAATTCACACGGAAATAGGAAATGCTGTGATTTGAGCGGACATGTTCTATTTTTGAATGTATGCAGAATAGCACGGATCGTCCTCTCCGGTGACTATCGTGGATTCCGCAATTTAAACTCGATTGTGTGAGATCGGCCTCAGTGTTTTAATGTAACTGGACCAAAAATAGGGAAGGCCTGCAGTGTCCAAATATGCGAAACCCAAAGACCAAGCTACACAAATTTAGATGGCCTAATAAGATTATTCTGCTGTAATGAAAGTTTGTAAAGATAGTCTTGCTCATAGTCATCATACTAAGCAACCACTGAAAGTCTGAGAGGAGCAGGCTCACACTCACCAAGTTTAGCTTCAGAGGTGTCCATCTCCCATTTGCTTTTCGGAAGATATCCCTATATCATGGGAAAAAAATTTCTGAAGGGTTAAAGTGAAACAAAAAAAAAAAATCTGCAACAAAGCAAGTGGAACAAAACATCTGGTTCCTGTGTCACACGTTGGGGCACATCACTACCACATCATGAACATTATCCTGGAGGGAGGTACACAAGAAAGGTGTGTGGTAGAGTAATGGATAGAAGGATAATTTTGGTTAAATGGAAGCTAAACAGGACAGCAGATGGGTTAAGGATGGGCTTAGATCACAAGCATGATGCTGGTATACTGTAACAGAGGACAGGGTACCAGGTCACATGTGTCTTAGAAAAGCGGTAACAGTAAAAACATATCATACAACCAGATTGTGCAGCTTGCCCTACCCGATCGCTTTCCTCCTCCTCGAACGCTTCCTTTTTCACATCTTGCTCTGGCTCTGCACTTGGCTCAGAATCCTCCATTTCAACCTAAAAAGTAAGAATATTCTAGCTTGCTTATCAATGAACAGCTGCACAGAACTCACATGCTGCTGCAAGCACAAGAGCCCCTTCCACGGTGACTGCCCTGTACGAGTGTCACTTTCACTCACAAGTCAAGGGCTGTACAATGTGGTCCAGAGATCACTCACCCATCTCCTGGTCACTTGTACATAGCCTTTATTCTTTCTATTGGGGAAATATCCAGTGGGCATGTTGCTCACAGTGAAAATGCCTGATTACACTGTGCAAAAACATTTTTAAAACATTTTCATAACAGAAAAGTAATGGATATCTTTCTGTAAGATTAAAACCTTTGAATACTACAGTGTTTCCTCACTAATAAACCCTACACAATTTTCAAGGGAGTCTTGAAATATAAGGGCCTCCCCTGAAAATAAGCCCTAGCTAAACTACTTGAGGGGGAAAAAAAACGAAAAAAAAACACAATACTCACCTGGCGCTTGATCATTAGCAGCCATTCAGTGAATGACATCACTGAATGGCTGTGATTGAACTGGTTCTTTGATCACCGGCTCTGATTTGAGCAGCCAATCACAGCACTCGCTTGCTGGACGTGGGGTTTTCAGAAAAAGAATGCTGTGTCAACGCTGAGGACACAGCAGCCTGCCACAGCGCCGGAGACCAGCGCTAGGGCCTGAGACGCCGTGGGCCAGGTGAGTATAAGACACTGCCTCCTTTGGGGCAAAAAAGCCCCCGCTGGCGATCGCGGAAAAACACGCTTTTCTCCGCGATCTCCATTAATACTATATTCATGGAGACTTCCCGCTGTGGAAAATAGAGCATGCCGCGATTTGTTTCCTGGCAGAATCCCGCATGTGAGGACAGAGCCATTAGGTTTAATAGAATTTAATAGCTGCGTTATTCCGCAGCGGGGAACATGGCAGAAATCCGTCCGTGGGAATTAGCCCTAAGAAACATTATTTTCCCTTTGTAAGATCAGCAGAAGTCGGCCATCATATTTGTACTTCCCTTTGGTCTTCAATAACTGAGATGTCTTGTGCAATACAAGTGAATAGAACATGAGCGTATTTTTTGGTACTATGTACAATCGTGTGAAAAAAATACACGGCATGATTTTTTGTTGGGGCATATTACACCCTGCAATAAGCCATTGAAGTGAATGGGTTGGCACAAATACGCACAAGTATGCAGGAAACCTGCTGATTTGCACACCATTTTAATGAGCCGGTCTAGGGGTTTTTTTTTTTTTGCATGTGCAAATATGCAGTGTATTTGTGCACTTAAACAGAAGCCAGAGCAGGCGAAAAAAGCAGGCATAAGCGATTTTTGGTTGCATTTTCACGACTGAAATGCGCTTACATCCATGAGAATGAGCTCCAATAGTGACCCCCCACAGTGGCCCCAGTAATAAGTGACCCCACCCACCTCCACAGTGGCCACAGTAGTAATAAGTGACACCCCATACACAGTGGCCACAGCAATAAGTGCCCCCCCCCCCCAGTGGCCACAGTAGTAATAGTGACCCCCCCCCCCCCACAGTAGTAATAGTGACCCCCCCCCCCCCCCCCCACAGTGGCCGCAGTAGTAATAGTGATCCCCCCCCCCCCACAGTGGCCACAGTAGATACATAATTATATCTTTCAGTTTACTGGAGAAATCTTTGGTATTTGTCATGCAGAAATAATAGTCAGTATGATGGTCTTTTTATTCTCACCAAACCAGTAGAATGGCGAATGGCATTCTACTCTTGCCTTTCAACCACTGTGTGAGATGAGCGTTACATGACACACAGATGATGTGGGGTGCCACTTCTTATCTTGGTCACCAGGTTTTTTTTTTGTTGTTTTTTTTTTGTTTTGTAGCATAAACGATGAGCAATGAATTTAACTATGACAGTGCAGTGTAAATAACAGCCGGTCAGTATTGAACGGCCACTATGTTAACTGAATGGAGAGGGGCGGGGGAGCGTGAAAACCGAAATCCGCTCCTGCGGCCCCGCTGTAAGCCAGCGATACAAGCTCCCGCGAAGTAGGAGTGTATATGTGCCGGGACAAGTGTCGGGCATCGTTTGCCCAATATTCGTTCTGTCTAAATGAGGATTTGGATAATCATTGGATTTGGCCCTTGATACCTGGCTGCCCAGTCCTAGGCCAGGGATTTGCTTAACGGACTGAGGGGCGGGTATACAGCTGGGGTTCAGGGTGTAAAGTATAACAGTTATGCTGAACTATGGGACAGGGTCATATTTGAAGAGGGCAGCTCTGCAGCTGGAATGTGTTCCATGTCTCCATCCTCAGGAATAAAAGGTTTTAGACCGTCCTACAAGTTATAGGTCTGTATTCCTCCTTTTTATTTTCCTTACTGTTTTGCATTTATTTGCATGCCACTTTCTTTGGTCTTTAACTTTTTGTGAGCTCTGCATTTTTCGTTTTAAAGATAAAAAGGTTAATAAGCTTAGACCTTGTTGCTCTGAGCCTCTAAGCCTTCGGTGGGGTAAACCCTTTGATTGCTGTAGAACAGTGCCAGAGTGCATTTAGGGAACTTCTGGCCAGATGGCCAAGATTGGTAGCAAGAATCAAAGGGTTATGGACTGTGTTGCGGTGTGATTTAGGCTCAGTTTGCAACATGAATGGAAGGTGAGCAGAAGATTGAGTTAACCCCTTGCAGTTGCACCCTTATCCAGCAGGAACATGACATAACCACTGCTTCTAAAATCTATTTTTATTCCCTGCCACAAGTCTTTTCAATCGGTCCAATGAGCTACTCTACAGCTCTGGTTAACAGCTGTAGCAGGGTACAACCAGGGGACTGCAACTGTCAATCACAACTGTGGAGCAGCTCATTGGACAGAAAAGGAGAGCACTTCAGTAAGAAGCCCTGTCTCGAGAACATTTGCAGAATAAATGATTTTAGCAGCAACGGTGATGTTCCCAAGCTGCACCAAGGTATGCTCTAGCCCTACTCCCCTGCCCCTATATATGTCAGCAATTTTGAAATTGGCAAAACTGCTGATAAAAACACCTTTTAAAGGGGGTCTCTGGAAAATAAACTGAGGATAGGTCATCAATAGTAAGTCATGAAATAGTTGATTGGCTTGGGGTTCACTGCTTGGGACCCCGGCAGATCAGCTGACAGGGCTCTTGTTGTTAGCACCACAACACAGGGATACTGAGAGCAGCAGATTTCATGGCCGTAGCTCGTAATTGCAGGTGCAGCTCACACTAAAATAAACGAGAGCCAACTGCTTCTGCTCAATAACCATGTGTTGTAGCACTGACAGCGGGCACCCAGTCAGCTAATCAGTTAGAGTCATGAGCGGTGGATCCCAGCCGATCAACTATTGATAACCTATTCTGAGAATAGGTCATCAATAGCATTTGCCTGACAAATCCTGTCTACACCTGTATAAAATGACTGCTCTGAAAATGTGACACACCTCTTCAATTGCGGCATCCTGTAGCAGGGAACGAATGTCCAGACGAATCATGTGTCGTGGAGCCAGCTCCCAGTTATCAGCCATCTGAAAACAGAGACTGATTATGACCCTTAAAACACAATTTTAGACTAGAAACCAAATATTATCTACTAATCCATTCACTAGGGTGCAGCTCTCACCTTGTTAATCTCTTTCAGCTTGCGTCCATGCACATTTCTCTTTGCACAAGTCTGGATGTCTGCGACGATTTCAGCCAAGTACACCTAGAACAAAATGTCAACTAGAACTGTCAATCACTGTTGGTGGGGAGGAGAACTCTTAAGGCCCATTTACACACAAGTATTATTGCTCAAAAGCCATCATTTGAGCAATAATTGTTGTGTGTAAATGCTCCCATCTTTCACTCTGTCTGAATGATGATTTTTAGGGGAGCATAAAATCCATTGTTCAACCGCAGAGAAGATACAGACCGTGTTTGCTATCCATGGTGCTGTATTCTCCACAGGAGCGTTGATTACATTGTATTCAGCTTGCAGCCCCATGGCAGAACGAAAGAGCTGAATGCAGAGAACAGACCACCTGCTGTTTTCTGCATACAGGTCCTGGAGGCTCATTTACATACAAATGAAGGTGATAAGCTGCTAATGGACGATTATCTTTGCGTGTAAATGGGCCTTTAGGCCATCTATAGGAAAGGTGATTAGTGTAATTGGTGTGGTCTAATCGCAGAAACCCCCATGAATCTTAAGAACTGGGGTCCCATGCCCCCCTGCTCCTCACTGTGAGGTTATAGCACCCCTGCTGGTCATATGGGTCAGAGGGAAAGAATAAAAGCAGACAGAAAAATAAGAGGTGAAAGAGCAAGTGTGAGAGACAAAGACAGCTGCCAACCAGACAAAGCTGCAGTCACTGGCCTCATCGGACACTACACTTTTAGCCTGAAGCAGATCCCGGTGTTGGTTTGAAAGCTCGCATTAACATCATGTATTTTTGTTAGCCTTTAAAAAGGTATCATATCTACAAGATTACTTGGTTTCTCTTGCTGGGAACAATCACATTTTTCTCTACTGGCTCACACGGTACCAAACTTTTTTCATTATACTAACAAGACCATCATCATTCCCTAGAGGTAAAGAAATGTCATGTACCTCAAATCCTTTAGTCTTGGCTGCACTCCAGAACTGCTCAAAGTGACGCACTCGGTCATGGATACCGTCCAAAATAATGAATGGGAAGAATCCATCATCCAGTGTCTTTTTGAAGGTCTTCAACATGCCGTTGCGATACATATCCTCCATCTCTGGTTCATACTCGTACTCCATAACCTCCAGTTTTAAAAAAAGTTAGCGTTATATACACACAGAGTGTACTGTATGACATTTTTGCAGCTACAGATGCTTATTTTAAAAACTCACCTTTCTTATTACTTTTTTGCCAGACTCAGGATCTTTATCAACCTTCTCTACTTCAGTCATAAAGTAGTCATCAAGGCTTAGGACTCTAGGAGCAGAACCACCATATTCCACCTCTTTATCCTGGGTGTAAAGAAATAGCAGGGGGGCTGGTAAATGTGTTTATGACAACTAGCAGAAAAACACAAGGCAGGATACATCCTGCTATAAAACATTGTCCTACCCTGATCAGCTTGGCAACATGTGTCTTTCCACTTCCAGGCAAACCTCTCATGATAACGACAATCTAGAGTAAAGATGAAGCAAACATCAAAACCACTTTATGGCGGATGCATTGAAGAAAGAGATCAGAGACAGAGGGAACTCAAGAGCGCTCACCCGATCAGGCCTGGTATCACGGCCTGGCTTTTTCAGGAGATCATCCACATTTTTGGTCTCTGGTTTCTTCTCTGGTGGAGGAGCAGGCGCAGGAGGAGGAATCACGGGCCTCTCCTCTGGATAAGTCCTACGTGCTGCTGGAAGAAAGTGTTAAAGATTATTTTTTTAATAGTCTGCCTGCCATATTCACAATTCTTCTAAATGATCAGGAACTTTCTAACCTCCAAATGCCGGTGGTGGCACCGCCTCATAAGACGACCGCTCTGGCTTTCGTTCGTAGGAGGGTTTGTCAGAGCCATTTCGGCGATTTGAGCTTTCTTTATCACGGTAAGAGGATGAGGATGATGACCTGCAGAAGTAATATACATGTGAGCACGCCATCTACGAGACATCTGATCTCACTTTTAAAGCACCATTTACCTTTCCTCTCGCGAGTGACGATCACGGTCAAACCGCTCTCGGTCATGGTCTCCTCTGTCTCTATGAGTATCTGTACGATCTCTGTCTCTTTCTCGCTCATAGCTCCGACGGTCAAGGCGTTTACTACTCTGCCTTTCATAATAAGGATCCCGATCCCTGAGGTCTCGGTCATAGCAGTCAATCAAATAATCTAAAAAAAAAAATAAAAAAAAGTTTGTGCGACTTTAGTTTTATATAGAACTAAAGATTGCAGCTTACACAATATTATATTGTGAGAAGGGCCTCACCACTCGTCGTATGCTTCCTATATCCACACAGATTTATTAGTGGCTTAGGTACTCGTAGGATCCATTGTACAACAAATCCCACAGTATTCTAAACACTGTAATACATACGTCAGGTTTCAAAGTTTGTTTTCATTTTTAAAGCAGCCGTGTATTCCAAAACCTGATAGAACAGATCCAACATGCTTAGAATCCTAATTCTATGTCCCAAACTGATTTTAAATAGAGCAGGGTATAAAAGGATACTACCTGGCCTGAGTTGATTTCAGGGGCCTAAGCCTCTCAGGTTATCATTTAAGACCTTTTGATCTGAAACGTGTCAGTCGTTTCTCACCCCATGTTAGGACTTCAACAAAAGTTTAGTGCTCAGCTATTTCCGGCAGTCCCATTGAAGATGAATGGAGAGGTGTCGTGCATGGTCGGTTGCTGCTCCATTCAAACTCCATGTCACTGCAAGAGGTGCGGTAAGCCCGGAGACAGGAGGAGACAGGAACCCTCAGCAGTGAGACATACATCCGTCATGTCTTGGGTACTACTAGTCTACCTAGGAGATCAGCGGGAGGAGCACAGCTGATACACCTAGTTGTGCTTCTGCCACAACTACAGGAATCAGAGAGAACTCAGATCCTGGTAGCTCAACCACTTAAATGTACCCACGTGGTTAACAGGAAAGGGGGCTCCCACTGTCAGCCCGTGACCTTATCATGGTGTGCCAATGTGTGCTATGGCAACCAGAGAACTGAAAGGCCTCTGGGTTTGGCAACTACTGATGCTTATTAGGCCCTACAAAAGGCAGGGTCTAATAGGCTGCTTGTCAATCTAAAGCTGGCAGGTACGGTTTAACAGACTGAAATACAGAAGTATTGCAACTGTTTTATACAAGAGATTAGGTGGTCAAGTCCCCTAGTGGAACTGAAATGAAAAAAAGTTTACTAAAATGGTAAAAACGCACACCATTTTTCCCTTACACACGAAAATGCAACTGGCATTTCCATGTTCCTAACGTCAAATAATATAAAACTAATGCATCATTTATTTTGCATGGTCAATGGTAAATACAAAAAACAATGCGAGAATGGCCTTTTTGTTATCTCATCTTCCAAAGATGAAATAAGAAGGGCTCTAAAAACTTGTATGAACGTGAAAACTGTACCCAATAATAGAAAAAAATAAAGATTGCTCTGTTAAAAAGCCCTGCAAAAATTAAGCATCCATTCAGCTTTATGGAAGGAAACATGAAAAAGTACTACTGTGCAAAAGTAGAAGACAAATGATGCAATTTTGACATTGCTGTACTTTTACTCACCCACACAAAAATGATAAGGTGTTACTTATAGTACACTGTAAATGGGGCGAGGTTTAATAGATTTAAAAGAAAAACAAAGACGAAAAACCCCAAAACACTGTGGTGAAATAGCTGTTATTTTCCATCTTCCTCTGACCATTAATAAAAGTTATTTAGTTATAGATTCTCCAAAATGGTTCCATTAAAAAAATACAGCTCATCTCACAAAAAAAGGAAAAAAAAAAAACAAACAAAGCGCTCCTACAAAAATATAAAAAGTTACAGCTTTTGCAAATAGATAATGAAGAACGGAAAAAAATTACTGTGTTCTTAAAGATGCTTAGCTACGGTTTAAAGTTGTCCGCCAGCACTTTAACTTGGCTGTCTCCAGCACAACTATTAAAATGAATGGAGCATCAGCAAAAGCATGCTTGACTAGGGGATGGGTCCCAGAGGTCAGACTGATACAAATCAGACGGTTACCCCTTTGGATAGGATATAGTATTTAAACTGGTAAAACCCCTTTAAGATAGATGGTCTCTTTAAGAGGGGGAGCGATGGTAAAGACTTAAAGCTAATGACAAAACAATAGGCAAGCTAAAATATGTCTATACACAAAAAACACAGACATATCAGCACAACAGGCCTGGTTGCTGTCCTTAGGGCCATTCACTACCAGTCATCAGGTGTCATATCCAAGTTCAGCTACCAGAGATGACCTGTATTGCATCTCTCTTACCTTTTGGAAATGAAGAAGCTTCCCTCTCTAATGCAGGCTCAGGCAACAACACCACTCTCTCCCCATAGGGAGTTTGCTCCACTTTCCCCATCGTGAAGTCTAGGGCACAAAAGTGAATAAAAGCTAATAAGCGGGATGACAACAGGCAATACAATAAGGCAATAAAGGATTAGGAGATGCCAAACCTCTGCCATGTGCATAGTCCACAGTCTGATGAATTCCTGACAGTTTGGACCCAACAGGAAAGTTTGCCAAGTGACTCGCTTTACGTTCTTCATCCCAGAGGCCACTGAAAGAGTCTTCATCCCAGTGCTCTGCAGCTCCTCTGCCACCAACGGATAAGGGCAACATAGATGTGGTGGCACGCTTTCCTTTTTCCAACGTGTCTGGAGCCATCTGAACACAAAAGCAAGGAACGTGAAGCATGAAGTCCCAACAGTTTTGCCAAAACCAGCCAATTACCCAAGCATATGCACAAGCCACAGGGCAGCAATTACACCTCTTATGTATGATGACAGTGACTATTGGATCTCTTATAGAATTAACATTCAGAAGTCTAATAAACACCATTGAAAAACAAAACTTTCAAAATCCGTAGCAGTAATCGCACGTAGAACTACCCAATAAATTCACAAATAGCTCACCTGTAAAACCTCCAAAGAAGGGTCTGAGACGGATTGCAGGGGTCCAGATGAATTTGAATCACTGAAAAAATTCTTCAGATTGTCCAGTTGTTCTTTCTGCTCCCTGTGAATTACAAAGCAGTTGAGCCTTCATCTTTAGTAAATACCACCTTAGAAGAGTAAAACACTTTCCCTGTAACTTCACATCCACATAGCAAAATCAGTATCAGAGAATTTTATTTCTCAATATTCTCTTCTTAATTGCACTTAATACACAAGTATTAAGCTTGTCAAGTAAAACGTGGGGGTGTCTGTTGTGTTGTAGAACAAAGGGTCTATACCACATGTTCTTGGAACAATTCTAGTCTTGGACATTCCTTCTACCAGAGCTTTCATTATGCTAGTAAGGATGAATATATGGATCTAACTTACGAGAAAACAAACAGAACAAAAGGCTACAGAGGTGGATAGCTTGCTTCAAGCAATATCAATGATGGAAGACAATTTACTTACCGAAGCATTTTCAGTTCCTGAGCAGCCTTTAGTATGATCTCATGTTGTCTCTGGCTCAGAGCGACCATACCAGGGGCAGCAAGTTCAGAGTCCGGTACTGTGGACTGTCCAGAAAGCTCAATTGATTCTGGAGCTACAGAAGGCTGAGCTGATAGTAGATTCATTCCTTCCTGCATTGCTCTTTGAGATGGATGCCACCGGTCATCTCTGTGTTCTGGATTTGAATTTTCTAGAAAGTCGTTACGCTTTCTGTCCTCACACCACAAGGGAATGTCAGGGTATTCCCGAATCCTGAGCTCCACACGCTCATGAAAGTCTCTATCTGCAAGATCTCTCTCCAACCTCCATCTGTCTTCCAGGTAGCTGTCAAGAGGTGGAAGAGGTGGCAATGAGGAACGTGACGGAACAGGGGAGAAAGGACGATGTGGTGACAGAGACCTCCGAGAAGGCAGCCACTCTCTCTCTCGGAGAGGAATATCATGATCTTGTGGAATCCTAGGGAAATCTCTATCAAGATCAGCATCAAATAAATAACGTCTTTCTGCTCTGTCAAAATAGCCCTCTCTGTCCACATTTCTCTCCCGAAGCCAAGGGTCACATCTAACTTCTAGATCACGAGGCAAAGGTGGCCCGGGCAAAGGGTGTCGATCTTCCATGAAATATGGATCTCTTGCAAACTCTGGTTCATGATCACGCCAATACCGATCCCTTTCCCAGTTCTCACTTCTTGGCCCTTCAATAGGAAGGTCTCTTCTTCGATCATCTAATAAAGGATCTACAAACCTTTCCCTCTCAAAAAAACGGTCTCCACGGAATGTATCATGATCAAAAGTTGGCAAGTCATCTGGGCCTTCTCTAAACGGTAGTCTCTCTTCTAAAAATGGGTCCCTAGGCTCAAAACTTCTGTCATTGGGAGGATCCATTAGCTCCCGATTTCCTGGTCTGGGTGAAAGCCTATTACGAACAAATCCCCTTGAACGCCCCCTAGATAGATGGTGAAATCTTGGATCAAAGTTCCCTCTCCTTGGAACCTGACTAGGGAAATCGTCGGGATAATACTCAGATTCATCTGATATCTCGTAGTCTCTAAAAGTATCTAGTTTTGCAGTTTCATGGTGTACATGACTTTCCACACTGTCCATGTCTTGATTAGGAAATTTTTTCCTCAAATTCCCATGGTGACCTGGGCCAAATGGCTTTCTTTCCATAATAGGATCATGGTCAGAATCAATTGGTGGTTCATTCATTGAATTACCAAGTTCACGCTCTTTATAAAAAGATTGTGCTCGCTGATCTGCAACTATAGATTGCTCATAACCACTGTCTTCATTTTGAGGAACTTCAATATTGTATTCATCATAAATAGGGGTCTGAAAGTCTGCAGGTCTTACAGGGAGTGGCATCCTGGGTGCTCCTGGCCTAATAGGGCGAGCTGCTCTGATCTGACCTGGCCTGATTGGAGAAGATGCTTGAGGAATTCCGGGTCTAATGGAAGGTGAAGCCCAAGGAACACCAGGCCTAGTAGGTAGAGGGGGCCGAGGAGGTCGAGGGGCTCCAGGTCTGACAGGGGGTGTAGCTCGAGGATCAGCAGCTCTGACTGGAGGAGCTCCTCGAGGTCCTCCTTGTCTGATGGGAACAGCTGGCTGAGGAACTCCAGGCCTAAAGGAAGCAATCTGGGGAGTTCTGGGTCTTAGAGATGGAGGGGCTTTAGGAGTTCCAAACATGCCAGAAGAAGGCATATGGGGCTCATCAGGTCTGATGGCAGGAGCCTGTGGTGCAGCAGCCGAAGAAGAAAATTTTGGAGGGTCGTTCTTAGATGCAGAAAGAACTTTAAGGTTAGTCGAACTATCGGAGGAAACTTGGATCTCATCTGGCTTTGCAGAAACCGGTATCTGAGCAGTTGTCTTAACAATAGGAACCTGCGGGACATCAGGTTTTGTAGAACCAGGTCTAAGAATCTTGGAATCACTTACAGCAGACACTTTTGAAGAACTAGGAGCAGATGAACCTTGGAGCACACTAATCTTAGCAGCGCTAGTCACAGGAGCAGTCACCTCAGCACGAGTTTCCATTTTTTTGTCAGGACCAGGTAAATCGTTTTCATTTGACTGAACAGATTGCATTTCTAGAAAATCTGAGGCCTCGGTTTTATGGAGGCTGGAATCTGTAGTTTTAGTTGCTTTCTTACCTATAGGAGATGTTGATCTGGCCATTTGAGATGGTGCTTGTACTGCAGAGATCTCTTTACTAGGTGACTGGTCATTTGAAGCCTTGTCAACATTTTTCATGTCTACACCACCTTCAGTTTTCCCCAACTCAGCACTAGTAACCTTAAACATCTGGTTATCTGTTAAGAACTGGCCATGAACTGTACTAGGCAAAGCCTTGGGGGCATTTTGTGTAGCTTTCGTTTTAATATCAAGAGACTGCATTTTTTTGTCAGCCCCTGTGCCATGAGGTAAATTGTGAATGCTCTTCTGTTCTTCAGGAGAAAATCCTAACTTTGACCACTGCTTCCCACCCATTCCATCATTAGTAGGTCTCTTCCACCTTTCATCCACATGCAACTCTTCTTTATTTACAGGGGTATCTAAGGGCAAAGGAGGTCTACCTTCCATCATACCACTCTCAGAATGCCATTCTGGTCTATCAGTGCTCTTATTAAATGGGGCCCTTTTACCTATCCAACTGTCCTGTGAGTTATTTGCGCTATCGAATCTGCCATGTCCTTCAGAGAAGTCCCAATTATCCCTAGATGCACTGTCTGGTCCAAACTGATCCAAGGTGGGGGAAGGTTCAGAACCCTTAAATCTATCTGGAGGAAGCTTAGGGCCACCAAAGCCAGTCCTAGATGGTGGAAAATTTGGGCCTTCATAAAGATCTCTAGGATGATCATCTGGACAGCTAAACCGATCCTGATGCCCACCTGCTGGACCACCAAACCTGTCTCTTGTAATTCTCTCAGAATTGTCAAACCTATCCCGGTTCAAACCCTCTGGCCCAACAAACCTACCACGTGGAGTTCCACCACGAAAACTAGCTCTTCCACGAGGAGGCATCTCTGGAGCACCAAACCCAAACTGATTTGGACCAAGAAAAGGATTTTCATGAACATTAAATCTATCGCGTGAAGGTCCTTCATGATTTCTATCACTATCAGGGCCTGGAGTACTAGCATCAGCAAAACTGTCTGGAGTATTCTCTGAAGTGCCCCATCTCTCTTGAGGTACTCTGTCAGGGCCACTCCATCTGTCATCCTGAGGGTCTGAAGCCCCCCAGTTATCAGGAGGGTTTCCCCAGTTATTACCAGCTAGATCCTTTTGACTATCTAGTCTGTCAAATTGAGAACTTTCATGTTTATTTCTCATGTCCCTCGGGAAAGCCTCACTTCTGTCTAGACCCTGTCTGTCTGCTTTCTCATCTACATTTTCCTGAGAACGTCTTTCAGATCTGTCTGGCCTACTAGCAAAGTGATTGCCTTTTGCATCCCATTTGTCTCTGCTAGTCTTGTCCCAATTGTGTTCTAGAGGAATAACAGGTCTGTCCCATGTCTGATGCATAGGTTCTTCTGGCTGGTCCCATCTGCTTGCAGGCACATTTTGCTGCTCATCCCATTTTTTTTCTGGAATCTCTCCTTGAACTTTCTCCCATTTTCCAATATGCATATTACCTTCACTTAGTTCCCAAGTTTTTTTAGATGGAGTTTGTACATTAACAGCAGGATCTAAGGTGTGCATAGACTTGTCACCAACTTGCAAGTCTGGTGCAGATTGAGCAAGCTGTTCCTTGGTGAAGGGCTGGTTCTGCCCTTGGAAAGAGTTAGCAGAACTGAAACTGGCGCCCTGGAAGCGCTGCCCATCAAGAAACGGACGTGGACTGCAAAAACCAAGTGAGCCCCTGGGTCCATCAAACTGTCCTCGAGGAGCATGAAATCTTGTAGACTGAGACCCATAGCCTGGACCAGAAAATCTATTAAGAAAAAAAAAAAAGGTTAGATCAGGATTACAAAATACACGAATGTGAGCTGACAAAAGATATCAATTATGCTAAATTCATTTTTTTTTTTTACAAGCATTTCTGGAAAAAAACAAATATTTTCAGGAAAGGGAGATAAAAAGTAAGAAAAAAATTTCCTCAGAAAGAATACCTTAGAGCCTTACCTTGGCACTGTTGGATTCATTGGATGAGTAGTCGGTGGGATAGGAGGAGCCGTTTCTTTCTCACTTAGGTTTGACTTCCCAGATGAAAACATAAAAGGTTTGGAATCCAAATCTTTTGGATCGGGGGGCTTCTCCAATGACTGCGAGCTGCAAAGATTTGTTGTTTGCAAGTCTGGTGGAGGTTTATGGGAAGGAAAGGATGGAGCATTCTTGGTCAAAGAGCTAAAGGTGGAGGATTTGATATTCTTGAGAGCTTGCTGTGCTTGATAGGAAAGGCCTGAAGAAACAGCTTTGTCCTCAGCAGCTTCTGGTGCTACAGGCGAGTGAGCAGGTACAGAGGAGTTGGCTCCAGAAGATGGTAAAAGCTGGGTGGTGGAAACAGTCATCTCAGGTGGTGGAGCACTGTTTAAAACTGAAGGAGGTGGTGCAGCTGCCTTACTGCTGTCTGTGTCATCGGGGGGTAAAGGTGGCTGCATTGCTTCCACAGAAGTAGTGTGAACTGGTGGTGGTAGTGGTGGAGCACCCGTAGCAGGTGGCAACGGAGGAGCAGAAACAGGGGGCAGGGGAGGAGCAGTCTCAGGATACGTTGTTGCAGGCACAGTGGATAGAGGAGGAGGGGGAACTGTGCTATACATTGGAGGTCCAGCTGCAGAAAACGGAGGTGGTAAGTTTATTCCTGTGGGTACAGCTGGAGGCACAGAAGGTGGCATGATAGGAGAATATGTAGGATACTGAGGAACGACAGCAATGTAATGGTTGCCTCCATACTGCTGCTTCAAACCTTTCAGAGAGGTCACTTTGTCTTTCAGCTGAGATTTCGAGGCTTTCATGTGTGCCTGCCATGATGTCCACTGGACATGGTAGTCCTGCAGTTGGTCCTTGTGTGGGTATGTCTGCAATAACTCTTGCCACTTTTTAAACTGATTTTCCCACTCCTGGAGAAGCGGTATGAACTGTTTCTGTTGCATCTCATAGTGCTGTAGCTGCACGTCCACAGACATTGCCTGCAGCAAAACAAAACGCAATACTTCAAGCCCCTGAAAACTTGTATTAGCTTACAGCATACAAACACGGTGATAGCCGAGACATAAGATCTGCGGCAAAGTTATCCAAGACGCTCACCCTCTTAAGTCCAGCCTTGGAAGAACATACACCTTGATACTCATAAGTGGACATACCCTTTATGTAGTGTTCATAGCTCTCACCCATCTATCTTTTTTGAGTCACTGTGTAGCTAAGGCACATTCCCTTGTACTGCTCTGTATTATACTGCAGATGCTGAAGATCCACACTCCCAAACAGCCTAGCTGAGCTCCTATAGTGCAGGACATGGCTAGTTCCTCTTTCATCAGATGCCTGTACAGAGCCTGTGGTAAAGATGACACTTCCCAGAGTGCTACCACCAGCACGTTATGAGCAGGCACTGAGCAAGCATATATAGTGACTCAACATTTAAAGTGTACCTCCAGGGTTAATCTCCCACCAACTTTGACATTGGCAGTGGACATACAACTACACAATGGGTAGTACAGCTGGAGAGTTTCCATGGAGGTACACTTTAAGATGAGATGGTCCAAATCAGATTGCCCCTCATTATGATGCACCACAGAAAATTGGATCAAATCTAAATATCAAAGAAAGGTCATTCTTACTGATGGAACGCCAGGTACAAATACCTCTCCCAGCAGAATCAGAATGTCAGGTATGGGAGAGGTACTGGTGGGAATTGAATTTGTACTTGCCCTTTTATATCAGCAAATATGTTTTTTTTCTCTGCTTTTCACTGAAACAGCAACAGCTGAATCTGACTGATCATAGAATGGTAAGAGTTGGAAGGGACCTCCAGGGTCATCGGGTCAAACCCCTGCTCAGTGCAGGATTCACTAAATCATCCCAGACAGATGTCTGTCCAGCCTTTGTTTGAACACTTCCATTGAAGGAGAACTCCCCACCTCCCGTGGTAACCTGTTCCACTCATTGATCACCCTCATGGTCAGAAAGTTTTTCCTAATATCTAATCTGTGTCTCCCCCCTTTCAGCTTCATCCCATTGCTTCTGGTCTTTCCTTGTGCAAATGAGAATAGGGCTGATCCCTCTGCACGGTGACAGTCCTTCAGAGATTTGTAGACAGCTATTAAGTCTCCTATCAGCCTTCTTTTTTGCAAGCTACACATTCCCAGATTCTTTAACCATTCCTCATAGGACATGATTTGCAGACCGCTCACCATCCTGGTAACTTCTCTGAACTTGCCCCAGTTTGTCTATCTCCCCCCCCCCCCCCCCCACTGTTCAAGCTTGTCTAGATCTTTTTGATCAGTTTCCCCTCAATTCTCTCCTCAAAATAATTTCTAAAAATGTTGAACAACACTGGGCCTAGGACAGAGCCTTCTGGTTCCCCACTTTACGCATTCTTCCAATCAGATATGCAGCCATTTATGACCACTCTGAGTACAATCACTCAGCCAGTTGTGAATCCACCTAACTGTTGCGTTGTCAATCCCATATTTGGTAATTTTTTCAATAAGGATGGTATGGGATACTTTGTCAAATGCTTTACTAAAGCCAAGATACACCACATCTACTTCATTTCCCTGATCAATCCAGTCGGTGAGTCTGTCATAGAAGGAAATTGAATTAGTCTGGTATTACTTGTTTGCTACAAACCCATGTTGGCTCTTATTAATTACTCCATTCTCATCCACGTACTTGCATACATGCTGTTTAATAATTTGTTCAAAGATCTTTCCTGGTAAAGAAGTCAGGCTCACAGGACTGTAGTTTTCTGGATCCAGCTTCTACCCTTTTTTGAAGATAGGGGCAACACTTGCCATTTGCCAATCTTCTGGGACTTCTCCTGTTTTCCAGGAATTTTCAAAGATTACGGCAAGTGGTTCAGCAATTACATGAGTGACTGACAGAAGAGGGCTCTACGACAATTCATGTACCATGTTTGCCAGTGTTGCTGTATCCATTATAGAACTTCTGGTATACTGCAGTCAGAATGGCCTCATGCTCTGCTCAGAGTAATCTTTACCCTCAAAAGCACACACTAAACACACCCAATAGTGCTGACAGACACACTACACTACTTCATAGGATAGAGGGTTTCCATTATAACCACATCACCAAATGAAGTCAATAAACGCAGCAAGTCACTTCAGCATCCCCCAGGACTATCAAATACTTACAGCAAGATGTGGTGGTTCAACTAATAACTGTTGGTACCGCTGGAGCAGCTGCTGTAATGTACTGTGTTTCTGGATGATCCCCTGATACTGGAAACCCAAGCGATGCTGTTCATGCTGCTGCCAGTGTGCTGCCGCTTCCTGCAACGTCTTCAGCCTCTGTGCCTGCTCAGGATCCTCAGTCAGGTTCATACTTGGCTAAAGAAACAAAAACAAAAGTAATGAGCACAACTTCAGTACATCTCAAACAGAGCGAAGACCTCCCCCACCTCCCGCCCCTAGACCCTAACCTCCCTGCAGCAATCGGCCCTACAACAAAACATGTGAATGTGCATCCAGATTAGAAGGCGTAGCAGCAGCCCTCCACACCTTTATATACACATCATCTCCTTTCCTGGTGCAACCTGTCCCTACACAGAAATCTGGGGGAATTTACCGTGGCATCCTGTGCAGGAGGCAGTGCCTTATCCACTGGGGGCGGCTCTTGACTAGGTGGGGGTGGAGCATGTCCTGCAGATGTATGTGGGATGCTCTGCGGAGTATCTGAAGCACTTTCCTCCGTTACTTGTTTCTTGATTTTCTGCTGGAGACTCAGCAGATGCTGCTTATAATAATATTGCTGCTGTTCCTGCAACATGAAAACCCAAATAAAACGATGATTACATACTGAATCCCCCTCTCCCGGGGTCTACACACAGCGTATACACAGACACGATGGCCAACAACTATGGCCCAAGAGATTCAAATGAGCTGGTCACCTGAAAAATATTTTTCAATTCAGTTTATGCTGCTGTTCAGAGGTTTATAGGTTCCCTTTAAGCAGCGCTGGCATGCATAAACAGGGGTAGGAGAGGCTGCATTATAGCAGTGACATGCTGACTGGGAAGGCTCATGGCTCCGCCTCTCTGACTCGAGATGGATAATTTTCATACTGGGCACTCTACTTTCAAAGTCAGAATTTCTGCAAAGCCAAATAGCTTTTTGGAGGTAAAAGTAGTGTGTGCTCTGCTTGAGTCCTACTGCCTTTGGTGGTGGATTGAAAAGGGTTTTTCAGGTGACAGTTTCCCTTTAAACTAGAAAGAGCCGGACATGCATTTTACCAATACTGCCCCTCCGAACACCACTGTTCTCTATCAATACCTACAGGGTACATATACAAATACACGCCAAAACAGCCAAAAACCATTGACCCTAAAATAAAAATTACATGCATGACCAACACTGTTCTACCAAGTGCCAGCACCCTATATCAACACACAAATAACACTGCCTCCAAATAGTAGCATAAATAAAATACACACAGGAAAACAGAAGATTGATAACAGAAAAAAAAAAAAGGAGCACAAGGTCCATCTAGGACGCCCTGGTACTGGTGCATTATGTCTCCACCGCAACTAGGGGTAGAGACATGGGTTGGCCTGGTTGAGATACAGGGGACGGTCACAGGTGCTAATTAGCTGCGCTGCTGTATGTGTCTCGCCTCCCAGGTGCTGATTGGCTGCGCTGCTGTAAGTTTCTCACCTCCCATCTCCCCTGGCGACCCCGCTGCTGCGAGTGTGGCATCTGCATTGCCGACCCCTGTCTGTGTCCCCGCTAGCCCTGCCATCAGTGGCAGCTGTGCTCCCGACCCTGCTGTGACTCTGGCCGCCGACGCTCTCCCAGCTCCCGTCACTATCATCCTCTCCTGTGCCCTCCCTTCTCCGCTGCCGGCCCTGCTGTCACAGTTCCCGGCGCCCTGCCATGTGTCTGCGGTCAGGCTCCCCGGCGGCCTCCCCTCCGTGCTTCCGAATCCACTGTCCTCGCCGTCAGCCGGCCAGCGATGGATGCAGTACAAAAAGCTGCAACCACAGCTTCAGAATTGTGGTCGGAGTATCTGCTTCACAAGGGCCGAAACAGAACATAGCAGCAGCAGCCAAACCACATCTGGGGGTGTGACGTGGGCATTCCCTGTCAGTGATCCAGGCCAACCCATGTGTCCACCTCCACTTGTTCTTGTGTCTAGTATATTTTTATTTCTCTACTGCTGTAGTATCCTTTCAAGTGCAAATTAATCACATCCATGTCTGTGCCTTGTCATAACTATCATGTATATATATGCATGCCTCTTTGGATCTATTTCATTAAGCCTGAGGAAGGATTGAAACCCTGAGAAATTCGAAAGCACACAATAACGTGTATTTTTGTTAGGCATTAAAAGGTATCATATCTACGAGATTACTTGGTGTCTCTTGCTGGGAACAATCATATTTAGCTTCCTAATAAAAACACTTCCCTCCTGAAAAGTATTTATATCTGTAACATATATAAGGTTTCGATTATGTCCTCATCTACATTCTTTCCTCCAGACTATAAAAATTATGTTCTTTAAGTCTTTCCTGGCAAGTTTTGTTTTTGAGACCCTCCACCATTTCTGTAGCCTGTCATTGGACTTGTTCAGTTCAGGAGACCTCATCTACAGAAGGATACTGGTAAAACACAACACAGTATTCCAGATGAGGTCTCACCAGAGCTCTATACAGCGGGATCACAATCTCCCTCTTTCTACTGGTTATACCTCTAGCTATGCAGCAGAGCATCCTACAGGTTTCTCTTTGTTGCTTCACTGCACTCTGACTGAAAAGAATCCTAACACAACCTTTAATATTAAAGAGAAGAACTGAGCAGATACATATTTAAAAGTAAACACAATCATTCAAAAATACCAGCAATGTCTGTGATGTTGTCACATTAACAATCACAAGCAACCGGACCATGCGCTACTCAAGGAGGAACAGATAGTCCAAAATTAGGCTTATTTTTTGCCCAACAGGGAGCAAACTATTCAGAACAGACCAATTCCCTGACTGTTAAAGAGTATGCCCAATAAGAGTAGGGCTCACTACATAGAATAATGTAGTGCCGACTTCAGCTATCTATGTATGATGGAGATATTGGAAAAAAATCTGATTCGATTCTACTTGTGAAAGGCTCCAATATTAACTCAGACAGTGCTGGAAAATGTCAATTTATACAATATAATTCCCTCTGATGTTCTATTTAGAAAGAGGCAAATAGCTCAAATCTTCCAGGACCTGATCAAACAGCCCAGTAATGGTAGATCATTCAGTTGCATGGTATGTATCCATAGCACACACTCCACCAAACACTCAGAGCCCCATAGGAGAGTCACTAAATCCAAAATGACTTCTACTGATATAACTCAAATGACCAGATCAAACTGGCTATATTTCCTGGCTCGAGTTTCCCAAGTCCTTTATTTTGACTCCCATCATCAGGAGCTTATTTACAGCTAATCTATATGAGGAGCATAGAAGATAAGTGGATAACAACACACCGTCTGGCCCTGATGGTAGGCTGGCAGTAAGTCAGATAATGCCGGAGCGTCCTCAGGCATCCAGTCTTTTAAATTCAAAACTCCGTCCCAACGTTCAGGAGACTAGTCGGTTTTCCCCAATCAGGGACCAAGCTGTCAAACCAAGTTACACGGCCCACTCTCTCACCACTCCAGAGAGTGGCGCATGTGCTGAGCAGACCCGTGAGCAGCCGCAAGTCAAAAGACCAGCGGATGCTGATAGAGCCGCTATAGGAGACAAACCGCAAACATAATTGGCTGAGGCTTATAGCCTT
Source organism: Eleutherodactylus coqui (assembly GCF_035609145.1). NCBI lineage: Eukaryota > Metazoa > Chordata > Amphibia > Anura > Eleutherodactylidae > Eleutherodactylus > Eleutherodactylus coqui. The sequence continues at coordinate 132,689,117 of NC_089842.1, forward strand.
GGACACTGTGCCAAATGAATGATACAGATAATCGGACAGTTTTGGCGTTGCTGAATATATCCCACAGGCATGGAGGGCCAAAAAAGCCAGACTCTTAGATATCTTTATTACTAAAAAATGATAGTGGAATATATAAAGGATATAATAAATATATTCCCGCATATTGACCTCTCAATAATATACAACGGGACAACGGTGGACTGATTGTATTAGAGCTGGAAATAAACTCATTCACAATGATATAAAGACCCTTACTGACAAGGCTTCATGTTGTTAACTCATATCAAGATTATAACACAGCGAACCACAGAGATCCCCGGTACCTGCTATCAAACAAGTACATAGGTGGAGATACAAAAGTTTCATAGGACACAAAGCGGGCAAAGGAAGTAACAAAATCTCATTAATCCCTTTGATATGACAGCAATCCATTCTAAAAATCCACCATCTCTTTTTATAGTAGCCTTTTGTCAATATCTCACCGACGGCCGTTCAATTCCATAAGTTCAATACCCAATAAATGTAAAACGTTGGGGGGTTATTGTTATGATATCGCATGTGAACCGCCAATCATGCAACCTCATTATGTAGAATATTTCCCCTGTGAGCCAGGATATGTTTACAAAACTGTTGAATGGTTTTGCCCACATAATTCTTCGTGCATAGACATGTCGCCAGGTATATTCAATTTTGGGATCGACAGTTAAATTCTCTATTATCAAACGTTTGTTCAGGCATCGCACTAGCAAACTGGGGCTCCTTTCCCCAAATCTACAGGACTTACACCCTGAGCACCTAAACGTTCCTTCAAAGGATTCTCAGCAAGCCAAGAATCCATGTTTTCTATGGAACATAAATGGCTATGGCCCAGACCGTCTCTGAGGTTATGTCCTCTCCTATATGTGATAGAAGGGCTTGGGGGTTAACATTTTTGTCAAATTGGGTTAATTAAGCAGGATATTCCAGTAGCCTATGTGCCACTAAGTCTAAACATTTTCCAACTTTGGATAGGGCAACCAGCAGATTGTTCCTATTCAGGGTTGTGCACAGCCATGTGCAGATTCAACCACCTCTTTGGGATAATTTTTGACTAGGAACCTATTTTTCATCTCTATAGCCTTTAGTTCAAAGTCAATATCATTGGAACAATTCCTACATATCCTAAGGAATTGTTCATTAAGAATCCCCTTCCTCAGGGACCAGCTGATAGCTTTTTCAATTAAGTAGATGTTTAGTTGCAGTGGGTTTATGAAAAACTGTAGTCTCATGACTACCACCTCTAGTCTTGCTAATGGTCAAATCTAAAAACGCAATCAGAGTATCCGTCTCAGAGGTGAACTGTAAACCCCTGAGTTAGTGGTAAATCCATCCATTAGAGGAAAAAAGTTGTGCTCAAGGACAAAGGACACAAGTTGGAGTACCAGATCATTGTGCTTTTGGAACAGAGTAGCCTTCTAAGGCAAAAAGCATCCCACCGCCCTACATCCCCCCTCAAGTGGAGATGTAAAGAGATCCAACATCAAGTCTTGCTAGTTTTGTATTTTCGGTCACCACAACCCCCTCCAGTGTATTATACCAACGATCAAATGTAGTAACGTTGGCGTCCCCTAGTGGGAGAAAAATGAAAAGTTTAAAGCATTAAAAAAAAAAAGTAAATCTGAGGTGATAAACAGCTGTGTATTCTGAACTCCCCCTCCCTCTTTGCCCTATTGTACCTTTTTTTGTTTTTTTTAAATGTACCTTCCCTAACCCCTTAGCAACGAAGCCTGTTTGCACCTTTTTGACCATTTTTTCTGTTTCTTCCATTGCCACATTCCAGGAGCCATAACTATTTAAGGCCATCATTTTTGGGTACATATAATGTGTTTTATCACGTTTACTAGTTGTTTTTTGGAGATTGAGGGAAAATAAAAAAAATATATAAAATTTGCCATTTCTTTTTGGACTTCATTTACAGTGCTGAGTGTGTAAAATAAGTCACGTGATAACCTTATTCTCTGGGTCAGCAAGATCCCAGCAATACTAAGTTTACACAGTTTTTCTATTTTTGTACACAAAAGAAACCTTTTTTTTTCCTTTTTATAGATTAGCTTTTGTGCTGCTGCATTCCAAGAACCGCAGCATTTTTATTTTTTCATCGACTACAAAAGGCTTGTTTTTTTGCGGGATGAACTCTAGTCTTCGTTTATCCAATTTCTGGGAACATGTAACATTTCGATTGCTTTAAATTCCATTTTTTTTTCTATAGGCAAGATTAATAAAATCTGCAATTCAGGCTTTTTTTTATTTTTAACTACGTTCACAGTGCATAGATTAGATGTTAAATTAATTCTGCAGGCCAGTGCGATTACACCAAATACCAAATTAATGTAGGTTTTTTGCAACTTTTTCACACTTAAAAAAAAAAAAATGTTTTGTTTATCCCTGCATTCAAAAGACCCCTAAACTTTTTCTCCAGTATAGCGGTGTATTACAATGGCTATGAAGCTCAGAGGCTGAGCCCCAAAGGGCATTGTAGCTGGCCGAGCCTGAGGCTATATTCAAGCCTTCGGGCACCATGGTAAACCATCGATCACAACAGGGGGTACGATGGGTGACATGCCGCCGCTGATGCAAAGGGTTAAATACCGAGAATCGAAGGTTTCTTTGGTTCCCACTATTAGAGCAAGTGCCCTAAAGAGGTTTTTTAATTTAAAAAAAAAATCCCCAAAAAGTAAAATAAAAATCTCAGATTTCACCTTTAGGCCTCCCTCGCACAGGCGTTTTTCCCAGCGTTGAGCACTGTACAACACATTCATTTCAATGGGGCTGCTCACACAAGCTTTAAACACAGCGATGCGTGTTCTATTTTGGGGCGTTTCAGCGTTTGTAAACTCGGTGCGTCGCCCGTTGAAATCAATGGCAGCATCATCAATGTGGCACAACGCCATACCGTGTTTTTGACAGCGTTAAATACAACTCATCCCAGGAAAAGGAGAAAAAAACCTCACGCCATCACTGACAGGGAAAAAGTGAGGGGTGTTAGAATGCAATTCAGAATACATATATTTACAGAAAAAGGTAGCAAAATACTTGAAAACTCTAAACTATAGAGTTTCATTGCCTCCGGGAAGGAGAAGCGAGGAAAAGGGAGTGAAATATGTTCCCAGTAATGGGATGAATGCTCATCCCCCTAAACCAGCCCGACAGAGGCTGTGGACGGAAAAAGTAGAGCGTTCTGTCTCTTGGACTGCAGCGACGTAAAAGCAGATCTTTCAAGGAAATGGGAAAAAAAAAAGGTTTAGAAAACAAAAAGAAACAACAACTTGGTAGGATGCCATAAATAAATAAATAAATACAACTTGTCCTACAACGAGCGCCCTTCTTACAGCCGTGTCAATAGAAAAGGTAAAAGGTTACGGCTCTAGAAATGGGGCAACAAAAGAATAAACAAAAACACAAAAGTGAACAATGGGTTGGTCATTACCAGGCTGTCGTTAAGGGGTTAAAAGAGAATCACAACAGATGAATCCGTACAGGTAATAAATGTTCTCTCTAAATTTGGCAACACTGACATTCCCAGGAGCCACGGGGAGGAGAGAACAGCGAGGAGACGCGCCGGGGGCCGGCAGCGCCCACCTGTGACGGCCGCGGCTGTCAGCTGGAAACAGCAGGTGTGTCGGAGCCGCAGGCGGCCGTTATGGGATTGGCTGTTTAGGAGTTCTTTTAAATTTTCTCAACAGGGGTAAACAATCCCAAACAGTCTGCACTGCAACCCCCGATGAGTACGCGCGCCACGGTGCGCCCCGATGCGTCTACACGCCACGCTGCACCCTGATACGTCCACGCGCCACGCTGCACCCTGATACGTCTACACGTGCGACAGTCTTCAGAACCCCCCGAAATACGCCACGCTCAATCCCCCCCCCCATACACTGCACTGAATCTTCTGCTACATACACATGCGTGTGCCATTCTGCGGTCCCCCCCGCCACAGTGCCCAATCCCCCAATACGCACGCCTCTCTGTGGCCCCCTAACGCGCCACACTGTGCCCAATCCAATTTTCACACACCACTCTAAAGTCCCCCGACACACGCCACGCTGTGCCCCCCAACATGTATACGTCACACCTACATACAAGAGGTCGTCCCCGGACCACCTACCTCCAGGCTGGTGTTCTGCGAGTCTGCAGGGACTCCCTCCGCGGAGGGCGGGGGTGGAGGCGGCGGGGGCTGCTCCTGGGCGGGGGGCGGTGGGGGCTGCTCATCAGATTCTGGAGGGGGCGGGGGCGCCAGGGGCTGCGGGAAGTCGGGAGGGGGGACGGTGTGCCCGTAGGGCGGGGGCGGGTAGGGGTATGCGGCGGGCGGCCGCGGCGGGGTGAAGTAGTGCCGCGGAGGGGGGGCAGGAGCCGGCGGGGTCCCGGCGGGCAGGACGGACTCTAGCTGCCGCTGGTGCATCCGCTGGAGCTGCTCTAGCTGAGCGAGGTGCTGGTCGCGGAGGCTCTGGTAGGCCGGGCCTGGGGGTGGCCCTGCGGGGGCCGGGGGCCCGGACGAGCCACCATAACGGGGAGGCCAGCCCGGGAACATGACGCCACTGTATAGCGGCTCTAGCGCTGCTATGTGAGCGGAGCACACCGGACCGGACGTGACGCCACAGCCTCCGCGCACGCGTACTGGCTCGTTGCGAGAGCGCAAGATGGCCGAGAGCGGTCCACTGCGCATGCGTGAGAGCCATGTTAGTTCTCAGCAGCGCGGCTTCCGTGTAGCTGCTTCCTGCTAGTGCGGGACAATAAGGGCTGCAGGCTGAGCTGGTTGCTATGGAAACCAGTGAGCTGCCTCTTGTTACTGCGAGGCGGTCAGAGAAATGACTTGTGGTCTGGAGACTAGACTAGGCAAATGGGCACGCAAAATACATTTATGGGAATAAACACATTGAAATCGAGGGGTTTTATTTACTGCGTATTGCGCACAAACCGTCCATGTGACCTTATGAGAGGGATACATGTCACGCTTAGCCACGGGATGGGTAGTGCAACCCAAGATGGCTGTGTAATCCTGCAGTCTCCTAATCTAGAAGGCGGCTCGGGTCACACTTCAATGTGCAATTAGCTCAGACTAGATCACAAACCGCCAGTAAGACCCGTGTAACACGAGCGGACGTGCGTTGTGTATTGGCAGGCGCAATAGCGTTTCTACTGCACTTTTTGCACATGCAAATTGCGCGCCCCGCTGCCCTCAGACAGTGAAATGACCAATTGGTTTAATGAGGTCAAGACGTGTTGTTTCTTTGCGCAAAAAAAATAAAGCATACGGTTTTATTTTTTTTCGCAACAGAATTGCACATGCAACTACGCGCATGTAAATTAACCCATTGAACTCTATGGGTTCTATTTTCTGCATATTGCGCACACAAATGTTCCGTGCACAAATACAAACGCGTGAATCCGGCCAAATGCTGGATTTTTAACAAGTTGAAACCTCGTTGACGATTACTAAATAATGGGATTGCAGAACATGATGCTGAAGGTTTCTTATTCGCCAGTTTATTTTACGCAATATACTTCTTTTTGTTCGTATCGTGCGTATTATAGAAGAGAACTTGTTTTCATAATAAATGTTATTGCAGGGAGACACGCTGAGGGAATCACAGCTGAAAAGGGCATAAAACAAGCAAAAAATGGGCATTAATGTGGACACAAAACTGATTCAAAGGGTGAAATGGGTTTAGGCCGGTGCACACACTGGGTCGAATACTGCATGCAGGAGCCCGCAGCAGAATCCCACCTTATGCCCAGCTGGCATCACGCGTACCTGTCTTTTCTGTACTGTGGATGCTCCGCACGGCGAGCCGTCGGACATGCACAGTACAGTTTTTTCTTTAAATCCCTGCTTTTCCCGCGCTGTCGCTAGGCGATGACATGGACACCCACGACTTTTCCGCAATGTCATTGCAGAAGGGCCGCAGGTCGGACAGCTTCCATATCCAATGAGTTCAATGACAGCCGTCCCTGCGGAATCCGCACTAAAGTAGAGCATGCTGTGATTTTTTTCCTCCGCAAGCGATTGCAATTGATTTCCTCTCAAGTGTATTTGCTGCGGAATTCGTAAGCGGACACCCACTTCAGAATCCACAATGCAAATTCAGCCATGTGCAGCGGCCGTAAGCCTCATGTCCACGGGCAGGTCGGATGCTGCGTGCAGGAGCCCGCAGCAGAATCCGACCCTGCCAACAGCCGATACCCATGCTTACCTGTCCAGGTCTTCACTGCAGATGTGTACGGAAGCGCTGGCCAACGCACATGTGTAGTAGAGATTTTTTTTTCCTAAATCTGCTTTCTTGCAGAATCCGCGGCCCGTCCGCAATTCAACTTACTTCAATAGAAGATGTCCGTGAGGGAACCACAGCAAAATGGAGCATGCTGCGATTTGTTTTCCGGATCAGAAGATCCGCAAAAGAAATCTGCATGATTTAATTAAGCTGCGGACACCCATGTCTCTCTATGGGCGTCTTGAATTGCAGATCGCAAATATCAAATTCAAACACACAGAGGATGATGTCCTGCATCAAATGTAGTTGACCTTAGCCTGGCACAAAGTGGTTCTGGCCATGAAAGTGGTCAAAATGATGCTTTTTAATTATTTCAGTAAATACATTGTGCTTTTAAGGGATAAATGAGTTTTGGGCCACAGGTCTGTGTTATGCCTTGCATCAAACTTGATTAAAGCTGGCTCAAAGTGGTTTTTGGCATAACAGTGGGCATGAAATTTGATAGACTTTGACTTTTAAATGATTTGAATAAATAACACTGCCCAACGATGATTTTGTTTCGGGCTCAAAATCAGCGTATTCTTATGTATTTCCATCAGCTAAATTCAAAAATCACCATTAAAATGACCGATTAGCTTTGTGGGAATTTTGTTTTTTGGGGAGTTGTCACACCTCTCAACTGACATAACACAACGTTCTCCATATGTTTGTAGGTTATAAACATAATAAATGTTGATATGACTGAGTTTAATATTGTTTCTATTTTTCCTTTTTTCAGAATTTATGGTCTTGGAGTGCTAAATTTACAAAAATGTGTAAATTTAGTGAATAATTTTTGTTACATTTGTGGTGAAATAACATTTTCATCACAGAAACGCAATCTGACGCCTCTTGTGAAGACCACCTATCATCATTATTTTGGTAGGGGACCGGGATAAGTCATGGGCTCCACATATATGTTGCAAATATTGTTCAGTTAAACTATGAGAACGGCTGAAAAATAAACTATGGCTCTTGCTGTGCCTATGGTTTGGCAGGAGCCTACAAACCATACAGATGACTGCTATTTCTGCTTCACTCCGCCTATAAAGGCAGGATTGTCAAAGAAGAAAACAAGAACAGTTCAATACCCAAATGTTCCATCTGCTATTCGCCCTATTCCACATTCAGATCGTTTACCAGTTCCTACTCCACCCCGACATTAAGTAGAAAATGAAGAAAGTGTGGAAAAAGAAGAACCCAACAAGCCTCCCACATCCCATGACCCTGACTTTGAGGTGAAAGATGATACACCGCACAGACTGAGTCAAGTGGAATTCAGTGATCTCATTCGAGACCTTAACTTGTCAAAGGAGAAGGCGGAACTTCTAGGGTCAAGACTACAGCAATGGAACCTTCTCCAACATGATGTCAAGGTCTCACAGTACAGAGAACGTCAGAGGGATCTGCTTCCTTTTTTTGAGAAGAAAAACAATCTGGTCGTTTGCTGCGACGTTAATGGCTTGATACAATGTTTTAATTTGAACCATGATCCAACTGAATGGGGGCTATTCATAGACTCCTCCAAGCTTAGTTTGAAAGCTGTATTACTTCACAACGGCAACTGTCTTCCTTCTATTCCTGTTGGTCATGCAGTTCACATGAAGGAGACTTATGCAAACATGACAGCCCTCCTCCACTCAATCAAATATACAGAACAAAAGTGGACAATCTGTGGCGATCTAAAAGTCATCGCTGTACTCTTAGGGATGCAACTGGGGTACACTATATATTGTTGCTTTTTATATATGTGGGACAGTAGGAATAAGAAATCACATTACATTCAAGCGGACTGGCCTGCAAGAAATCTTGACTCTACCGAGAAAAATGTTGTTGCCGAGCCTCTTGTGGACTCAAAAGTTGTTGTTCTTCCACCCCTTTATATAAAGCTGAGTTTAATGAAAAATTTTGTCAAAGGTATGAACCAGGAAGGACAGGGATTTAAGTACTTAAGATACAAATTTCCTAGATTGAGCGAGGCAAAGGTTAAGGAAGGTATTTTTGTTGGGCCACAACTAGTAAAGGATCCTGCGTTTGACCAAGTTTTGGAGGAAAAAGAAAAGGAAGCTTGACAAGCCTTAAAGGGAGTTATTCATGGATTCTTAGGCAACAGAAGAGATGATAACTACACTCAATTGGTGACAGTACGTCTGGAAAAATACCACCAACTCGGATGCAACATGTCCCTTAAAATCCATTTTCTCCACTCCCCCCTAGACGTTTTCCCTCCTAGTTGTGGAGCTGTCAGTGATGAACATGGAGAAAGATTCCACCAGGATATTTCTGTAAAGGAACTAAGATATCAGGGCCGTTGGAATGCAGCAATGCTTGCGGATTAGTGCTTGTCTGTGTGAAGGGATGCTTCGGAACTCACAAGAGGCAAGCCAAAAGAGAACGATCTCATCAAGTCACCACATGATTCTCTTCACCACCACCTGCAGGGAATTCTTCCATCACTTTAGAAGTCTTAGAATGTAACTGTCCTAAAAAAAAATTCAAATGCACTTTCAATGTTGTTAGCATATGTAAGAAAAATGTGTCATAATCCGTTAAAATAACATTCTTCCACCTATTGTATATCACAGAAACTAGAGCTAATAAAAAATTTTCTTTGTCATATTTGTTTTTCTCACCCCCAAATTTGTTAGATTTGACTCATGAAGTTAAGGAAACATTCCAAAATATTGTTTTTGTTGGCCAGTGTAATTGGAGCTGTTAAATAGTTAAATACGTTCTGGGACAAAATCAGCTGACGTTCAGAATCCAGCCCTGGCAGCAGCGGTGTCCGCGCATACCTGTCTTCTTTCATTTTCATCTGTACTGCAGATGGTCCACACAGCTCGCCGTCGGACATGCGCAGTACGGATTTCAATTGCAGATGGATTGGACGACTTCCATTGACTTTAATGGAAGCTGTGTGCACGGAATCCGCTCAAAAATGGAGCACTGCAATTAGTTTTGGATCGGGAGCAGTAAGAATCACTTTTCCCGCCCCGTGTACTGCAAGGTGAATTGAGTAGAAAAAAAGTTCTCAATGACTAAATTTTTTTTGCCGCTTATCCTCTAAAAATATTGAATAAAAAAGTAATCTGTGTATGGTATCAGTTAGGCTGCTTTCACATCTGTGCTTAAACCTGCGTTCAAAGTTACTGTCACAGATCCTGCACAAAATGCTGGAAGAAAAAATGCTGCATGCAGCTAAACGAACCCCATTATAGTCAAACGAAACCCCAGACGCAGATGTCACCTAATTTGTGGTATCTGCAATTGCTTTTTGCTGAAATGTTTTATTAGTCAGTTTGTTTTTAATCAAGTAGTCTTTATTAAGCTTTTTACTTTTACATCAGCAACATTCCCCTCCCTCAGATCCACAAAAACTGTACTTAAATAAATCATAGCAAAAATTATAACTTTAAAGTACTTGCCTTAAAATAATACAAATAATCATATTAGTAGATAACAAAACCAAAACGTGAATGCTACAATATCTTCTAGACCTGTAACTCTACATACATTAAATCTTCATGGATCCATCAAGATCCCTCTTGCTCAAACACAAACGGGTCCTATTCCTCATTAAACAGACAAAACCTGATCTATCCAGCCAAGACACACAATGTTTTAATTTTATGTATAGCACTGCGTTTCAAATATACAATATATTTTTCCATTAATAGCGTGTTTCCCTGCAAATAAGACCCTATCTTATATAAATTTTTGCTCCAAAAGAGGCACGAGGTCTTATTATACTTACTTAGCAGGCTCAGTCCAGGTCCCTCCTGCCGCTCTCCACAGCTCCGACGTGCTTCCCGTAGTCCTAGGCTGCTCATACAACACCACTCCCTGGTTATGGTATTCATCAATTCCGCCTCCAGGAAGCGATGGCAGTAATTGGTTCTTCGATTGCTTTGGTTTATCCAGCGCTGCAATGATTGGTTCTTCCACCGCTGCTCAGCCAATCAGCAGCCATCGGATTTATGACACCACGGCCAATCACAGCCATCAAATTGGTTCATCCAGCGCTGCATTGATTGGCTGAGCAGTGGTGGAAGAACCAATCAAAGCTATCGCTTCTTGGAGGTGGGAACTGTGCTGAACCTCTGGAGAGCAGTGGTCGGGACATGGACCAAGCCTGCTAGGTAATGTATTCATTTTTTTTCTCTTCTATGTTTAATATGTTTTTAAAACTTTTGTGCAATTTTACTTATAAAAAAAGAAAAGGTACAACATATAGCAGGTCTCGCAGGACTGCAACAATGGCTTATTGATTAGAAAAAAAAGATATTGTACAAGATGATGCAACAATAGCCTCTGCTATGTGTCCTGCTGGTACATCTTATATAATATGTGCATTATTAAACAATGTGGCGCCAGGCCCTCGGACCTGACAATTTCTTGTGCTCATGAAATAATACAACTTTCAAACAACTGCAGCCATATAGAAAATAAAAAATAAAAATATTAAAGGTAAACGAAAGGAGGGATAGCAAATCTTGGGAAGAAAGCTAAAAAAAGGAAAAAGGGGATGATACCTAGCAGAGAAGAAGGGAAACCCTCTCGTAGTGACTAATAAAAAGCTGATAGAAACCTCGCTATGTGTCATCAAGATCCCAGTCCCAATCTAGGGCCTCCTTGTAAACCCTTCAAGACCCATCTCTCTACTATCCTGTTATATTTTTAAACTCAGGTGAGTCACGGAATGCATTTCTTACTACCCAGGCACGTCCATTTGAGCGTGCAGCCTCAGAGCCCTTGTCAACCAACTCCTCCATATACATTAATTGATTCAGTTCCTGAATAAATTCCAGAGTCGAGGAGGTAATGCTACTCTGCCAATAGCATGGAATTACAGCCCTGGCCACAGTGAGGAAATGGTATAACAGACCTTTTTAAATCGTGGCCCAAGGGCCAGGAATCACAGAGAGCAGTGCCAGCTGTGGGGTGACCTCCACCATTGCACGGGATGTTCCCCCCCAAGACTTTTTTCCAGAAAGGTTGAATGAGTGGGCATTCCCACCATATATGTAACACGGTACCAAGCTCAGACCCACATCTTCAACATACATTTGAAACTGAGGGAAATATGCAGTGAATCGGGTCTGGGTATCTGTACCACCTGCAGAGAAGCTTAAAATTTTTCTCTTGCACCACACAGGGCAAGGGTAGTTTGTGTGCAAACGTGAAAGCTCTCTCCCAATCAGAGTCCTGCAATTCCAAGGCCAAGTCCCTCTCCCAACCCCTGATGAATGATAGAAGACCTTGTGCGAGCTGCCTAAGATGATTTCGTAGATCCTAGAGAGGACCCAGAGCGGAAGGCCAAATCGCAAAAATAATTCATCAATGCATTCATGGGGGTTCTGGAAGAGGCATGACCCCAACCGAGTCCTCCAAAACTAAGACAACTGGAAATACTCCATCCACATCAGTTTCTAATTGGGTCAAGTTGACTGTAGCTCATTAAATGAAGGCGGATCCCCAGAACTTGCAATCTGGCAGCACCGCGTATCTTCCTCCTCCCACCAGCACAGGAAACTCTGTCTCTCTTGCCCCAGAGGGAATGTGGGGTTGTGAAAAAGGGGGGTCAAGGATCCTCTACGGATCGCAATGGCACCTCTGGTGGTCAGCCTGTCCCACAAGCCCAGATAGTTCAAGGTCAATGGGGTAGAGCTGCCGGCCTTTCCTCTGCGGAGATCTACGGCAATAAGCACAAGTAGGGCCAAAGCAAAGCTGTTTCCAAGCCCACCCACTGTTTTGAGGCTGCACGATGGTGCCAATCCACCAACCTTGTGAGGACCGCAGATGAATAGTAAACTTTGAGGTCTGGGAGTCCCACTTCCCCCTGGGTTTCGTGCGTGACATGCTTCGGTAACTAATACGGCTATTCCTCCTCTCCCACACAAATCTGCAGAGCACCTGCTGAATCTGTTTAAAATAGTATGTGGGCAGCTTAATTGACAGGGTTTGGAAAAGGTATAGAAATTTTGGGGCCACATCCATTTTTAAGACACTTACTTGCCCGAACTAGCTCAGCTGCTTAACAGCATGTCTAGCAGAGGAATATAGTTAGGGTGATATAGAGAGGAAACATTTGCTGCTAAATGCACCCCAAGATATTAGATAGAGGTTAATCGCCATTAAAAATCAAATTGGTCCACTAGGTGAGCTACCTCACCAGTTGGTAGAGAGATATTCATGGCCTCTGAATTATGTAAATTAACTTTGAAGTTGCTCAAGTGCCCAAAATTGGAGAACTTCCGAGCTGGGAGATGAACGGAAGAAGGTCGTCCGCGTATAAGGCTGTCTTGCAGGTCTGGGTCCCAATCTGCAGGCCACGCACATCAGAATTGTTCCGCAGTGCCACAGCCAAGTGTTCCATAACAATGACGTAGAGAAGAGGGGACAGGGGGCAGCCCTGTCTTGTCCCGTTCCTAATAGGTAGAGGGTGAGACAAAAGGCCACTCACCTTGATCTGTGCCAACGGGTTCCCGTACAATGCCAGAATCCAGTTCAGAAACGTAGCCCCCCCCCCCCCCCCCCCGACCTAAATGCGTCAGGAGGACCTTAGAAAGTCCCAGCTAACGCTGTCGATGGCCTCTGTGAGCTCTTTGGGGTCATGTCTCTTACTGCCTGTATTGACCACTATGTGGAGTACATATGTAAAGTTAGTCCTACTGTGAAGATACTGTGCCAATGAGCGTCCCCATTTATTGGCATGCTCGTTATAATAGCACTTCAGGCTGTCCCTAAACCGCAAGTATTTTTGGTCTGTGCCTGAACTCCTCTCTTGTGTTCATCAGTTCTTTCTGTGTGAGTAAGGTGCCTGACTGGCAGAACAGTTTCTCCAAATATGCTATTTTGGCCAACAGGGAGACGATCATTGCTGCTTTCTCGCGTTTCAGGCGCGCCCTATGCTTAACCCCTTAACGCCACAGGATGTAAATGTACGTCCGGGCAGAGGGGTACTTAACACAACAGGACGTACACTTACGTCCAGTGGATAGTGTGAGATCAAAAGAGATCCCACGCTATCCGGCAGCGGGAGCAAGCTGTCACCGATAGTCGCCCTTCCCCTGCAACAGCAGGGGTACATCAGTACAGCGCCCCCCCCCCCCCCCCCCCCCGCTGTTAAGCCCTTCCCTGTCGCGATCTATGTAGATCGGGGCATGTAAAGGGTTCACAGAGGGAGCGCCCTCCCTCTGTGAAGTCATTGGACTCTCGCAATGAAATTGCGGAGAGCCCGACGGGTTGCCATTGCAACAGGATGCAGATGCAGGCGTCCTGCATTGCCAGTGCCTATGATCGCTATAACAAGCGATAAGGCTTTGCAAGACAGAAGTCCTGTAATGCCTTATCATAGCGATCATAAGTGCTATTGTGACACAGGGACACAAATAGTATTAAAAAAAAGATAAAAATAATGTTAAAAAACCCTTTTTCCGTGCATTTTCCCATATTAGCATAATTTTTTTTTTAATCAAATCCCACATATTTGGTATCACGCTTTTTATCCTACACAGCAAAAGTGTAAACAAAATGTAAAAACAGACGAAATGCTTATTTTTCTCATTTTGTCTCCCAAAAAAACGCAATAAAAGTGATCAAAAAAGCCATATGTACTTAAAAATGGTACCAATAAAAATTATAGCTCATCTTGCAAAAAACAAGCCCTTACAGAACTCCGTACATGAAAAAATAAAAAAGTTATAGGACCTTGAATGCAGCGATTTAGAAAAGAAAGATAATTTCCAAAAAAAGGGTTTTGATTGCAGAGAGTGGAAAAATCTAAAAAAAATATAAGAATTTTTGTATTGTAATCGTACCGACCCGCAGAAAAAAACATATTGTGTCATTTATGCTGCGTGACTAACGCTGTAAAAAAAACTTTGGCAGAATTGATGCGTTTTCTCTCTATCTGCTATCATAAAAAAATTAATAAAAGTTTTACAATATTGTGTTGGGGGTGATCTTCAGGGTGCCCCGTGTGGGAGCCCTCTCCTGCCAACTGTGTCCCATCTGGCTTACCTCCTCTCCCATGCTGGCTGCCTCCTGGGAACAGCATCTCTCCTTTTTCCAACATGGCAGCCATCTACCACGTGGAGCCAGACGTCGGGGAGTTGGAGGGACTGCTCCTGACACCTGCTTGTTGGCGTGTGTCTCTGCTGTCAGCGCGTTCCGCCGTGGGAGCATCGATGAGGGAGGGAAGAGGTTCCCGATGTGCCACTGCCCTGTGGCTCCTCCTCCTGCACGTCGCCAGCGCCATCTTCCTCCTCTCCTTGGCCGGGTCCAAACTGCTGCCCGCCGAGGAGGAAAGCATCAATCCCCTGACCTGTTGGGATCCGCGCGTGGGATCCCAGGCGCCGCTGGACACGGCCGTTTTTGCTGCTACCCATGATGATCCTTATTGGGGCGATTTGTACTGTGCTGCGGGCCTGTATTCATTTTTTTAAATCTAATGTAACTAGGGCTTACCTGCAGGGACCTGACAGTCCCATCTTATCCTTTGGAGGCCTCTTTGCACCTCAGGAGACTGCTGCTGTGTTCCTGCTCAGGGGTATTTGTAGCAGCGTCTCATGCACGCCGAGCCTTTGGGCTGCTGTGTCCAGGTCTCAGGATCCTCAGGCTTGAGCAATGGATGTCCTTATAATACCCTGGACTGACTTTTAGCTGCTGTATGTCTTCCCTCGATTTCGACTCATTCTACGACTTCTCAAAAGGATCAAGATGGAAGGCCTCCTCGTGATTCTCATTGCTCTAGACTTGCCTTAATGCATGTAGTACGCAGATCTTGTCTACCTGCTCGTCGACACTTTGTCACTCCCTGATAAGGCTTCCTATTGATTGACAGCTGGAAGTTGATTATATTGTGGTCGCTGTTCCCCAAGTGAGGGGCACTTGGGGAACAGCGACCACAATATAATCAACTTCCAGCTGTCAATCAATAGGAAGCCTTATCAGGGAGTGACAAAGAAACTAAACTTTAGTAAAGCAAAATTTGATCAGCTCAGAATTACTATCGGTACCATTAATTGGGACAACATCCTCAAAAATATCAGTACGGAGGAAAAATGGGAAAAGTTCAAAAGGATCCTAATCGCCTCATGTGAGCAGTTCATTCCCTTTAAAAATAAAAGAAACTCAGCTAAAAGGAAACCAATGTGGTTCGACAAGACGGTACGAGGGGCAATAAACGAAAAGAAGAAAGCGTTCAAACTACTAACGCAACAAGGCAGCGAAGAAGCGCTAAAATCATACAGGGAAAAAAACAAAATATGCAAAGATACGATTAAAACTGCCAAGGAGGAAGCAGAAAGACGGATCGCAAAAGAGAGCAGAAACAACCCGAAGCTATTTTTCAACTACATAAACAGCAAAAGGATTTGCAGGGAGAGCGCTGGCCCTTTAAAAAACAATGCAGGAGAAATCATTGATGATGACGAAGGGAAAGCAAATCTAATAAACAGTTTCTTCTCAAGTGTGTTCACCAAAGAAAAGGAAATGCCACACGAGATGCAGGGGAATAAAACGAACCCCTCACAAAATATCTCATACCTAACGCAGGAGGAGGTGCGGAAGCGTCTAAAGAAAACTAAAATTGATAAATCACCGGGCCCAGATGGATTACACCCAAGGATACTAAAGGAACTAAGTGACGAGATAGCTAGGCCGCTATACCTAATATTTCTAGACACTATCAAGACCGGAGTAGTACCATTGGACTGGCGCATTGCCAACGTGGTTCCAATTTACAAAAAAGGGAGCAAAAGTGAGCCTGGTAACTACAGGCCAGTAAGTCTCACTTCAGTAACGGGAAAAATTTTCGAGGGGATTCTGAGAGACGCCATCGATGAGTACCTCAAGGAGATTAAGGGAATAACTCCTCACCAGCATGGATTCATGAAGGGTCACTCATGTCAGACAAATCTGATCAGTTTCTACGATGAAGTAAGCTCTAAGCTGGACCAGGGAGAATCTATTGATCTTGTATATCTGGACTTCTCTAAAGCCTTTGACACCGTGCCACATAATAGGCTAATATACAAAATGAGGCAGCTCGGACTGGGCGAAAACGTGTGTAAGTGGGTAAAAAATTGGCTCAACGATAGAAAGCAGAGGGTGGTAATAAATGGTTCGTACTCTGATTGGACCACAGTCGCTAGCGGGGTGCCACAGGGTTCAGTATTAGGCCCCACTCTGTTCAACATATTTATTAATGACCTGATAGAGGGGCTGCACAGCAAAATATCAATATTTGCAGATGACACAAAATTATACAATATAATTAATGCAACGGAGGACAATGTGCGGCTACAAACGGACCTGGATAAGCTGGGGGCTTGGGCAGAAAAATGGCAAATGAAGTTCAGTGTTGAAAAATGTAAGACTATGCACATGGGCAAGAGGAACGGATGTCACAAATATTCACTTAATGGGGTACCACTAGGGAAAAGTGATATGGAAAAGGATCTGGGGGTATTAGTGGATAATAGACTAAACTGGAGTAACCAATGCCAGTCAGCCGCTGCAAAGGCAAATAAAGTCTTGGGGTGCATCAAAAGAGGTATAGGGGCGAAGGATGAGAACATTATCCTTCCATTATATAAGGCACTTGTCAGACCTCACATGGAATACTGCGTACAATTCTGGACACCGGTGCTCAGGAAAGATGTCACAGTGCTTGAGGGGGTTCAAAGAAGAGCGACTAAACTAATACATGGAATGACGGGACTGGAATACCCAGAGAGGCTGTCCAAATTGGGACTATTTACTCTAGAAAAAAGAAGGTTAAGAGGCGACCAAATAACCATGTATAAGTACATGAGGGGACAACACATGGATCTCTCCCGTGATCTGTTTACACCCAGGACCACGACGGTAACAAGAGGACATCCGCTACGATTAGAGGAAAGTAGGTTTCATCACCAACACAGAAAGGGGTTCTTTACTGTAAGAGCAGTTAGACTGTGGAACTCTCTACCGGAGGAAGTGGTGATGGCAAAATCCATAGAGGAGTTTAAAAGGGGACTTGATGTCTTTCTGGAGAAGGATATTACAGGATATAAATTTTAGGTTAAGTGTCAATCCTGGTATATAGGCAGGTAGGAACTATTAGGGGTTGATCCAGGGAACAGTCTGATTGCCATTAGGGAGTCGGGAAGGAATTTTTTCCCCAAAAGGGCTAATTGACTTCTGGCCTTGGGTTTTTTTGCCTTCCTCTGGATCAACACAGTAGGATAGACAGGCTGGACTAGATGGACAATGTCTTCATTCGGCCTTACATACTATGTTACTATGTTACTATGTTACTTAATGGCACCTACCCCTTCGAGATCTTCTCTTACAGGGATCCCTCTTCCACCTGAGTTTTTCTATGCTTCGTCATGGCGGTTGAAACCGCATCCTGAGAGCCTGCGAATTTGCGGAATCTGTCATTCAGACTATGATGTACGCCAGCAAGCGCTCCTCTTCTAGGGTTTACCATAGTGCCAGGAAGACTATTTTTCTCTAGTGTGAACAGTGTTACTTTTATTCTATGTGTTTTTCACTTTCCTGTCTTCTATCCTTTCTTCAGGTGAGTCTGGACATGGGATTGGGCCTCAACTCCCTGAAGAGTCAGGTGTCGGCACTGTCCCTTCTGTTTCAATGCCCCCTAGCTTCTAAGTCGGCTATCTGTACCTTTCTTCAAAGGGGTGTCCATGCCTATACTATTTTCCTGTCCCACTTTGGGACCCCAATTTGGTACTGGACGCAATACAGTCTTATCCCCTCAAGCCGTTACGCAATATTCCGGCTCATCTTTTGTCCTGGAAAGAGGCTTTCTTTGGAGGCGATCACCATCTTCCATTAGGACAAGGTGGTTCTGCGTCCTGTGCCATCCTTTCTACTGAAGGTGGTCTCGGCCAACCACATTAATTACCTTAATTCTGCCCCTCAGCCATTCATGTGAGGGAATGCGCTCTTCACAAATCAGATTGGGTTTGAGCCTTGAGAATATACCTCTTCTTTCAGACGCTCTAACTATCTGTTTGTGATTCCAGATAGTCCAAGATATGACGACTTTGTAAACTGCAAAGCCACATCATGCTGGATCAACCCCCTCTGTGTTGGCAGTGTTAGAGAGTGGCCCAAATCCATTTAACCCTTTGAAAACTGCAGTTACTTATTCAAATTAAACTGGTTGTCTGTCCACTTTGATGCCAGTTTTCATGCCCAGAACCACTTTGAGTGGTTCCAGGCGCGCGCTCCCGTGCTCAGGTAGGTGGCTCTCCGCCCCAATCAGCTGCTGGGGAGGGAGTTCTGATAGCATTTCAACTGCAGTTTTTTTTAGACATTGCCAGTGTAGGTTTGGTCTCCAGCTACCCCCTTGTTATCTTGAATTGATGCCCTGTTTTGACTCGCTTGCTTTGGACCTGACTTCAACTTCTCCTGATCCCCTGTACCGCGTTCTCTCCTGTTGCCAACCTGGATTGCCTGACCTACTTTTGTGTTTGTTTTCCTGTATTTGTCTGTGAGTCTGATTCCTTCCTTTGCATCCCTAGTGACCCTGCGGGGGGGGGGGGGGGGGGGGGGCTGGGGCAAGTAGGTAAGGACAGGGGTTGCGGGTAGGACTAGGGACTTCCACCTGCCCGGACTCCAGTCGTGACAGCCCCGTGTGTTAGCAGTGTTAGATCAGTGGCCCAAACCCATTAAACATGTTTAAAACACTAGCTACTTATTTGAATCACCAAAAAACTGCCTGTCTACCCACTTTGATGCCAGCTTTCATGCCCAGAACCATTATTTAACCCTTTGAATCACAGTTTGTCTACATTAGTGCCCATTTTTGTGTCCGTTTTAATGTTTTATGTTGTTTTCAGTTTTGTTCCCCCAATGGCGCCTCACTGTAATCGCATTATCAAAATAACTTCTATTCTTTAATACGCAAGGGAAAAAAGCAAAAATACATTTATTGCAAATAAGAAACCAACTTCAGCCCTGAAGAAGAAACTGAACGAATAAGAAACCATTTTCAGCATGGTGCGATACACAGCGATGTTTGGTTGCATGCCTTTTGTAGCTGGTACAAAGATAACAGTATGGCGCTCACCTCCAGATATGGTGTGTGGAGCAGTTGCTCTTGTAAGTTATCACGAGTGGGCAGGATAAGCTGTTGATCCGCATAATAAATAATTCTGAAGAGATTATGGCACGCGGCTATTAATAAAGTAAAATGTAAGTCTTAATAAAGCAAAACATAAGCTGCGCTGGGGATTTTATGCCTACTAATGTTTTTAATGCTTTGATGGAATAAAGCCTTATATTTGACTTTGTTCATTGTTGAGTGCCAAATGTGCTCAGAATTGAAGTCCACCTGGTCCTGTCCTTGATCCTGTTGGTATAGGGGCCACATCCATCAGTACAGGTTCGCCTCCCTACTGTCTCATGGAGGAGTAGGTGCTGGTCTGTGACTCACATCCCGCCTCTAGACCCTTCCGGAGGCGAGATAGCCATTAGTTCCCTTTCCTGTTCTCCTCCGGCCGCAGTTCTGACAGGGAATACACAAGGTTTATTAGTAGAGCCGGACTCTGTGGGATGTCAGCTCAGGGATCCAAAGTACCATCCACACAGCACTGTGTTAGCCCTATGTGGGGTGTATATGCTGAGAAAAGCTTCCAGTGAACACATTAAATGTTTCCTTAGGCACGGGCCAGAGGACAAAAGGAACATCCTTTTTGCTGCCATTGGGCTAGAAAACTGCAGAATACCTATCTTCCTACCATACTGTAATGTGCAGGCAGAAGACTGAGCTTTTCCATAAAGTGAGCCACCACAAAGAGGATGCTGTGCAGTATACTTTTAACAATTGGATTTAATAGACGATAAATGCCACTATGACTATAATTACGTTGGTGCCCTCTGTAGGTATACAATGGAAATTTTTGCAAAAAATAGACCTCTAATAGAAGGCTTGAATGCAGTGTACATAGAGCCTTATCCACAGCGCTACCTACACCACATGGCATCACTCACAGCAAGAGCCTGAGAATCGCAATTTCATAGAATCAATGTTAGGCAATTTTGAATGAAAACCGCCTTGTATCAGCATGAAAAACATACAATAACAGGCATGATATAGGCTGGCCCATTATCACGCTTGCCCGTGTGAATTTTGCCTCAGAAAGTTTTCTCTATATCTAATCAGCCTTCTAGCCTTTGCTTGTGCAAATGAGAATAGGGCTGATCCCTCTGCACTGTGACAGCCCTTCAGATAGTTGTAGACAGCTATTAGGTCTCTTTTCAACCTTCTTTTTCGCAAGCTAAACATTCCCAGATCTTTAACCGTTCCTCATAGGATATGATTTGCAGACCGCTCACCATCCTGGTAACTCTTCTCTGAACTTGCTCTAGTTCAGTGTTCCCCAACTCCAGTCCTCAGGGACGGCCAACTGGTCATGTTTTCAGGATCTCCTCAGTGTTGCACAGGTGATGTAATTATTGTTGGTGCCTCAGACATTGCCACAGGTGTTCTTACCATAGGATATCCTGAAACCATGACCTGTTGGTGGTCCCTGAGGACTGGAGTTGGGGACCCCTGCTCTAGTTTGTCTGTCTTTTTTAAATTGGAAGGCCTAGAGCTGGACACAGTATTCCAGTAGAGATCTGACTAAAGAAGAGTAGAGGGGATAATTACCTCACGTGATCTAGACTCTATGCTACTCCTAATACATCCCAGAATTGTGTTTGCCTTTGTGGCTGCTGCATCACATTGTTGACTCATGTTCAGTCTATGATCTATTACGGTAGTATACAAAAGTCTTTTTCACATGTGCTGCTGTTTAGCTCAATTCCTCCCATTATGCATGTGCTTTTTTTTTTCATTTTTCTTGCCCAGATGTAGGACTTTGCATTTCTCCTTGTTAGATACCATTCTGTTAGTCACCGCACACTGTTCAAGCTTGTCTAGATTTTTTTGAATCCTTTTCTCTAGTGTTAGCTATCCTGCCTAGCTTTGTGTCGTCAGTAAATTTGATCAGTTTCCCCTACTCTAGATCACTTGTAAAAATCTTGAACAACACTAGGCCAAAGACAGAGCCTTGTGGCACCCCACTTGACACGTTCTTCCACTTGGATGGGCAGCTATTTATGACCACTCTTTGAGTACGATCACTCAGGCAGCTGTGCATCCACCCAACAGTTGCCTTGTAAATCACAAATTTGGTCTTTTTTCCATTAAGGATGGTATGAGATACTTTGTCAAATGTTTTACTAAAGTCAAGATATACTATACGTACCACATTTCCCTGATTAACCCAGTCGGTGATTCTGTTATAGAAGGCAATTAGATTGGTCTGGAATGACTTGCTTGCTACAAACCGATGCTGGCTCAGGTTATTTACTCCATTCTCATCCAAGTACTTACATAAGTGCTGTTTAATAATTTGTTCAAAGATTTTTCCCAGTATAGATGTCAGGCTCACAGGCCTATAGTTTCTTTGGTCCACCTTCTTCCCTTTTTTGAAGATAGGGACAACATTTGCCCTTCTTTAAGTTTATGGAGTCTGGAAAAAGAAGGAATCTTTCCCAGCTCATATCTGGCATATTGGAGCTAGTTTTCTTTGGATTCCCTCTGGTGTGCCATATTCTCAGAGAAATGTTGAGAATTTGTGTGTATATAGCAAAACAAGCAAGGGTACACATAGCACGTAGACTAGGGCCACCTTAATCCCTTAGTGACAAGCCCATTTTTTACCTTATGGACCAAGTAATTTTCTTTGAGTTAGCCGTACGAGGGCTTGTTTTTTTGGGAGTTGTATTTTTTAACGGCACAACTCTGCGGTTCATTTGTACTGTATAACTTTTATTACCGTATATTCCGGCGTATAAGACGACTTTTAAACCCCGAAATCACATTCAACATTGAATAGCTGTGATTGGCTGACGGCACGTGAGTTAGCCAATCACAGCTATTCAATGTTGAATGTGATTTCGGGGTTTTAAAGTTGTCTTATACCCCGGAATATATGGTAATAAAAGTTAGCCAATCACAGCATTAGCTTTCTGTAGGCGGGGATTTCAAGCCCTGCATCCAGAAAGCAATGCTCTGTGGAGAACGAGGAGGGAGCGACAGCCTGCAGCAGCGCCGAGGTGAGTACTGCTTTTTTTTTTTTTACACCGTATTCCAGTTGGGGGGTCGTCTTATATGCCCCATCGCCTTATACGCAGGAATATACGGTACTTTTTTTTTTAGTGGAGTGGGAGATGGAAAAAACTTCCCAAAATTCTGCCATCAGTTTTGGGTTTTGTTTTTACAGCGTCCACCATTCAGTAAAAACAACATGAAAAGTTTCTAATCTGGATCAAGATGATAGCTCAATACCAAATTTCTATAGATTTTTTTTAAAAACTACTTTTGCACAACAAAAACATGTTTTTAACGAAAAACAATTGAAACTGCATCACTGCATTTTAAGACCCATCACATTTTCATTTTACAGCAAAAGAGCTACACGAGGTCTTCATATTTGCCGGAAGACGTAGTTTTTATTAGTACCATTTTGAGCTACATGTGACTTTTTGATTACTTTTTATTGTGTTTCTGGGGAGATGCACGAAAGAAAAATAGGAATTCTGGCATTATTTTTAAAATTACCGTTACAGCGTTCACCATGCACAATAAAGTATTTTCATTGTCTGCATAGTTACAAGTTAGCAAAAACGTGTATATTTTTAAAACTGAATTATTTCTCTTTAAATTACGGCTTTTTCTCACACTATTCTTTTAGTCCCTCAGGGGTACATAAAGATGTGATAGTCTTTAGCAGTGGTGGAGAACCTACAGCACGCAGAGTCCTCCCTGCTAGCACACGCCGCGGCTCCCCTGCCGGCATTCACTCGGCAGCGCTGCTAGCGGCACTGAGCCCAGCACACACTGTGACGTCAGTGTGCAGCTAGGATCCTCCTCCCCCTGACGTCTCCTACTTGGTTCCCCGAGAGAAGGGAAGGAGGCGTCCGGCAGCACACTGACATCACAGTGTGCACCCAGGATCAGCGTCAGCAGCAGCACCGAGCAGAGGAGGGGGGTAAGTATATGAGTCTCGGGGAAGGAGGGGGCGCTATTACTACTAGGGGTGACTATTACTACTGGGGCCACTGTGAGATGTCCCCATCACTACTAGGGGCCGCACTGGAGGAAGGGGGGGGGGGGGGGGGACGACTGTCACCATTACTACTGGAGCCGCACTGGGGTGAGGGTGGGGGTGTGGTAGGGTGATGTTACCAGGACCGCTGGAGCCACACTGGGGGGGGGGGGGGGGGAGCCACTATCACTGCTGAGATATGTTTACACGAGGGGGAAATGCTGCTAAATGTCCGCAGCAGAATTTTTCGTGGCAAATTCGTCAAAAGCGGTCAAAATCCGCACCGGTCTAATTTGAAACAGCCTTGTCCTTTTAAGAACGACGAAGGTAAAAATCATACGTCATGGTAAGCCCCGCCCCCTGACGTGTTGGCACTTTGCGATAAATAAGTGGGTTTTGGGTTGCAGTTTGGGCACTCGGTCTCTAAAAGGTTCGGGATCACTGGTCTATAGTATACTGCATTACTTATGTAGTGCATTTCACTAAGCCTATGAAATTAGCCTATTAGACTTTGTGGGAGGCTGAGTCACATGGCAGACATGGAGGCTTTTGTCAGGCTTCTGGCTGCCATGGCAACCCATTGCTACCTTGAGATCACAATGCAGGATGAAAAAGCCCCCTTCCTGTCATCTGCTTACAGGCTGCAGAAGCTATTGATTATGGTATTTAAGGGGTTAAAAACTGCCAGGATGTGAGGTTTCTCCACTACTGATGGATAAAGCAGGAGCCTGACTGTCAGTACATTGCCTTGCAGGTGCAGCTTTAAAGCCCATTAGTGACTTCACTAAAAATGCGTATTTGCCGTCACTAAGGGGTTAAAGTCCATGTTTAGTAAAACATGGACCCACAGCTAATTCTATAGCTTCTACAGTGATCTGTGATAACTGAAGCTGAAGAATAAGTTTGCAGGAACAGCAAAACTTATACTAGTGTTGGTCTGTCCAAGGGTGTATCTCCAGAGTGTTCCAGTTGGTGGTCACACAGCGGTTTAAGCTGGGTCGCGAAATGGTGGCGTCTCACAGAATCTGCTTTGAATGTCATGCATCTCACACTCCCTGCTATAGTGTCTGCAAAAGTAGACCCCACTATGTTTGGTGGGAGAGAGCAGGTGTTAACAAGACAGTAAGTTAAGTAGCCAGTGCAGTGTATGTACCAGGCTTGTTGCAAACCCCAGGCCCTTTGTTGCATTAAGAGCAGTATCCCAGGTGGTACTGGCTGAAGGGGTACCCGCCTATAGCAGGCCCTGCCTCGTTGCCGATATCCAGCCATATCAGAAATCACAGCTCACCAGGTCCACCGGCAGAGACGTGGGCATGAGCTGTAGGTCCTTGCAGCAGATAATGAAGGTGGCAGGTTCTGTAGTTCTCAGACATGTTCATGCAGCAAACTCACCAGGC
The DNA here is from genome assembly GCF_035609145.1 of Eleutherodactylus coqui. Classification (NCBI taxonomy): domain Eukaryota; kingdom Metazoa; phylum Chordata; class Amphibia; order Anura; family Eleutherodactylidae; genus Eleutherodactylus; species Eleutherodactylus coqui. The sequence goes on from NC_089842.1 coordinate 132,713,915, forward strand.
ATAAGTCAAGAGAGGCTATGTGAAAGGGAACGCTGTACACTGAGCATGGCCGGGTCAAAGATAGCGGTAATGGAGGAGTGCATGTCAGCAGGGAAGGACCTGTTTGGGCCTCTGCTGAGAGTGCAGCAGTCTCAGGTTGGACTGCAGGGTGTAGATCAGTGTTTCCCAACTCCGGTCCTCAAGGTACCCCAACAGGTCATGTTTTCAGTATATCCTATAGTAACAACACATGTGGCAATGTTTGAGGCACTGACAATAATTACATCACCTGTGCAATACTGAGAAAATCCTGAAAACCTGACCTGTTGGGGTGCCTTGAGGACCGGAGTTGGGAATCACTGGTGTAGATTATCAGGAGCCAAGCTAACACAAGTCTGCTCAGGCCTCCTAAAAGGCCATGCCCTATGCAAGGTTTTTTGTGCCCATTTTATAAGGCCTTAACTCATACACAGCCATGTGACTACAACTTAATCACTCTCAGAATTTCTCAAAGCTTGGGACATAAACTATTCACATGACTAATCTTTCATATAGACCAGATCTACTCAGACCCGTTTTTGGCAATCCCGATTTCCCCCCTGCAGTTAGATCTGACACATTTGTCAGAAACAGAAGCACACCAATTTAGAACAAATTCTGATGGATACATTCCTATGTAGCCCTTGAAGTGACCTTCCAGTTTCAGGACTAAATTCGGTCCCTGGACTGAAGGGGTAGGATATATTAACTGCTGTCATTCTTCTATGCCGATGGCCCTGTGATCCACCAGTTTAGGATCTTGTTTTCAAGTGTCCAAGATGGCCTTTGCAATTTTTAGCTCCCTAATGCATTCTGCGCTGCTCTGATTGGCCAGCACTGCTCACATGATCCGTGCTGGCCAATCAGAGAGCAGATATACTGCACTTGTAGTTTAAAAGTACCAATAAACTGTGGGGATTAACCCTTTCCAATACAATGTCGGGCCTGCCCCGACATCATCATTTCCCTCCACAGCTCCGATGTCAGGACATACCCGACACTGCAGTGCAGGAGTGCATCTTCACCCAATCATCAGACACATCCGGTGCAGATGCACTCCTGCACTGATCCTCATCAAGGACCCCCGAGGAGAAGGGAGAAAGGGTTTTTAACCCTTTCTGCCTTCTCCTTTACACATTACATAGCGCTCAATTAGTGCTATGTAATGCATGAAGATTCCGGCCGGCGATCATGTGACAGACGGTGTTACCTGACCACCAGCGGTCACATAAACGCCGAGTCGGAAGGCCGAAGGGAGAATGCGGAAGTATTACTTCCGTATTCTGCCCGGCGATCATGTGACCGCTGGGTGCCACCTGACCCCAGCGGTCACATGATCGCCGAGCCAGGAGGCAGAATGCGGAAGTATTACTTCCGCATTCCCCCCACGGTGCAGTGAGCACCTGCACCCTCCCAAACTCTGTCAGTTCAGGAGGGTGAAGGGAAAATGTATTTTTTCTCATCCATTCTCCCCAGCTCCAATTTATTTGGAGCTGGGGAGAATGGATGAGAAAAAAATAAATGGATTGGAAAGGGTTAAGTAGTCTGAGGATTGGACAGCTTAAAAACTGGACTGCGAACTGGCAGCTCAGAGGGGCATCAGCACAAAATATTGTCCTGAAACCAGAGGGTTGCGTTAAAAGCTCTTCCCAGTCATCGTTAAAAGACTTGCTAAGTTTGACATTGACTTGCAGGAATGCTGCCTTCCAATAGGTGGCACGGTAGAGGTATTGTTTCATCTTCCCATTTGCAGATTAAAGTATTAATAAAAACATACATGCTTCAACCTCTCTAAAATAGAAAAGTCTTTATATCCTTTACAACAGTCATAGTACAGGCACTCTGCCAAAGTATTTAGTAACTTCATCAGATTCCTACATCATGATACTCATTCACTGAGCAACCAAATGCTGTAATTTCATTACATGAAGACACTCAGCTGTAATGTGCAACATCCACAGTCCATGCAGCCATACCAGCTAATGTCCTCACAACCACAGTGCAAAACACAGAGCACTGGATTCAAGCCGAAATAGTCAAACAGTAGTGTGCTATAAGCGTGGGGCTCCGTAGTCATCCGGCATCCTCTCAATATTGTATCTGTAGGGAAGACAGAAGAGAGAAATCTGCAGAAGCAGAACACTAACTCAGGAAAGCTGATGAAGAAAGCCATTGGTTCTTACCTATGGTTTGAGATGTACATGATCGGGACCCCAGGAATCTTTCGTATTCGCCTCTTCAAATCTCTGTCTACTGTGGCCACGATGTAACATTTATGCTTTTAAAGAGATGAAGTTAAAAATAAATATCTACCGGACTTCAGCTGATAACGCTCATAAAAAGCCCCCCCCAATCTACTGCGTGCAACAGTCACGTCACCTTACTAACTACTGTACTCACCTGAGTTACCCTTTGGACGAGGCAGTCATCGGCATAAGTTCCTGCGTGGCTGCATGGAAGGCGTTCAAATGTAGGGTCCTTGGCGATCCTGCAAGAAACAAGCAAGCAAGCAAACGGCATGAGGGGCAGCAGCTGCCACACACCTACCTGTCGGTAATGATTTGTGATGCAATTTCAGTCGCCTATATTATTCACAGGTCATAAGCATATAGGGAAGAGTTGATCACAAATCATTTCTAGGGGGCAGGTGTGTGGCGCTTGTTGTCCCTCATCCAGTTTGATAGATATTTTCTTTGGCAATCCTCAAAGAAACAAGAAGTTAGAGGAGTCTGAGATTCTTAAATACACAAAGTATGGAGAAATCATTTGACTGCTACAAATTGGTTAGATAAATTTTCCATACTCTGTATTTCAGAATCTCAGACTCCAACTTACTTTCTCCCTAGAATCTGAAAGTTACTCCTCATGTGTTTAAATCACCAACTTACCTGAGAGCTACTCTGTATTTCTGGCCCAGTTTCTCAAGTTCTGCCATCACACAGTCAGTGATACACGGGATACCTAGAGAAAAGTGAGAACCAGATATATCACAGAGCAGAACATGACAGCAGCCGTATTCCATGTGCTGCTGTTAGGTGGCAGAAATCTCCCCATCAACTTACACTTGGCATACAGACAGTCCATCATGGATTGCACCAGATCCAGTTTGGCTTTGATGGAGAAATTTATGAAGTTGGTGTCCACGAGGATATAGTAGGGGGGTCCTAGATTTGTATTATACTGGAAGAAAAGGCAGGAAGGCACCTGTGGACTAAACAGAAAGCAAAACCTGCGACATGACTATCTGCCCACAACATGTAACAAACAGCACAATATAACAAACCCAACAAAGATACCCAAAGCAAAACAAGTACAGAGCAACAGAAAGAACTCCACTATTGTGTTACAGATTAGACATTGTATAACCTCATCACCTGCTCAGACAATCCCAATGGAAAAGTCTAGGCACACGGTTCTGCTATCAAAAACACTGCCAAATGGGTTTGCATTGACTAGACAGGTGGTAAGATCACTGAGGATACAGTCTAAAGGCCCACTTAGACGGGACAAGTGTCGGGCGAACGATACCCGATTGTCCTCCAAGCACAAACTCGCCCCCGTGCTGCTGCACGGGAGCTAGTATAGCTGGCTCACAGGGGGGAGTCTGGAGAAGATTTCTCTCCTCGCACTCCCCCGCCCCTTTCCATTGACTTAACATAGTGGATGTTCAGTACTGAACGGCTGCCATTTACACCGATTAAAATTTAAATTATAGCAGCACAACCAAAAATAATCCCTCCGGGAGAGAAATACACACTGTTTGTTGCATGCTCCAAAAAGGGTTTTGGACCATTAGATCCCCAGGATATGCAGTGGTTCTGTGTTGCGTAATAAAGGAACTTCATATGAAGATGGGGATGTGAGTGTTTCATCCTGGATTTATCTGCACCTTAAGTTGCTGCTCCAACCTTTACATTTTTTGCCATTTACACTGAATGGTAAGCTTATAGTTTATGCAGCATAAACGATAGATGATCAGTTGATCGCTCATCGCTTAGTGTAAATAGCAGCTGTTCAGAACTTAACGACCGCTATGTTAAATCAGTGAAAAGGAGCGGAGGAGCGCGAGGGGAAAACTCTCCTGCAGCCTCCCCGCCCCCTGCTGGCCGCTCCGTGAGCGAGTCAGCTCTACTAGCTCCTGTTCAACAGCACGAGAGCGAGGACACAAGAGACGAGTGTCGGACATTGCTTGCCGGACATTCATCCTGTCTAAATGGACCTTCAGAGCCCTTTTACACGGGGTGATCTGTTGAGCACAGATGACCGATAGGTCGTCCCAGAAACAATCATCACTGTTCCCCCAGAGCCGGCCAGGGATCATTTCGACCCACCCACCTCCATTCAGAGTAAACGGGCAGTCACTCATAGTTTAACAACTGCCTGTTTACATAGGCCAATCTTCAATGAACAGTAAGCAAATAAATTATCATTCAGTCTATGCATGCATTTACACTAAACTATAATTGTTCAGATTCTCGCTAGATAGCAGTAATCCAAACGATTACTGGTCCGTGTAAAAGGGCCCCAAGACTGGACATACACATTAGACAGCTGTCAGCTATTCTTTCCAACTCTACAATACATGCTTGGTATGATCAAACACGCACATGTTCTTAAAGCAACCATCTAGTCCCGAATAAACCAAAGAGGCCCCAATACTTCTGACTACTTGATGCACATTAGTAGTTAAGACACTACAAGCTGCTTTGATTGGCCAATGCTGCTCAGGTGTCTTAGACTACTGATGCACTATCAATGCACAGTGTGAATCATGTAGTGAGAGAAGCAGTGCAGCCATTTTGGTTTGTCCAGCACCTGACAGTTGCTTTGATAGACAGCAGGGAACCATACACCTCTGACAGCAGCTTATCTCCCTTTTATGATCTGACGGATTAGGCATATTGAAGTCAAACTGCCCCATACATCCTCTCCCCCCAACATCTTCTGTCAGGGGCTACCCCTACACACATTAGATCAGGGGTGCACAGCCTATGCACAATGCTCCTCTTCTGTATGGCCCTGTTTGTGTGGGCTGCTCACGTTTAGGTTAGGTGTCAGATAATGGGGTCCACTCATTGTTTAAAACTCCAGAAATGTGTATACACGTTAAATAGGTGGTCCACTATGCATGTGACTCTCCTTTGCAGTTTATGGGAGTTAAATGCTACATTGGTACCACAGCATCTATAATCTACGACAAAATTCACACATATGCATGGGGACCCCTGAAAGTGGAACAGATTACTATCAGACATTTAAAGTCATATACTATTGATATGCCATAAATATCTTATATGGTTATATCCTTATAAGATTTATTTTGGCTGTTAAAAGTGGTTCAATAAGGCAATCTTTCCCTCTGCCGGTAAAAGGTTCTACACCCTTGCAATAGATAGTCACCCTAGTCTGCTCAGCTAACAATCATCTGATGTATATGGCCACCTTGTAGCAAGATCATAACCTCTGTTTACATGCACTACATTACTGCATATGAATGTCACAGAGATGTCTCCCACTCAGAACCCCCTCTGAGCTGGAATGGAGAGTTGCTCTATAAAAAGAAGCTGCTCTTTCGAAGCACTTGGGGCAGTCCTTGTATTACAGGATGGTCACTCATTTGAACATCTGTCAAGTAACACTACATTTCCCCCACATTAGCTGTCTGTGGCATCCTCTGTCCACAGCTAATTGCCGGCAGTGGGACGATAGGCCGTTCGCCAAAGGTGTTGCTATCTGAAAGGGGTTGTATCTAACAGGACAAACCGTTTAACCATTCACTAGAGATCAGCAATGCCAACATTGAGCATGCACACTATACACGGAAACTCTTACACTTCTCTCTCCACGATTGCGCTCGGATCCTTTGCTTTCTTCTTTGTTACTGTTTGATCCCTTTTCCTAGAAATAAGAGAATGGAGAGTGAGGAGAGCAATCTGGCAGAGATAGGCAGAGAGGTTTCTGCTGCCCCATCAGTCTCTCCTAGACTCCACTGATGATGTCTCAACCAATGTGACTGGCTTCAGTGGTCATGTATCTATAGAGGCCCATTTAGACGTGAAGAATGTCGGGCAAACGATGCCCGACACTTGTCCCCGCACACACTCGCTGGCTCACAGCGGGAAGGCTGGAGGAGATTTCACTCCTTGATGTCCCCCGCCTCTCTCCATTGGCTTAACATAGAGGCTGATCAGTACTGAACAGCTGCTATTTACACTAAATGATCAGCGTTCAGCTCATTGTACATCGTTTATGCAGCATAAACGATGGACGATGAGCATTCAGTGTAAATAGCAGCCGTTCAGTACTGAACGGCCGCTCTGTGAGCAAGCCAGCGCTACTAGTTCCTGGGCAACAGCACAGGGGCGAGTATCGGGCATAGTTTGCCCGACAGTCATCCCGTCCCTAAGACACGTCATCATTGGAGGCCAAGAGACTGGTGGGAGATCCGAGAGAAGATGAAGGCAAGAATAAATGTTTCTTTTTTTATTTTACTGCTTTTTTAAATTTTACAAATGTGCCCACCCGCAAATTTTGTTGCAGATTCACAACAAAATCTGTAGCAATTGGAACATGTTCCAGATTTTAGCTTCCCTAGTGAACTCAATAGGAAAAATCCTAAATAGATCTGCACCATAATTTGAGATGCTGCAGATTTAAAACCTGCATTGCAGATCAATTTCTGGGTGGATTTCAAGCAAATTTGATATGCAAAATGTTTTGTTTTTTTTTATATTGTGGATTTTCTGCACCAAAAATTCATGGTATACAGACTGTGTGATCATATCCCTATGTTGTCCTCTCTGAAGGCAGCATGCAATAGTGACAGACACACAGATTGCAGAAGTCTTTTTTCAGTGGAAATATGCCATGTTCTAAAAAGATCTGTCAGGTACGCTGTACTGTAAAGGCAGGGCTGCTTCTACAAGCTGAGGTGTGTGCTATAATTTACTGCAGCAACCTATGCATAAATGCTGAAGTTCTGCAGCAGCTGGGGTATGCATCTTAAGGCTTTGCAGCATCTAAGGTGTGTATTTCAAGGTTCTGCAGCCTCAAACTTTTGTGGCAGCCCAGAAATGTGAGCTTTATTTCAATTTTTATGTCCTGGATGTCAAAATAAGATGCATTTGAACGGATCCATTATTGATAATGCTGTCCGGGTTACAGGAATTCGTAAGGCGCTACTGTCATTCAGGCTTACTTTTTGTTGCATTCAATGAATAGCTGTGATTGGTTCATCGAGCGCCGCTTAAGCCAATCAGACCAATCGCTTGCTGAAGGCGGGGTATTCAAGCCCTGTCACCAGCAAGAGATGCTCTGTCACCATTGAGGACTACGTGGAAGCCTGCTGGAGTGCCAGGGGGAGGGGCCCAGATGAGTATAAGACATCCCCTAAAAATAAGACCCTGTGCCACTTTGGGGGAAAAATTAATATAAGACAGGGTCTTATTTGGGGGGAAACGCGGTATGAGAGGGGAGTTGTTTGTTCATGTGCACCCTGTTAGCCAAAATCCCTAGAAACTTACCTAGACATGTTGCCCTGGCCTCCTATATGTGAGGCACCACGGGTGGCATTACTACTAGATGGGGAGATTGTATCGAGGTGTAAAAAACTGAAGGCAGGTTGCTGGAAAATTAAGGACTCAAAGATGTCTGTATGTCAAATTCTGCAAAGACAAGTTATGACTGGGAGATGTTGTCATAACAGTCTAGGCAGATGGAGAAGAGCAAGTGAACGACTACAGTCGGAGAGGATGTCACCTGTGATCACTGCAGGTAACTGTACAGTAATGACATACGGTCTGCAGAGCCGGTATCTACCACTATACGGTCACTGCATGGCAGTAAGAGGGGTCTTTAGATGTTATTTTGCAGTAACAGTATGGGGGAGGGGATATAGGATCATGGTGTGGCAGTATTATTTGGCCCTTTTGCTGTGTTATTAACAATCCTGGTATGGTGGATTCTTAGTTCAGTAGCAGTATGGAGGTAATCCAGCATACAAAATCATAGACTCATAGAATGGTAGAGTTGGAAGGGACCTCCAGGTATCAATATAACTTAGGGTATCTGGTCGGGGGTAAAATATTAGTGCATGGCAGCTTATCACACTATTCCTATAAGAGTAAGGCCACACAGCAGCCTACAGAACACTGGTACAGGGCTCATAAGCACTCAAGCCCCAGGGCAACGGCTTATTCATAATGTAGCTATTGGGCCCCAGTATATATGTGTATATACTATTACTACAGGGGCCCGCCATGCTGCACTCACACGCGTGGGTCCTTCTGGCTGAGCCGTCGCTTCATCACCGCATATTTCTTGGTTTTCTTCGCTTTCCCCTGTAAGGTAAACGACAATAACGTGATATCCTTATACCAGGAACCCAGGCTCCCTATCTCTCCCGACACCCCTCATAATTTAAGTCACCGCAGCACCCGGTACTCAGTACTCACCATACTGCCGGTCTTCCTGTCGCACGATGATGACGTCACAGCTACACGCGCACTTCCGGTCTGTTTGCTTGACAACGCAGAGCGGAAGTCCAACCCCTAATACCCGGAACCGGCTCCCCTCTGGTCACGTGATACGCGGATCCAAACAAACAGAAGGGGAACTTGGAGATTCCGAGGACCTGTGTGAGGTGCGGGGGGCAGCAGAGTCCTGTGGGGGTAAGCAGGGTAAACAAACGGGGGCAATAGGGGTGTAGAGGGTTGTCACGCGGAAGTAAGGGCATGGGGAGTAGATGGGTTATTAGGGGGTGTAGTCGGTAGAGTGGGTGGGCTACAGGAGGGTGACTGTTACTGTGTGGGGTGCAGTTGGTGTTTCTCCATATTGTGGGGTTACATTAGTGGCAGCTGTTGCTGTAGTGGTAATTACGCTGGGGGTCTGTGCTCACCTGTATTACATAACTACTCTGCTAATATATCCTGTCCTGTTGCCGTAGCGACCCATTATAGTGCAGCTCCAGGAACGGAAGCCTTTTCTCTGGTAGGGCGCATGCTGTTTTGGCGTGTAATAGTCTCACAGCGTGTATATGAGCGTTTTTAGTGCGCATGCGTCTTCATCTGCACGGGTTACATCCGTATTCACTGTCTTTTGCTCGTACAGAAAAAAACGCAAGAAGGCGCAGTTGATGTCCCTATTTGTTTTTACCGACTGTCTCCTGGCAGCGTGTGTAATAACGCAGTGAATGCGCACGCAACTGAGTGGGGGATTTCAGTCCACGATATGGACCAAAATAGGAAGTGCTGCGTTTTTAAAATTTATTTATTTTTTAATGTTTAGGTTTTTTTTGTAATACGACCAGATAGCGTGTGAAACAAAAGCTCGTCTGAATATGTCAATGGGGTCTATGCTGTGCTTATAACGTACAGAAAATGCATCCCTGTGGATGTGCCTTTAGGGGAGGACCTAACACAGGCATAGTACATAGTACGGCCAGCATAAACCCCATTGATTTGCATTTGAAACATGCGTATAAAAGGGCATACGCATAAAAAACGTACTATATACGCGCATGCACACTGCGAAAACGGTGTGATTCTCATGCATCGAAATTGCATACACCTGTGGATATGAGCAGTTAGATAGGAGGGTTGCAGTTTAGTACAGGAACTTCCCATTTGTAGCGTGACCCTGGTTGGTGGCAGCCCCCCACCCGCACAGTGAAGATGTAGGTGGGAGCTGCTGCGGCAGGAAATGTGGATTGTGTGTAACTACTGATTCTCTCTTATTAGGAGACATGTGGGACCGGAGATGCTATGAAGAAGATGACCATTGCCTGCACTGATGTTGTACGTTATCGGTGAGGCTTTATTCCTTCCCCGTGGGTACGGAGAATAGGGATGTAGAAATGGAGTGTCCGTTTTGCAACCCTGTTCAGTTTTTTGGGGGGCATTTCAGACATATCTGGACTTTTGTTTCTAATGCGCTTTCCTTTGTCTTCGGCAGGCAGTGTCACGGGCTTAATGTGTGTGCTCTTGGTCACCATTAAATTCCTGTTTGAGTTAAGTTCCCGCGTCCTAACTTTCTGGCATCATGAGGGACGGGAACGTGGCACAGAGCGTACCATCTACAACTATGTGCGAGGAAAATACCTGGAACCACGCTCCTGCCAGGTGTCCTGGGACTGGAATGAGCCCTGTGAGGTGGGCCAGTCTATGGGATTCCGAGTACACGTAAGAACCTCATGTCTTGTTTCTTTGCCCTCTGTCCAGTCTTCTCTACTGTCTTTGGTCTAACTGCTTTGTGTTGTTGTCATTTCCCCAGTTATTTCATAGGAACGGACATCCCTTCCCTGCAAGTGGCACGGTCGCTCTACGAGTTCGCATTACACACACAGAGTTGTCACTTGAGGTTCCGGTGACTCTGGAGGTGGTCCAGGACCCCATGAGGAATGTGGTTAAAGCGGCTTTTACTGTTAGGCGATCTGGGAGATATCAGATCAGCATTAGTGTCGGTGGCCTCAGTGTTGGGAATAGCCCTTACTATAAAGCCTTCCACCCAGGTAAGAGACTCCTGTGGGGACCTGGGTGCTGAGTATTTGTGTTGCAGGAATGTCATACCATCTCTATTTCTTGTAGGTATGGTTGTTCCAGCTAAGACATACATTGTTTGCCACTTCTCCACTCTGGTTTTGACGTGTGGGGAGCAGCACACGCTACAGATTGCTCCACGGGACCAGTATGGAAACGCAGCCAGCGACAGTGTAAAAGAACTAGACAGCTATACTCTAAGTCTCAGTGAGGTGAGTGCCCTGACCGCTCTCTGCCCCCATCATTGCATCTCCTCTAGATATATGAAAAGGCTATGGTTACACAGCGGCTTTAGATGTGACATGTCACGTGGCCAATGATTGTACTATGGCCTTGTTGCATCACATCCTAAAGTATGCCCAACAATTAATCAGGTTTGGCCAAAGTCAACTAAAGGAAGGTTGTGGCTCTTCTCTTCTAGCTTGGAGTGGTGGGAATGGCTGATGGCTGTTGCCAGACAACGGTCTGCCATGGAAAACAAAACAGAGTTCTGATGCATCTGACTTTACTCCAGATGGGATGTTTCCAGGCCATTCTGCGCTACCAAGGACGTCCAATAAGCAATGGACACTTCAACATTATTGTCCTGAGCGGTGAGGTTCTTCCTGTGGACGTAGATAACTTGCTCACTGCTCGTTATTTCTAGTCGTTGTTCATTGCCTCTGTCTCCATCTTTTGACTATATGGTGTCTTTTGTGTTCTAGATGCTGAGAAGGCAGCAGTGGATAATAATGTGGCACGTTCGGGAGTAGGAGTCTTTTTTGAGGGCTATCTATATCCGCCTTCTAGTCCACCTAATGTTTCTGGTCAACCGAATCCCTCCTCCCCCACACAGAAAGAGGACAGCACCTCAATGTTTACAGGCACTGCCCTAGATAGGATGAAAAAGCCGAAGAAGGTGTATTTCTACATCTCCCCGAAGGTGGGTGGGTAAGGGGTGGAAGCAGCGGCACCCTCTGTCTGCACTTTTGTTCTGATCCTTGTGTTTTTTCTCCTGCAGCAACTCTCCATTAAAGAGTTTTACTTGAGGATAATTCCTTGGCGGCTCTTCACTTTTCGAGTGTGTCCTGGCACCAAGGTGGGTTGTGGTTTTCTTACTTCTAGTGTTTTTACTTTGCTGTGCACCTCTTATGTATTTAGAAACTGGGGATTTCGTAAGTTTTTAAAGAGGTTTTTCTGGGACTTAAAAGGAATATTTTCGCTGGCTCAGAAATACCTACCATAAAGGAAAAACACATACTCGCCTTCTCTAGTGTCTCCCTGTCCAGTGCTGCAGCCCCTGTGCATGCTGCTCTAAACCTGGAAGATGCCGGGGGGTGGCCATGTCCCATGCATTGTGCACAAGACCGCTCAGCCGGTCACTGGCCTAAAGGCTCAATTACATGACAAGACAATCTAGAGATGATTTTGCATAAAGTGTAATGGGCACTAATGTCCATTAGCACTTTATTAGCTTCATTTGCATGCAAATGAGCCCCTGGGAGATGCTTGCAGAACTCAGCAGGTGGTCTGAACTCTGCAATCAGCTCCTTTGTTCTCACATGGGCTATCGGCTGAATACAATGTAATCAGCTGCTCCTGTGCAGAATACAGTGCACAGTATGTGTTATCTACTCTTTTGGTTAAATGATGAATTTAAAGCTCACCTTAAAATCATCGTTCAGGCGAAGAGTGAACTATGGTAGTATTTACACACAATTATCGCTTATATGCCATCGTTTGAACAAATTTTGAGCGGTAATTGTTGCGTGTAAATGAGGCTTTAGCGGTGATTCCTCCATGGCTACTGAATTCTTTGGCTGACCATACAATGTATGGCACGTGACCACCTGCCTTATGGCCTTTTCTTGGTACCAAGTGGTAGGCATCTGGGCTGCAGTCCTGGATGGTGAGCTGCTGGAACAAGTGAGAATGTTTGTTTTTCTTTATTTTGTACAGCCTGTGAATTGTTTTTTAAGTCCCAGAAAACCCATTTAAGAGCCCTGATATTATTTGAAGATGTTGTATACGACTGTCTGCTAAAGTTGGTTTTGTGATACCAGGAGAGACCTCTACGCCCTACAATTAACTGGATCAGTCCTATTGCTATATGTGGATGCTGAGATCAGTACTTGAGGTGGGGGGTGCCAAGTGTGAGGGGGATGCCGAGTAGAAGGGTTCTCATTCTTTCATACAGATCACTTTGGCAGTGAATTCCAGCCGGTACAAAGCTTTATAGGAGGGTTGATTCCTGTCAGTATCTGTGGATGATGTGTAATTCAGTTGTGGAGCCTCATGATCAGGGAGGGGCTATGTTTCATCTAGATTCCTAAATCTCTGTCTTTTCCCCAGTTTCTGTACCTGCCTCCGGACCCCCTGCATGGCCTTCTTTCCTTACAAGTTGATGATGGGTTGCAGCCTCCTATAGAGATCAGTTGCAAAGACCGAAACATCATGGCTGCCACATTCACCCGGTTCCTGCACTTGAATATAGGTAATGAAGCAATGGATGATTCGGGGCCCAATGTAGTGAACATGTTCTAGTGGCGAAGGAGTGTGGCTGTTTAACAATGCTGTGTCTTGTGTGTGTCTTAGGGGGATCTGAGACTTTCCAGGACAAAGTCAGTTTCTTCCAAAAGGAGCTGAAATTAATTCATTGTAAGAAAAATCGCAATAAAATCACGCTGAGAGTCAACAGGCACTCGCTGCTGGAAACTGTGAGTACTGCTCTGCCATACTGAATCCCCCTTTATTCCCTTTTACAAATACTGATTAGTTCCAGTCTCTTCCTACAGTCACTTCGAGCAACAAGAAACTTTTCTGCCTCTGACTGGAGCAAAAGCTTTGAAGTGATCTTTCAGGATGAAGAAGGTGAGTGTTGTCTTTGTGTGCTCACAGGTAATGGGAGATGGCCAAATAGGTTTCCCTGTTCTCTACTATGTTTCTACTCACACTTTCTGACACTTTCACTCATTTACACTCTGTCATTTCTCACGCTTTCTCCTTCTCATTATAATTTTTGTCACTCACATGGTTCATCTCTTTGGCAGCTCTTGACTGGGGTGGACCGCGTCGGGAGTGGTTTGACCTGATCTGTAAAGTTCTGTTTGATACAAATAACAAACTTTTCACTCGATTTAGTGACACAAGCCAAGGCCTAGTAAGTAATCACTGTGCAGTAAGTTGTGTACACATCTCTGTCTGTCTCCATGTCTACCTCTGTGCAACATTGTCATTGATCCATTATAGTCAGTGGATGTTTATCTCCTCTTCTAGGTACATCCCAATCCATGTCGTCCACCCGGGTTACGCATGAAGTTATATGAGTTTGCCGGTAGGGTGGTAGGAAAATGCCTGTTTGAATCATCTCAGGGAGGAGGCTATGAGCAGCTGGTGAGGGCCCGATTCACACGTTCCTTCCTGGCACAGATCATTGGACTCCGTATGCACTATAAGGTATAGCGGAATATCCAATAGTGTCACATTTTATCAGTTCTGTGGGATGGACTGAATAGATGCTGTCTCAGAGAGAATTACTGGTTACTCAAAGCCCAGTATATGTCTTCTTTCTATCAGCCATCTGCTTATTCCATATCCCACAGCAATGCCCCTTCCCAGTATATGTCTGGCTTTGGAGCACCCACAAGACTCAATTCCCCCCCCCCCCCCCCCAACCTTTTTTTTTTTTCCCCCTGCAGTATTTTGAGACCGACGACCCTGACTTTTTCCAGTCGAAGGTTCTCTACATTTTAACCCATGATGTGTCTGAAGCTGACCTGGTGTTTGCTGAAGAAAAATATGGACGTGGGGGTCATCTGGAAAAGGTCAGTGCTAATATGTGGAATGGTGAAACTATCTGGGAGAGATACTGACACGATCTGTGATTAATGCTACATTTACACGGACGACTGTTGTCTAAACGAGCGCGCAAGCGGGTGACGTCACCACTAGTTATTTGTGCTCTTGCAGAACATTAAGACAGGCAGACCACCGCTGAGTATCACTCCGTGTTACACATTCTATGTAAAACACTAAGCAGGAAGCGTTTAGACGCAGCAAGATGTGAGCAAATCAGTGATGGTTTATATGCTAGTTGAAAGTGAGAGACAAACAAACTGTAAACTAATAGTGCACGATGGCTTTGCATTTAAATGTGAAGATTATCGTGCTTTTTCGTTGGTATGAATAATTTGTTTGCGACTATCATTACAGGTAAATGGCCCTTAATAATAGGGAGGGAATGTGGCAGCCGCCTCTATGTACATGACATCATGTGGCAGCTGCCCATCCATACGTTGCATATACATGACAAGCTCTGTTTGTGTATAACATAGACATGACATCACATGGCTCTCTTCTTTACTTTTTCTTTGCCGTTGCAGATGGTGGAGCTGATATCTGGGGGCGCTAATATACCAGTCACGAATGACAATAAGATCTATTACCTAAACCTCCTGGCACAGCATCGTCTGTGTAATCAGGTACGAGAGGAGGTGGAGCATTTCCTGAAAGGTGAGTTGATGGGATTTCTTTGTGAGGAATGTGTGCTGCTATTTAACCTGTTCTGACCTCTGCCTCTTATCTCAGGACTGAATGAGCTAGTACCCGACAATCTGCTTGGCATATTTGATGAGAATGAACTGGAGGTAAGAATGGGGCTCAACTTGTAATAGAAAATTAATATATCATTCTAAGCATTGTAAAATGTTTAATTTCTGTTACTTTTATGGCTCCCAACATATTTTGCAGCCCTGTAGAGAGTTTTTTTCAATTCTGTCCCTGTCCCCAAAGGGGCTCCAATGTCACACATACTCAATGGCTAGTAATCAGTATATTATTTTAGCGTGATGTAACATTGGTGTAACATTGTCGGGGATATCACACACCTTCACCTCGTAGCCTGGTGTCAGGGAAATTCTGCGTACAGCACCAATCGGGCCCACCCCAATGCCCCGTTGCCGGCGGTAAAGAAGAATCACCACACACTGAGGTCTGGTATAGTTCCTCACACGGGGAGTAACTGCACACTTTATTATAGATTACATGGGGCTTTATACCCCTTATCACGTCACTAGAAATGTGTAACTGTTCTTATTGGCCCAAATCCATGGCATAACCATATACGTGATGTCCGCAGTTCCGCCTGAGGCAGTGTTAGTCACATAAGCAGTCGTTATCTAGATAAGCTGATTCTGGGAAAACAGCCAAGCACGTGGCCTTCGTATCCGGTTCTGTATCATCTCTGAATTTCTGGACACATCTCTCTCAGCCTTGCAAAGCCTTGGCATATCTGATATGATTTTTAAGGTTACATATTAAGTTTTTTGCATTTTAGCATTGCATAGAACTTGCATACAGGTATAAAAGCATAAAAACATATACCCTCAGACTGGCCGTTATTATTTATACCTCTGTAATTTATACATCATATCTGTCTGTACCCTGTTTCACCAAAAATAAGCCCTACCCCGATTTTTCAAGATTTTCTGGGAGGCTTGAAATATAAGCTCTACCCTGAAAATAAGCCCTAGCTGCATTACATTAAGAAATAGGAACTCATTACTTAGCAGGCTCGGTCCAGGTCCCTCCAGCTGCTCTCTGTAGCTTCGCCGCGCTTTTTGCAGTCCTCGGCCGCCCACAGAAGATCACTTCCTGGTTATGGGATTCATAAATCCCACCTTCAGGAAGTAATGGCTCTGATTGGTTTATTGAGCCAATCAAAGACATCGCTTCTTGGAGGCGGGAGGTACCTGGACCAAGCCTGCTAGGTAAGTATAATAAGACATTCCCTGAAAATAAGACCTAGTGCCTCTTTTGGGGCAGAAGTGAATCTAAGACAGGGTGTTCTTTTCGGGAAACATAGTAGTTGCATATTATTTGTACTTGGCCATGGTTGCAGCCTCTGCCTTCTCATTCTCCGGCAGGGTTGATGTCTTGGCTTTCAGCTCACACTTCAGAACCGATTTAATGTTCTTGTGTTATCTGCAGCTCCTTATGTGTGGTACCGGACACATTGCTGTACAGGACTTCCAGGCTCATGTTGTGGTAATTGGAGGATCATGGCATTTCCGGGAAAAGGTAAGGGTTAGAGACCCCTCCTTGCTATACCCACTTTTCTATTTTTACATCTGTATGAGAAGTCAGTTGGTAGTGATAATGTCAGGGTAAACTCACACCAGCAGATACAGAGGTGGATACCTCATTACGGAATATGCTAGGGAGATATTGCTCATACTGGTCAGGTTCGTTCTCGTTTCTGCCCCTTCGCACTAATCGAAACTGGGTGGCTTGTGATTACTTTTCAGAGCTAACAACCTCAGTCATTCTTTTTTCCTTAGCAACCTGGCACTATACAATTAACTTCATATGTTGCTTTTAAACCATACCCATCCTTGTAGGCGAGTTATCCGGATGAGCCATCTTGTGTATATTGGAGTAGTAGTCGTATATCAGAACACAATGTCACCTGTATATATAGTGTTCAGCAGCGTCTAGTTCTGCAGGGTTCTTTCTTTGGCAGTTTTTCCTGAGCTAATTCCGAGATGTCGCAGACACTACCTGCTTTACTGTTCTCCCACACTCAAAAGCACTGCACTCCAAACCCATAGTTCTGTGTATGCATGTAATAAACCCACAGACAGTTCTGATCCGTGTCCTCGGTGAGTGCCCTAGCTTCATTATTAGCAATCAGACTGCTGAATACCCCCTCCCTCAGATACAACAGCACAGTATTTGGGATATTCTATATTATACACTGAGATAAGTTGCACTGCTGTCAGTCACTGGTGTGAGATTGTGTAATATTTACCAGTACACCCACGGGATAAAAATGTCAACTATTGCAGTATATCTCTTTTAGCGCAAGTATTCATAGCTCTGGTCACATCGCTGGAATAGTGGCTGTTCAGTGAGTAACGGTACCTGTACACGGGATGACAACTGATAAGTCGCTAGTTGTTTTGTTTCAGCTTACAAAAAAAAAAGACTGACTTTACACCCGATGACTTTTGACCAACCAGCGATTATTTTATTAATTTTTTTTTTGTAAGCTGAAACAAAACAACTAGTGTCGGTGGCCATGCTTACACTGAACGACTATCGTTCAAGCAACTACTAGGCCAAGGTCATCCTGTACATGGAGATCCCCTCTATGAACGACATCTTGGCAAGCAACTAATGAACAACCATCACTTTGTGTAAAAGCAACCTAACGACTGTCGATCGTATGCTTCAGTGCCTTTTCTGAGGCCCTTAGGCATATTTTTTATTTTGAGTCACACAAGTTATGTTTAAACCATAGCGGTACTTAATATGCCTCTGCTGACCTCAGGAGCTGTAATAGTGAGTCTTGCAAGGTTTCCCCATTTATCCAGAGGTTGAGGTGCTACTCCTGCTCCACCATGACATAATCTCCTGACCTCTGTCATTGTGCCGCCCATGTAGGTTATGAACTGGTTCTGGGCCGTCGTCTACAGCTTCACTCAGGAGGAATTGGCCCGTCTGCTACAGTTCACTACAGGCTCCTCTCAGCTGCCTCCAGGGGGCTTCGCTTCTCTGTGTCCAAGTTTTCAAATCATCGGAGCCCCCGCTCATGGCACCTTGCCCACAGCTCACACCTGGTAAGTGCCACCTGAGAATGGTGAGGGATAGCTCCATATTCCCCTGAAAGCACTCCGTCTTATGAAGTCTGTTACTAGCTGGTGGAGATGTTTACCTGCAAATTTTACTTATCAGCACTAAAGGTTGGAGCCTCAGATTTAACCTATCACCTTGATTCTTGCGCTGGGCCCTGACCTTCTGTTTCATCCCAACGATCAGGACCATAAACATTCCTGTCCTAGCTCTGGCTTTATCTGGTATAATCTCTCAACTCCTGCATCCGTAAGTCCAGACTTGATAGTAAATGATATCATAGCACTGACACTGCAACCCTCACTAAACCCTAGATGGAAGAAGAATAGTTTCAGTTCCTGCAAAGGCTCTGGTGCTGTACAAAGGGCAAATTGTCACACTGATTTATAGGCACTGTGTCATCTGCCAGCAGGACAGTTAAATCGTCAACATTGTAAAAAGAAGCACGTAGAAGTAGTTGGAATTAAATGAAACTTTATATTTGTGATTTGTAATGTTGAAATAAGTAAGTGTTTACAATATCAAAGCAAAAGTATAATTTCTAGTGGAAAACTGAATACTTAAAGGAAGACTTTAGTACCCTGTTGGGCCACCTCTAGCTTGGACAGGCGGGCATGGAGGCATACGGATTCCGTATGGTGTCTTGAGGCATATCTGTCCACATTAGCTATAACTGAGCCTCTAGATTGTGCAAACTTGAAGGCTGTTGGAAGTTGGTGTCTCAGATGGTCCCATATATGTTCTATTGGTGATAAATCTGGGCGGCCACGGAAGTGTGACAATGTAGTGGAGGCATTCCTGTGCCCCCCCCCCCCCCCCCCCTTGCTGTGTGCGGCCGAGCATTATCCTGCTGGAAAATGCCTCTTTGGTGTCCTGCCATGAGAGGAGCACACGTGGCTGCCGGATGTCTGAAACATATTGTTGAGCGGTCATTGTCCCTTGTACTACTACTAGGGGTCCATCGGCATAGGCCCATCACACCAGCAGTGTGCCGCTCCACAGCAAAGGCAGGATTGAGGAGTTCACCCAGAGGTCTCCAGATACAAACATGGCCATTATCAGGGCCCAAACTAAACCTGGATTCGTTGCAGAAGACAACCCGGTTCCACTCCATAGTAGTCCAGTTTTGTCGTTCACGACACCACTACAAACTAAGGTGATGGTGGGTGTAAAATGCAGTGCACATAATATCCTTCAGCCAAGTGCCTAGAAATAGTTTTCAATAGACACATGGTGTAACTATGGTGCTACCTTTCTTTGGATGGCGGACAATGAAACAGGTGGAGCTGCTCCTGCTTGTCGGATGATCCTCTCTACTGGTGATCTATGGATTGCGTCCTGAGCCCCGTCGCCTTTCACTGGTCCTTACATCTTCTAACAGTCTAGTCAGGGCGGGCATTTCGCTGATACGAGCATCCAGCTTCTTGCATTCCAGTAACGCATCCCCTTTCAAACTCTGTTAACTGGGCTAAGTCTCTACTTCATAGAGGCATGTCTAATGGTCAACAAGCGCTGCACAAGTAGAAAAAGATGTCCACTACACACAAGTAGCCTTTTTAAGGACCTTTTACATGGGCAGAATTTTCTGCATTCCCCACTACAAGCCATAATAAAAGCAGATTTTTCATCCGCATGGAATCTGTATTTTTTTAATCTAATTGTTAAAGGGAATGTAACTGCAATAATATTTTGCCATCTGCGCTCTGCTTCATTATTTTCATCCCCGGTAAATAAATCCGTAAGAACTTATGGTGCTGATTATATGTAGGAGACAAAGAGACAATTCTATGGATTGTGAAAGTAGGTGAAAAACCAGGCATTATGTCTTCCCTATCCACACTAAATGACGTCAAATGCAAGCATGAATTATTTTTTCTAATTCTATTTTAAAAAACCCTGTGATTCACTGCAGTCGTACAAAAGTAGAGTTTTTAGCGGTTCCTCTGACTCGACTAGTGATAGGAGCGAGATTTTCCCACTAGAACAACAGATACCAATAGTTTCCTCCTTGCATTTTTTTTTTTTTTAAGGGATCTGCCCTCAGAATCCACTTTAGAGGCAAGACGTTTGTGTGGGAGGCTCTTATGAATTGCAATGAACACGCCACACACCCTCCTTCTCCTTGCCAGAGAATTTGGGGGGGATGACCATTTTTAAAATGTGTCTCCTGCAGGAGGGCAATTGGAACCCCTTTTTTATGCAGATGAGGCAGAATTTGACCCCTCTTGGCAAGACTATTCAGGCTTCTGATATTATAGTTGCAAAAGAAAGGCTAGCCATCGGGGTAATTCAGTAGCGTTAAGGGGTAACGCCAGGCCCTAGAATATGATGCATTGGAAAGGCAGTAGATGGAGAGAGAAAGAAAAGAGGCTAGAAACCAGAGTGAGGGGTAAGGGTTAAAGACGAGGTGATAGAAGACACACATTCTGTCGATTGAGTTGCGGAAACCCAATCTCACAAGGTGGGTAACTGATCTAGGTCAGATACCGTCGGCACCGGAGTGGCGTCGACCTGGTAGGGAGTGAGATTGAGCATAGCAGACTCGAGCCCTCCGCCGCCCCACCAATATTTAGTAAAATCAGAACAAGTACAACGCTGTAACTGGCACAAGTCTTCCAACTGAGATGGCGACACTTCTTCTGATAGGCCTCTCAGATGCAGGGTATTGCGCCGATGACCTTTCTTAAGATCGTCAAGATGCGACAGAATGTCCGCCATTTGTAGGGCTTGTGTGTTTATAACTTGGCTTTGGGCATTAAGTGTAGAGAAAACTTTATCCTGGGACTCCTCCACAGAGCTCAGGCGATTACCCACATACTTGAGCACAGGTTGTAAGAGGGACAAAGTTTCCTTATGCAACGCCTCCAGTTGCTGAAAGTCACTTTTTGTTAGGAGAGCTCTTAAATGCTCCTTCCAGTCCCACTCTTTATTAGTAGAAGGATCATAGGAAACTGTGGTAGTAGCAGCTGCTGCAATGTGTCTCCTGCTTGACCTCAGGTGATGCCTCAGGGCTTCCAGCTGTAGAAGACTGAGTGGCACAAATATTCCCACTAGAGCCCTGTAGCTGGGTTGCATGGACAGCTTTGTAGGGGCTACTAGAGCCCAGTGCAGCTCCTGGCTGAGGCTCTGCCGTCTGGATGCGAGTAGACCATGAGGGACACTGCTGCTCTTGCTCTTAATGGAGTGATGGGCACACTGGGGGATTTGCAGCTCTTATCTGACCCGTTGGTGTGTGTCTATCCCAGGTCCCCAGCTCCTGGTCTCTCCTCCCAGATGCTGCCGGCTGTTTTAGGTGCCGGGCGCACGTGGTCTTGTTTGCAGGAGCCGCCTGACCGTGGACTCTGAAGTACCGCTGGGTCATCTGCGGCTCTCCTGCAGCTTGCCGGTGCCTCTCCTTTTCCCCATCTGGCCTCTGGTGGTATCCTGGTGTCCCTTGTATGCGGTCAGGCAGGTGGATGCAGCGGGAGCTCTGCCGGAGTGCTTCTTACTCTGACATCCGCAAGCTCCGCCCCCCCCCCCCCCCCTCCATTTTAGCACTTTTGATTCATTTTCCCTATGATTACTAACTGATGATTAGTCAATCAATGGGTCATAATGAAATGTGGCATCATTAACAGGCTCCCACGTGCTATGTACAAACACGTCTCCTTTCTGGCTGTCGTTCAGCAAATGAAACGCGCTGTCTTTGTTATTCTTCAAGCGGCTCTGCAGCTGTCAGTCGTGTGACACTCAACATCTCAAATCTGACAGTCCCGAGTTTGCTGTAGAGCCTCGGCAGCTCTAAGGGATGTGTGACACTCAGCAGCTAAGGTCCGGCAGGCCTCAGATCGCTCCAATGTCTTGCCAGTTTTGAGAGACTTGTGGCGGTCAACATTTAGGGTTCGGCAGACCTGAGATTGCTCCAATATCTCTGTAGCTCTAAGAGATGCATGACGCTCATAATCTAAAGTCCGAGGGGCCTGAGACTGCTCCGGGGTCTCCACTGCTCTAAGAGCAGCTAATCTTCCAGCTTGTTGATGGCCTCTTGCCTTAGCGCGGTCATCAGATTCTTGGGTTCTAGTAATTTTCGCAGCTCGAGCTCTGCTAGAGCGATGAACTAGATCTGATTTGCGCGGCATATTAAAAGAAGACCAAAAAATAGATAGGAAATATGATTGTCAAAAGGAAACCATTTCTTATACAGCTGAGGTAAAATAAAAGCTGCACTGTGATTGGTTGGTATTTGTTATACTGCTGAGGTGAAATAAAAGCTGTGCTGTGATTGGTTGCCATGGGCACCACAGATTTTCTTTTAAATCTCAATCCATGTTAATGTGCCTTTCGTTCACGTTGTAAGGCAAAATCTGTCCGTTTGTGTCGCCAGGTTTTCTGTCAGGAGCTCTCTGGACTCGGCTATAATTAGAATGTCGTCCAGGTAGGGGACTATGAGAATCGACCTCTGCCTCAGGTAGGCTGCCACCTCCGCCATGATCTTCGTGAAAATGCGGGGTGCAGAGGAGATTCCGAAGGGCAGGCATCTGAATTGGAGATGTCTTGTCTTCTTGCCCATCTCTATCGCGAATCTTAGGTATTTTTGTGAGTCTTTGTGGATAGGTACATGGAAATAGGCGTCCTTCAAGTCGATTGAAGCCATATAGGCTCCCTTGGGGATCAACCTCGTTGCTGACGTGATTGACTCCATCCTGAACTTTTGGTATTTGACAAAGATGTTCAGGGGTTGTAGATTTATTATCATGCGCGTGCCCCCCCCCCCCCCCCCCTGGTTTTTCTATTAGGAAGAGTCTGGAGTAATGCCCCCAGGTCTCTTCCCTCTGTGGCACAAGGGACACTGCTTTTAGCTGTTGTAGGTCCCGAACCGCCTGCTGTAGCGGGTGCAGCTGTTGCGCTGGGCCTCTGGTAGTGACATATCTTCTCCTGGGGAGGGATACTAGTTCGATTCTGTATCCCTGCTGCAGGATCTGCGGGATCCATGGGCTCCTGCACACTGAGGCCCACCGATCCGCGAAGCCCTGCAGCCTCACCCCCACTGGGATGGCGTCAGGGCTTCTGCTTGGCCGGATCCCCCTGGTGCGGGTTAAAGAGGAAATTCCTCCCTCTGCCTCCCTTGGGGTAACTCCAGCGGCCCGTCTTGCCCTTGCCTCTGTATGGTTCCTGCTGCTGGGCTGGGGCCCGGAAGAAGGTCTTCCCTTTATATTGTTTCTCTTCCGGGAATCCTTTCTTTTTGTCTGATGCCTTTTCTAGGATCTTGTCCAGATCCGGACCGAAGAGGAACTGGCCGTGAAAAGGGAGCGAACATAATTTGCTTTTTGAAGCCAGGTCGCCTGACCATGACTTCAGCCACAGAACTCTCCTGGCAGAGTTGGTTAGGGCCGTTGTTTTGGCCGAGAGTTTTAATGACTCCGCCGCTGCGTCTGCCAAAAAATTAGTGGCCATTTTCAGTATAGGGAGGGAATCTATAATTTGCTCCCTCGGTGTTTTATTTGAAATATGCAGCTCCAGCTGCTCTAGCCATACCCCCCAGGGTTCTAGCGGCACACGTGGCTGCGACCCCTGGTCTGAGTGTACTGGCGGCTGCCTCCCAGGATCTTCTTAATCGGCCCTCTGCCTTCCGATCCATTGGGTCTTTCAGTTGTGTGGCGTCTTCAAAGGGCAAGGTTGTCCTTTTCGCCACCTTAGCCACTGGGACGTCCACTCTGGGTATTTCTTCCCAGCTTGAGCATACCCCCTCAAACGGGTAGCGTCTCTTAACTCCCTTAGAGGAGAAGGATCCCCTGTCGGGTTTTTTCCACTCTTTATATATCAATTTGGATATATTGTTGTGGACTGGGAAGGTATGTTTTCGCCTCTCCCCCAATCCCCCAAAGACCTCGTCTTGTATGGTGCGGGGTTCCTTGGGTTCTTCCATCTTTAACGTCGCTCTAACGGATTTAATAAGCTCTGTTAGATCTTCTCTATGGAAGAGGT
Organism: Eleutherodactylus coqui; assembly: GCF_035609145.1. Taxonomy (NCBI): domain Eukaryota; kingdom Metazoa; phylum Chordata; class Amphibia; order Anura; family Eleutherodactylidae; genus Eleutherodactylus; species Eleutherodactylus coqui. Next base: position 132,738,043 of record NC_089842.1, read on the forward strand.
ATTTTTTTATAGTCCTCTTCTTCTGAGGACTCCTTGAGCACCAACTCTTCTGGTTCTGATTCTGAACTCTCTTCAGAGTCTGAGTGCTCCTCTGGGCTATAAGCCTTCCTCCGGCGTTTCGCCCCTGATGCCGTTGGTGGCGTTTTTGGAGTCGTCAGGGCTGACCGTACTTCCTCTCGGACAAGCTTCCTGACGTCCTCGAGGAATCCCCCCGATTCCTCCTTGACTAATTTGGCTACGCATGTTTTGCATAAAGACCTCACATGCGAAGCTGGCAGTCTTGCGCCACATTCTGCGCATTTTTTCGCCTTGGATCTGGGAGGGGCATCGTTTTTATCCCCCTGGCAGATAAACGAGAAAATTTTTTGCGTATAAGGTTGCAACATTTACACATAACACACCGAATATGCATACCTTATTTTGCCCCACTGGCTACTTACGGTTGCTGCGGCTGAACATTCCGCAACCTCTGGTGCTGGAGCACTCATGTCTTAACGCTGGTGCTGCAGACACTCTTGGGGCAAAAGCCCTATACTCACAGAGTGGCTTTTAGTTGATCTGCGCGATCTTCTCTCAGGTTCCTTTTGAATTTGGCGCCTTTAATTTTTAGCCCCACCCCCTCCGCGCTCCGGCCGAGCCCGTCGCGATGACGTCATCGCGCTCGTCACGTGCCGCGGCGCCCCGACCCCCCTCCGTGCTCGTTAAGGGGAAGCAGGAAGCGCCGTGCTCGGTCCTAAGCCGGCGTCCGAGGAGAGCTGGGACCCGCTTTGAACCCCCCATGGGCCGCCGCGGGAGGAACCTGGCCCGGGGGAACCACCCCATGTGGCGCCCCCGGAGTCGTTCTGCAGGAAGGGAGGGCAGGCTGGACCACTGCCCTCCGATCCGCCGGTAAGGATTTCAGGCTGGCGTCTCCACCAGCTCCTCTCGGTGATCCTGCCTCCTGGCAGGACAGGAAAACACTGAGGAAGGGGGGACGGGGGGGAGATTTTAACCTCTCGGTGTGTTCCTGTCCTATCAGGAGGAAGGTGATCTCAGGTGGTGCTGTCGTGGAGACGACCTGGGAAAAACAACTTTGAAAGCACCCTCCGTTTAGCAATCTGTTTGAACTTGGTCCTCAGATACTTGACGATCTCACAGTTGAGCTTTGAGGCTCATTGTGCAACATTTCCAAGAACACTCAAGGGCCAGCGGTATGGTGGGTGCAGTCATACAAGAGCAGTTGTGTACACAGTGTGACGCTGCTTTGCAGTGTAGTGTGCAGTCCTAGAGAGGATTGTGTGTACAGTGTTTGACGTTACTCTCCCATAATGTGTCACTAACTTGAACGCTTTCTTTCTTATAGTTTTAATCAGCTTTGTCTACCCACCTACGACTCCTATGATGAAATGCACAGAATGCTGAAACTGGCCATCAGCGAGGGCTGTGAGGGCTTTGGGATGGTCTGACAAGCCGTGGCTGAAACTTGCCCATTCCAGAAGTATCACTGTGGCCCTGCGTTACTTCACAGCTCAGGCAGCTGCCCCCTGAAGAGAGCAACTGAGGGCAAGAAGGTTGCCCTATAGATGCTGACACTGGAAGAGACTATCAGTATGGCAGCTCCAACAGTGGCAAAGGTGGTGGTGCCATAATCATCACAGATGTTTGGACTTTCCAGCATGCTCCCCCAGCAGAATGGCGCAGGTGGGGTGCTGTATAAGCAGACATCACAAGGCATTTTTTTTTTCGTTTCAGGTGGATTTCATATTTTGACTGTTATAAATCTGTTCTGTTAATTAAATCTTGTCTCCAGATGTCTGATTCACAATTAACAGTACGTCATAGTCTTGCGGAATACCCCACACCAAAGAAAAAAAGGAGGGGGGCAAGTAACATAGTATGTAAGGCCGAAAAAAGACATATTCATCCAGCCTATTACCCCCAATGTTGATCTAGAGCAGAGGTTTCCAAACTTTTTTGCCCCGTAGATCAGCAGGTTTTTTTTTTTCTTTGCTTCCTGTAGACCCCCTACCTGCCTAAGGCCAGCTTCACACACCTGCGGGATTCTCAGCAGAATCCCACCCTGTGCCCAGCCGGCATCTGCCCGTACCAGTCATTTTCTTTCTGTACTGTGGATGGTGTGCATGGCTTACTGCCTCACATGCGCAGTAGATTTAAAAAAAAAAAAGCTGCTTTTCCCATTGTGTAGCGATGACGCATAATCCCTGACCTTTCCGCAATGTAAATTGGGTTAATTTATGCTCATGTGGAGCTGGCCAAAAATTGAATCTTCCTTACCTTCTTAAATTCAAATGGGTTTGTACCAGCTGCCGATGCTGTTTACTTAGTTTTTTGTAGAGCGGTCAATTGTAGAAGAAAACATGTACAATTTTTCAGATCTTTATTGAAAAGACACAAATTGCAAGTAAATATTTGGATTTGGGACAAAACATATCAGAACCTAGTAAGATTCTTACATAAAATGACACAAATAATGCAGTTAATGGGAGGGATGAGCCGGATGCTCTGATAGCAATCGTTCAATATTTGGCTTCACATTAGTGAGGTACAATAATATTAGCGACCGTGCTAAAACCCCTTTCCATGAGGTATGAAGATAGAAAAGCTATCAAAAACTTTCTTGCAATAGTGCATAATGCAGGATAAGCAACAGGTACGGGCGCGATTCGTTGCTGCCGGTATGAAAACTTGTACAGACTTGCACATGAACATTGCACAAAACTTCTTGGGCTCTGGCACATCAAGTGAAAACTATGTGCAGTGGAAACTTTATAGGTAAATTAGCTACTGCGCAGGTCTGTTTCCTCTATCGCCAGAGCCCAAGAAGTTTTGCGTGAATTCTACATCCACAATTTTATGAGATATCAAAGCGGTAAGTAACTTATGTCTAGTATAAGTATTAGGCCTCCTTCACATAGGTGACACGTCCATGCCGATATCGCTGCGTCTTCTTGCGGCTATCTGCGATTTTGTACTATCACATGTGAGGATTTTCAGGGTGGGGGGGCTTGAAATACAAGCCATACCCCAAAAATAAGCTGTAGCTAAAGAAAAAAAAAAAGTATATATCACTTTTCCTGCACTGACCGGGACACTGCTGCAGCTTCTTCTTGGTTCAACCATTCATCGAGCACTGACAATGATTGGCTAAGCTGCAGCCAATCACAGCCAGCACTTCCAGGAGGCAGGGATTTTTGAATCACCGGCCAGATAAGATGATCCGTGCCGGGACCCAGGAAGATGTGGCCGGGCTGGACAGCATGTCTAAAGGTGATGTATGTGTATTTTTTTTCCTGCAGTTAGGGATTAGATTTTAGCTTTGACAGTAGCATTTGCTATCAAGGTTGCATCGCACAAAAAACGTGTTTTTGTGCGATGCAACGGAGAGGAAGGCTCTATAGGGAAACAAGGGCTACAAAACCTCACCAATCGCGGGCATATCAATGGATTCGTGAGTTTTGTGTCGGGCTGTTGCATGCTACAAAATGTTGCCTGTGTGAAGTAACCCATAGGCTTCTTATACATGCAATTTGTAGCAACGCTACAAAATCGCGCAACTTTATCGCCTCGGTGAAGGAGGCCTTATGTACACAATCTGTGTTAAGTGTATTACGTCATATACACAAAGTCTAAATGTTGATGACCTGCCTAAATGGAGTTCACTCACGTGCACCCCTAGATTTTCGTGCTAAAATTGACCCCTGGAAGTCCATATGGACCACTTTGAGAACCACCGATCTAGAGGAAGGTAAAGTGTAAAAAAAAAAAAAAAAAAAAAAAAAAGCCCTTTGTACCTTAGCATCTGCCCCTCAAATGCCACATGGGAGGTTCCACACTGCTAGATGTAGGACAAGGCTGTCATGTAGAAGGTCCATTCTACCTGGCAAAACCCACGGCTCTGATTAACATTTCTCAGCCAGGTAACCCACATCCTTTGTGCTAGTAAAGAGCCATCATGACTTGCTCACTTTTATCTTTGATGACTCTAGGTAGTATACATAGAGGTAGGAAGTGTAGGCTAGGGCTAAAATGGGGCCTTGTGTGGTGCAGAGTGTTAAAGCAGCAGAAATGGTCATAAGCTCTCGCTCAAGACCTGAAGGTTGCAGATTCAAGCGCTTGGTTCAGGTAGCTGGCTCAAGGTTGACTCAGCCTTTCCTTTAGGGATCGGTAAAATGAGTACCCAGCTTGCTGGGTCAGTTAAAGATGACTCAGGACAATGACAAAAGCGCCCTGCAAAAGTAGTCTGCCAAAAAAAGTTCACGATGTGATGGCAACCTAGTCCTGACTGTGTGCTTGCACCAGGGGACTTTCTTACCCAAAATGGGGTATCCTACCCAGATATACTTTCATTATATTTTCAAACAGAGAGTCGCTTTCCGGCTGGGGAAAGGTTCTCAGAACAAATAAACATCCCCCCAATCTGGAGTCATTATTGGGATCCTTCACATAAGTCTATTGGAAAGTTATCCCCTTGAGGACCAGACACTTTAGGGATTTTACTGCCCTTTTTTTTCCCCTTTAGCCATCAAAATGTGTCAAATGTCATTAAGGGGGCTAATTCTTAGCCCCCACAGGCATTCCAGCATTTCCCACATGGTCCTTGGGACAGGAAACTGACAAGTAACCTAGTGACTAACATGTAATATTGCTTCAGAAAAAAAAAAAAATCCAAGCCACTCTTGTAGAGGTCACCATCACCGCCTCCTCAGGCACAGAGTTCCATAGTCTCACTGCTCTTACAGTAGTGAACCCCCTTCTATGTCAGTAGGAACCTTCTTTCCTCTAGATGTAAAGGACGCCCCCTTGTCACAGTCCTGGGCATAAGTAGATGATGGGAGAGATCTCTGTACAGTCCCCTAATATATTTACACATTAGGTCACCTTTCAGCCCCCTTTCCTAAACGAAATTGCAATTTTGACAACCTTATGAGAAGAGGGCATGTCTGTAAGAGATCCCATCCCTCCTGATTGGTAGCAACGTCACAACCACGGCCCGATAGGACTTGTGTGTCCTGCACCCTCCTGAGGTGTCTTATGACCGGTTAACATTGTTCATGTAAGAATGAGGCACAAGAACTTAAGACAATACTTTATTAGTGGCCAGGAACAGCTTTCTGCACACGCAGTGTAAGTCAGCAAGCAAAGATTTTTGTATTAATTTAAAAAAAGTGAATTAGGAAAAAAGTTCTAGTTTTCTTCATTGTGAATCTGTGTTAGAACTGCACAGCAGTCAGCAGCTAGAGACTGGTTAAAAAAAAAAACAAGAGAAAAAACACGCAGATGTGTGGGGGGGGGGGGGGGGTTGTGTGTGTAAAAATCATCCGTCGGTAATCTCCACAGGGATCTGCCAGCAGAATAAATCCTTGTTGTCTGTGTCTCGCAGCTCCCACTGCACCACCAGCTTTATCTGCAGGTAAAGAAGACATATGAGAGCGCCCCCTGCCTCCTCCCCAGCCTTACTTGCCATGCCTTTTAACTTACTTTAGGGTACTCCTGCTGGATATTCATTTTGGTGAGATATGTGTAGATTTCACCACTCTTCAAGGGACAGGAAATCCCACTCTTGCATCCATCTGACTGTGGGAGTGGGAACGGCACCGGTATTCCAGCTATTCTGCCATGGACAACGGCGCTACAGTTTGGTGTGACCTCACCTGCACAAAACATACCAACACTCAGGAGCTGATCCTGCAGAGCAGGGAAAGAGGTAGGAGAAGGGCTTACCGCTTGAGAAGGTCACATTAATGGTGTATGAACTGCCTCTCACAAGAGGACACGGCTGCTTAGGACACGGGGAGACGTCCACACTTAACAGCTTTCCACGCTCGCATCCTGCAGAAACAAGACGCCAAGTAAGACCATTATAAATGCATCAGGAACAGCCTCACACTCCCACATACTTACCGCAGTCATGGTATACGATATGCTCTCCGAATAGGACGGGGACTAAGACGAGCAGCACAGCCAAATGATGCAGAGACATGATCCCAGCTGGTAAGAGAAAGCACAAAGTAAACACGAGCCTGATCGCCATATCGACTCCCATGTCTGCCCATCAATTTATATGCTTCAACAAACTATAGTGCTAAGAAGTCAAGTCAGTCTCTGAACTACCATGAAGACATAACACATCCAGTTGTAGCTCTCATATCATCCCTGTCCTCAGGCGTCTACCATATTATCTCACGATCCCATACACCAAATATCACTCCCACCATCCCTGACCCAAGAAGCTTACAGTCCACAGCTCCCATAAATCTTACCTACTCCTAACACCAACAACATATACACATACCACACTAGCTGACATACCCGGCTTCGTCCGAGTTAATTTGGTACTGGTGTTCACATAGTAAATCTTACGAAGTCGTGGTTACTTTAGAGATACCGAGGAAAAAAAAAAAAAAGTGGATTATACCCACCTGATAATCAGGTTTCCAGTAGTCTCCACGACAGCACCAACTGAGATTGCCTCCTCCTGGTAGGACAGGAACATACTGAGAGGTTAAAAGCTCCCCCCCCTTCCCCACTTTCCTCAGTGGATTCTAACGAATTGCCGGGGCAGGAGCTAAACTTAAATTTCTTCCCCTAACCGGGGTTTTTTTATTTTTAAATTTATTATTTTACTTTTATAGGGCGGGAAAGGTACGGGTGCTGTCGTGGAGACTACTAGAAACCTGATTATCAGGTGGGTATAATCCACTTTTTCCCCCAGTCGTCTCCACGACAGCACCAACTGAGACGTACCAACTAAAGTTTATTAGGGTGGGATCGCTGCCGAGAGGACTTTACGGCCAAAGGCCATGTCCTCGTCGTGCTGCACTTTTACCCTATAGTGTTTAGTGAACGTGTGGGTTTTTTTCCAGACTGCGGCCTTGCAAATTTGCTCGACCGAGGCTGAACTGTGTTCGGCCCATGAGGACGCTACTGCCCTTGTGGAATGGGCTTTAAGCGCTAACGGGATCTCCTTCCCGAGGGCCTTATAGGATTCTATGATGGCCAGACGGATCCACCTGGCTATGGACCTTTTTGCTGCTTTGCTACCCTTATTTGGGCCACTGAACTGGACGAACAAGTTGTCGTCTCGCCTCCAGTGGCTCGTTGTATCTATGTAGGTTAGGACTGCTCTCCTAACGTCCAGGCAACTTAGGGTTCTTTCCTCCTCGTTTTTTGGGTTACTGAAGAATGAGGGATTATATCCTGGGACCTATGAAAATCTGACACTACTTTTGGCATAAAGGCCGGGTCTGTTTTAAATATTAGTTTGGTGTCTGCGATTTTCATGAACGGGTGGCGGATGGACAAGGCCTGTAGTTCGCTAACCCGTCTTGCGGAGGTGATGGCTACTAGGAAGATGGTCTTGATTGTAAGCATTCTTATAGGTAGCGCCTCGATCGGTTCGAATGGTACCGCTGCCATGGCCCCTAGAACCCAATTAAGGTTCCAGTCTGGGAACAGGTTTATGGGCCTAGGGCGTAGTCTAGCTGCTGCTGTTAGGAACCTGTGGACCCATCTGTCGGCTGCGAATTTTGTGTCGCAGATGGCGCTAAGGGCTGAAACTTGGACTTTTAGGGTGCTCGGGGAGAGGCCCATCTCTAAGCCCTCCTGCAGGAATTCTAAGATTAGCGGAGTGTCGGGGGATAGAATCCCCGCGATCCCTTCCCTGTCTCCATGAGGAAAACCTTCTCCAGACCTTCTGGTAGATCAGGTGGGTCGTCTTTTTCCTACTGGACATTAGGGTTTCTACTACTTTCTCTGAGAATCCTTTCCTTCTTAGCGAGGATTCTTCAAGAGCCATGCCGTTAAATGGAGTTTGTCTAGGCTGGGGTGGTTCAGTAGCCCCTGCGATAGAAGATCTGTCCAGGTAGGGAAGGTGACTGGGTCCTGGACGCTCAGTGTTGTCAGAAGACCGAACCAGCTTCTTTTCGGCCAGAAGGGGGTCACCAGGATTAGCGTGCATCCCTGGGTTCTGAAGTGCTGTAAGACCCTGGGAATTAGTGGTATGGGAGGAAAGGCGTAAGCCAGTCCTTGACCCCAGTCCTGGCCTAGGGCGTCTACCGCTATCGGGCGATCTCCTGGCCGGAGGGAGAAAAAGTTGCCTACTTTTGTGTTCTCCCTGGTTGAAGAGGTCCAACTGTGGGGTCCCCCACCGGTTGGTTAGGATTCTGAATGCCTCTGGGGAGGGGGACCACTCTCCTGGGTCTATTTGCTTCCTGCTGAGGAAGTCTGCTTTTTCGTTTAGTGTACCCTTCAAGTGGGTTGCCGTGATCGAGAGGATCCGGCCCTCCGCCCAGTGAAAGATTTTCTGTGCGATGCTTTGCAGTGGGGGAGATCTTGTGCCCCCTTGGTGTCGTATGTGAGCGACCGCGGTGACATTGTCTGACAGTATTTTTATGTGTTGGTTCTGTAGCGAGTTGCCCAACTGCTGTAGAACCTGCCAAACTGCCTGTAGTTCTCTGAAATTTGAGGACTGTTCTTTTATCCTCTGAGGCCAGGGACCCTGAAAGAATTGGTTCCCCACATGCGCTCCCCATCCACAAGCGCTTGCGTCTGTTGTGATGTGGATGGCTGGGTTTTGTAGCCAGTGAACCCCTCTCCGCAGGTTCTCTGGGGATGTCCACCAACGCAGGGATGTTTTTGCCCTGTTTGGGATGTACATCCTTGCCCCTAACGAGGACTGCCTTTTGTCCCATGAGGATAGGACTACGGCCTGCAGGGCTCTGGTGTGGGCCTGGGCCCATGCTACTCCTGGGATGCATGATGTCAAGCTCCCTAGGAGAGACATTGCCTCCCGAGTTGTGCAGAATCGTCTTCGTAGGAACGTTTTGACTATTCTGCGGATTTTTTGTATTCTCTCCTCGGGTAGGTAGGAGCATTGCGATTCTGAGTCGAGAGTTATTCCCAGAAACGTCTTCTGCTTGTCGGGATCTAGGCTGGATTTTTCCCAGTTTATAATCCATCCCAACGATTGGAGAAGTTCTAGTACTGTCTCCAGGTGTTTTGTTAGGAGTTTTTTGGACTCTGCTATTAATAGAACATCGTCCAGGTAGGGTACTACTAGAATCGATTTCTCTCTCAAGTAGGCGGCTACCTCCGCCATAATCTTGGTAAAGATTCTGGGGGCTGAGGATATCCCGAAGGGCAGGCATCTGAATTGGTGGTGCTCTATTCTTCTGCCCATGTCCACTGCGAACCGCAGGTATTTCTGAGAATCTTTGTGGATCGGGATGTGAAAATAAGCGTCCTTTAGGTCGATGGACGCCATGTAGGCTCCTCTGGGGATCAACTTTATTGTGGAGGAGATGGTTTCCATTTTGAATCTCCTGTATCGGACGCAGGTGTTCAGGCCTTTCAGATTTATTATCGTCCGGTGTTTCCCTCCAGGTTTTTTTACTAGAAAGAGCCTGGAATAATAGCCCTGGGTTTCCTCGTTTCGCGGTACGGGAGATATTGCGTTTAACCGTTGCAAGTCACGCACGCTTTGCCTTAGTAAATGTAGCTGTTTTTTTGGGGCTCGCGTGGTAATAAATTTCCTTCTGGGGATGGACACTAGCTCTATCCGGTATCCGTGCTGTAGGATTTTTGGGATCCATGGGCCCCCGCAGATTGCGGCCCATTGATCCGCAAAGCTCCCCAGCCTTGCCCCTACGGGGATGGCGTCAGGGTCTCTGCTTCGGCTCCCCCTGGTGGGGGTTGAAGAGGATATTCCTTCCTCTGCCCCCCTTGGGGTAACTCCAGCGGCCTGTCTTGCCCTTGCGTCGGTAGGCCTCGGGCTGCTGCATTGGGGCCCGGGAAAAGGTCTTCGCTCTCTGTGGCTTTTCCTCAGGGAACCCTTTTTTCCTGTCGGCCGCCTTTTCTAGAATTTTGTCTAGGTCCGGTCCGAATAGAAATTGGCCGTAGAATGGGAGGGCACACAATTTGTTTTTCGAGGCCAGGTCGCCTGACCATGATCTCAGCCATAACACCCTTCTGGCTGAGTTAGAGCGGGCTGTGGCCTTTGCTGAGAGCTTGACAGTCTCGGCCGCGGCGTCCGCTAGGAAGTTAGTTGCCATGCGCAAGATGGGAAGGGAGTTAAGGATCTGATCTCTTGGTGTTTTGTTGGTCAGGTGTAGTTCCAACTGCTCTAACCATACCCCCAGGGTCCGCGCCACGCAAGTGGCTGCGATCCCTGGCCTAAGGATGTTTGCCGCTGCCTCCCATGATTTCTTTAGGAGTCCCTCTGCCTTGCGATCCATGGGGTCTTTTAGCTGTGCGGCATCCTCAAAGGGAAGAGTCGTCCTCTTGGCTACCTTGGCCACCGGGACGTCTACTTTAGGTATTTCGTCCCAGCTTGCGCAAGCTTCCTCTTCCAAGGGGTATCTCCTTTTTACGCCTCGAGCGGAGAAGGAACCTGCGTCTGGTCTACTCCACTCTCTCTGAATTATTTTAGAGATGTTTTTGTGGACCGGGAAGGCCAAGTCCACGGCTCTCTGGGCTGTTCCATTTTTAATGTAGCCCTGACTGATTTTATTAGTTCCGTCAACTCGTCTTGATGGAACAAATATTTCCTGTAGTCCTCCTCCTCTGAGGACTCCTCGGCCGCCTGTTCCTCTTGCTCTGATCCGATGGAATTCTCGGAATCAGAAGGCTCCTCGGGAACATACGCCTTTTTCTGGCGTTTTGCTGGCGGTGCCGGCAGTGACGTTAGAGCTGATCGAACCTCCTCCTTCACCAGCTTCCTAACGTCATCCAGGAATCCCCCCCGATTCCTCTCTGACTAGCCTAGCCACGCATGCCTTGCATAGAGGCCTCTGGTACGTGGCTGGCAGTCTCGTCCCGCATTCCACGCATTTTCGCAGTTTTGTTCTGGGGGGAGGGGGGGATGTCTTTTTTATCCCCCTGACAAACAAAGCATTTTTGCGGGTAAACATGCAATTTTTCCATATACAACATGCTGGATATTTGCATTGTATTTTTGCCGCACTGGCTACTTACGGCCGCTGAGGCTGAGGTTTCAGCTGTCTCTGGGGCAGGAGCACTCATCTTTATACCAGTGCTGCAGACACCCTGCGACCTGTAGTGTTGGTGTTCTGGCTTCTCTCAGGTTCCTATTTGAGTTTCGCGCTCCTGCGCTAAGCCCCGCCCCCTCCGCTCCTAATGCAGACGCGATGACGTCATCACGCTGGACGTGAGATGCGGCGCCCCGCCCCCTGCCGTCAAAGGGCTTCCTGGAGCGCTGCGCTGTAATTTCTGCCGGAGGACGAGGGGGACTGAGGCTCCCGCTTTGAACCCCCCATGGGCCGCCGCGGGAGGAACCTGGCCCGGGGGTTACCACCCTGATGTGGCGTCCCGGGAGTCGTCTGGCTGCGAAGGGATGACAGGGTGAGCCACTGCCTTCCGATCCGCCTGTATACTTTCGCTGGCTTCTCCACCAGCTCCTCTCAGCGATCCTGCCTCCTGGCAGGACAGGAAGACACTGAGGAAAGTGGGGAAGGGGGGGAGCTTTTAACCTCTCAGTATGTTCCTGTCCTACCAGGAGGAGGCAATCTCAGTTGGTGCTGTCATGGAGACGACTGGGGGAAAGATATGTTCACCATTTTGCATGGTTCTTTGTGTTACCCAGGAAACACCACGTGGAGGTAACCATGCAACATTTCCTTTATATAAAAGGACAAAAGGAAGTGAGAATTGGATTCTGTACGTAAAATTTGGATGCTAGTTCTTTTGCGCTAGAATTGAATAAGCGAGACGGGACTCTTTTACTTTTCCTATTTTGGACATAATCAATGCTTGTGCCAAATTTCATGTTTCTACGACATCGGGAAGTTGGAGAATTAGTGGCGAGTCAGTCAGTGCTTTCGTATAATTATGTGTGTACACACACACACACGCCAAGTATGTGTGTTTCGTTCACATGTCAGTAATTCAACATGGCCGACTCTGCTCTAGTAGTAGTCCGGACACCTCCATATGCATCAGTTAGATAACCATGCAACTTTTGGCAGAGATGACCTCCACCCAGTGTGTACAACCACCTTAAGCATACAGAGGACCAGTATGCATCTGGAGATCTGATGAAAACTAGAGAACTTGAATGGCTCTGTTAGAGCACAGAAGTGCTAAGGTATGTTTTACGGCTCCCATTATGTATATACGAGCAGCGCAGAAAAGCCACACATGCCACAGGTGGTAATGAGAATGTTCTCTTTTTATTGGATGCACCTCATTTTTATAGACATTATAAAACTGGATATGTGATACTTCTGTTAAGTGCAGTAATCATCTCTGCCACGTACAGAAATATATATTTGCGGTTTTAATTGCCATCATGTTCACAAAATATTGTTCATTATTGTCTTAGTAACTGGTCAAAGGTGCTTTCGTTACAGCTCATCGCGAGTACACTTTTACATGAGAAGGGTTCGGCCACTTCTACATTCCTCCAAGTTTGCAGGTTAGTTCCTGTTTAGCTTTCACATTCTCTAATATTAGCTACACCAAACCACAAACCGCAAGCTACTGACCAGGTTTATGGGCTTTAATGTACATTTCAGAGCAATGATATAATCTACTAGAATAAAAATGAATGATTTCTTACTGATTTATAAATGCATAGGAGATTGATAGTGCAATCAATATGCAAACAAATACTTGCTTTATATTTCTATCTATCCATTTATCATCCCCCAGCTTATGGCTATATGACAGGCAGTGATGGCTAGTTAAGGGGTGATTCACAGCAATTTTTCAGCACAAAAAAAGGGACCAAGTGCCGGGCACGAGGGGGTCTCCCTTCTAACTGATCACTACCTGTTAACTGCCGAAGTGACCTCTATCAGGACAATGCAAGCGTGAATGGCTGCCGCTAACACTTGTGTAATAGCAGCATAAGTTTGTGTGATTGGGTCAGGTGGGCTGGTCCTACTGCTCTGCTTATTGTCGGTTAGGTCTGACACGTAAACTGGAGACCACCCACAGCTCTTAGAACTGAACCCAAAGTAAAGGCTCTTCTTAGGAATGGGAGGGAGTAGAGTGGGGGAAAAAAAAAAAAATTGAGATCAGCAGGACTGCAGCTGCAAGTCTATGAGGGGACCTGCTGACCTAACAGTTCCTCTTTATGTGATACACATCTCTAGTTAGGGCTCATGTCCACAACTGTGTTTTTAACCACATTTCATACGTGCGTTGCACAGACGCGCAATATGTGGTGACTGGAGTTTCACTGATCCATGCACACCGGCGTGTAGACACTGCGCATTAATACACATGCTCTTTTTCTCTGCGTGAGCCCTGTACATTCATATGGACTGTGGATGATACTCTTTCCATATGCATCATATTGCGTATAGGCAGCGTTTTCATACACATACCCGCTGTTTAATTAAAAACCAAAAACACGCCTGATACGCAGACATGCGGTGCCATATGCGATATTTGCCGATAGCTCGTATGGCTGCAAAGTGTGTAAAAAGCTGCAGGAGACCTGCAGCATTTTATGCATACAACCGTGGGCATGAGCCCTTACTGAGAAGGTGGAGAACAGGAAGTGCAGGATAGGTGAAGACTTCCTGCTCACTGAAATTTATTGGGGTAGGAAGCAGTGGCAGTGTTGCTGTTCAGATCCAGCAGTGAGTTATGTACTGTTTATTTGCATCTCCACTGCTCAGTGCTTCTGTCATATTCACCCTTGCATTCGCAGTGTGGAAAACAGAAGCCAGGACAGCAGTACTAGGCAGCAATTGCTGTCAGCTCCCTCCAGCTCCTGTCTGGCTGGATGTACCCCCACCACGACCATTAATACTGCCCCGAACAAGTGTGCACACTTGACCTGGATTAACCCTCTGAAGGGTGTATGCCAAGTGCATTTACCTTCTAAGGGTTAATCCCCACGAGTCTAGTGAGCACACTTGTCAGGGGAGTGGAGAGAACATCTAGTAGGGGGGGGGGGGGGTTGGAGGGAGAAAGCTGTCATCACTCAAGTGAGTCATCACTGCTTAAAACTACAGTTCTGGTCTCTGTTTGCCACGCTCTGAGTGCAATGATGAATACGACAGAAGTACTGAGCAGTGGAGATGCAAATAAACAGTAGCTAACTCACGATCAAAAATTTTATTTTTTAAATTATGTATAAATAAATGAAAGATCCTTTGTCCAACTAGTGATGAAAATTTCAAATGTAGCTGTCTTCTATCCAGACCAGAACAGTCATCAGTAAGCTAAACCATTCATTCTTGAGTTTCATTTGCTTGTTCTAGTTGAAATTGTGCATTTTCATCATCGAGACCATAGTTGCCTGAGTAAAAAACAACATGAAACCCAGACAGGGTGAGAATTACACACGGGGAGTCACTTGGTTTTTAGCTCATGCAAGAGTCAAGTGACTGCTGGCTGGTGTAAACAGGCAGTCGTTAATCTAAGAACAGCTGCCTGTTTACTCTAAATGGAGGTGACCAGAAGAGATCTCCAGCGCGGTCAACCTACATTCAGCGAGCAATTCTTGTAAAAGCACAATCATCTTTATCTAGCATCAACATATTCCACAGCACTTACAAAACAAGGGAGAACAAATACAATAAACAAACAAACAAGCTACTGTTAAGGCCCATTTAGATAATGATTATCGCTCAAAATTCGCTCAAAGCCGTCTTGAGCAATAATTGTGTGTAACTGCACTGACATCGGGCAGTTTTCGTTCCCCTATCGCTCATAGTCTTTCAGCGTGCTGAAGGACAACGATCAGCCTCATCAGGGATTTACAGCGGGATACAGCTGATAGTATTGTTTCAGCTGTATCCAGCTCCCTAAACACAGGCTGGGTATGAAGAACACAGCGGCCCAGCTGTGTTCTCCATTCCCCACACGGACCTCTCGGCTGTATAACAGCCGGGTGCTCGGAGCGGGAACACCTCGCTTATCTTCTGCATCCTCCGCACCGAGCTGTATAACAGCTGGGCGCTCAGAGCGGAGAACAGCAGGATGCAGAAGACAATGCTTGTCTTCTGCATCCTCCGCTGGCAGCGCAAGGTGATCGCTCATCTTGAGCAATCATCTTGCACTGTAAATGACAACGATTAATCGCTCAAAAGTCACTTGAGTGACATCTTTTGAGCGATAATGATTGTGTCTAAAAGGGCCTTTACATGTATCACAGGAGTGATAATTGTTGGGACGTCTGTTGGGTATTTATGCGCCCGGCAATTGTCCTATAATTGCACAAAGGTGGATTTGCATTGCGAAGTCCAGAGCAGGATTCTGTCTCCGGATTCGGCAGCAAATACCATCCATAGCATGCTATGAGAAAATGCGATTTCCACTCACAGGGGAGAAATCGCAGCATGCTGCGATTTTGTGTGGGCTATGCGCAGCTGGCTTCCATTGAAGTCAATAGAAGCCGCTCATCCTGCAATCCTCTATACTGCGCATGTGCGCCACCAGCAGCAGAGAAGATGCCAGACAGGTAAGCTGGGGGTCACCAGCCGGGCATTGAGTCAAACTCTGCTGCAGGGTCTGACCCGGCCGTGGGCAGGTGGCTTTAAGGTAGAACGATTATTGTCCAAAGGAAAAAAAAAAAAAAAAAAAAAAAGTTGTTCAAATGAGCAAAAGTGACCGATAATTGTTATATGTAAACGAGCCCCAACGACATAAAGGAATCAATTGCCTTTTGTTCAGTTTCAGCCGGCATTAAAAGCCACCGATGGCTCCTTCACTTGTTAAATGTAGACACTTCTTATGATGAATCTGCCTGTCTAAACAGGCTGCACGAGCGAGTGGGGGAGGACATGACCGGGAGCTCACTTGTGTAAATGATTCACGTTCCGAGTCAGTCTAATATACAGTATGCCGGGGTCACTCTAGGGCAGCGAGCAGGAGCTCCTTGGTGGGATCACTTCCCCTTCGCACTCAGCGCCGGGTGCTGGTAGTCACAAGACCAGCGCAGGGGGTGACCAGCAGTAGTGTGCAAGTCATAAAGCAGCCAGCAGGGCGGCCAACCAGAGTTGTGCTGGACAACTTGTCCAAAACCCAGACAGCCAACAGCTTCTATAGACACACAGGAAGTCCATAATAAGTGCTGGAGATTATATGAGGTGTTCCAGGTCACATACGGGGCACCGGCATCTACTGGGATGATAATTACAGGCATAGTAACCGGCACAACTGGATGCCCTGCCTGACTCCATCCTGGGAACTGCAACTTTTAAAGGGATCCGAGAGCCTCCATGGATCTAGGGGTACTGCACTGTGTTCATTCTGATCGGTCTGTCTCCTGGAGCGCTGGGGGTTATGGTCTGCCCATGGTTCACCAGCAGGGTACAACTAACTGCCGGAGTAGTCACGGGTACAGCTCGTCCCACGGACACCGGGAAAATAAGAGCTCCTTACTGCTTCCGACTTCCAGGGATCTCCGGCTGGTTGGCGGCCAGCTGTCCCGTGGACCGCCAGTGTACAGCCCTCTGTACCCACACTCCCTACCTCCCCGGGACAGTGTATCCCATCACACTATACCCCCCCCAGTCCCCATAACGTTGCACCGCCGGTCCTGCTCCTTACACCGGCAGCCACTCGGCGCTGTACGCGGGGCTCACCTTCCCGTTACTTGCTCCGCGTCCTCTTCCTCCCTTCCGTAGTATCTTATGACTTCCCTCTCTTCCGCCCTTCCGCATTACTTCTCTTATGTCACGTGATGCAATCTGATTGACCAGTCAGAAAGGAGGCGGTACAAGGGGCGTGGCCAATACGAACATGTCGGCCGTGCGATTGCTGTGTTCGTTGGTCAGGCCGGGGCAGAGGTGAGAGGGCGGCACGGTGTGTGTAGTAAGATATGTGTGTATGCCGGGCTCCATCGTTGTAGGGTGAACTGCCAATGTCAGCTTCTAGTTGACCTTTTCTCTTGCTTCCCCGTGACCTCAGGCTGTCTGCTGGGAGTGTTTGGGGCTCGTTCACACCGGCGCTGTCATGTACGGTTCATGGATGTGACAAACCTACTTGTAAAAACATTTAGAATCGTATGCGTGGTGTATGTTTATGGCTGTTTTGTATATGGAAAATGTTTACGTTTTTCACTGTCAACTTTTTTTCTTAATAAAGTTTTGTAGTTCAACACTTTTTTTTTTACTTGATCACAAAAAATAAGTGTACGGAAACCTACAGCCTGCATTGACTGCAATGTTAAAAAAATGCATTTCCATCCCAATTTTTTTCCTGTGGGATAGATAAGCGCAGTGCGTTACGTGGTTCAATCCTGCAAAAGATGCGCAGAAACGTATATATTGTGTGACTATGTTTAAGGATGCTTTTACACGGGCTGATCTTCCGGCAGCAGATGCCCAACAGGCTGTCCCAGCGATCGTTCCCATGCTCTTACTCAGGTACGATCACCTATTAGTGAATGGTGGTGGAGCGGTCCAGGGTTGTTCTGGCTCTCCCGCCTCCATTCACAGATGATTATCTGCCTGTTTACACGGACCGATCCATCAATCACTTTTATGTATGCAGAAACTGAACAAGTAGCCGGGGATTCTCACGTCGTTCATTTCCACTGAACGATATCATTCAGATTCACTTTGAATATGAAAATCTGAACGATTTATGGGCCTGTATAAAAGAGATCTAACCCGCTATAGTCTGCGGCTGTCGCCCCCCCTAACAGTCTGCGGCTGTCGCCCCCGCTATAGTCTGCGGCTGTCGCCCCCGCTATAGTCTGCGGCTGTCGCCCCCGCTATAGTCTGCGGCTGTCGCCCGCTGTAGTCTGCGGCTGTCGCCCCCGCTATAGTCTGCGGCTGTCGCCCGCTGTAGTCTGTGGCTGTCGCCCCCGCTAAAGTCTGCGGCTGTCGCCCCCACTATAGTCTGTGGCTGTCGCCCGCTGTAGCCTGTGGCTCTATTAAATGTTATGTTTTTATGCATTTTTGCAATTTGAAACCTGTGTTGCCTGGATGACCATATGACAGTGCGGACGGCCCATAATCCTTACAGTTTATGGTTTGATACAATGTATCCGCCTGTATAATATCTGGTCACTTTGTTTCCCTGCTCCCCCTGGGATCTGTTAGGCCTGTTCAGCTCTTGTTATTGGCTCCATTGAGGGTCCCGTTGTCGTTTCCATTTAAAAAACCCAAACCGCACCCCTGAATGGACCTATGGCAGCCCTTAATGACAACTGCTGAAGTGGAGACCGGTAGGACTCTGTCTCAGCAGGTGGTCATTCATTTCCAGCATTTTGTGGTGGACTGCGCTATTCCTTCTGGCACAAAATGCTGGAAATGGATGGAAACTCCTGGTCTCGGTTTCAGCAGTTTTCATTAAAGGGAACCTGTCACCCACTATGAGTACCATAAACTAAGTCATGGTGCTTGTGGGACAGGCCCAGAGGAGCCCGCAGGTGGACTCTTTATAGTCACTTGGCTTCCTGTTCCTGCGTTGTCCCCCATGGAAGTCGGATGCAGACAGTGCAGCGGACTCATCTCTGCAGTGCCATGGAGGACAGTGTGTGTGCAGGCACAGCTGGCAGGCATGAGTCAGGTGTGCTGTGCCAACTTACTGGGGTGACAGTGGGGAGCTCACTAAGTATAAAAATTATACCCCTGGACTCTTCAGAACCTGCCTTACGAGCCCCTGAACGTAGTTTATGGCGTTCATAGGTGATGACAGATTCCCTTTAATTGACAAATAGGTTCCATTCAGGGGTGCTACTTTTTGGATGTTAAATGGGACCCCTGGACGGAGGTCAAAAATAGATCTGAACGGGCCCTAAATGTCCATTTACATGGGACGACTGTTGGGCATTCGAAGCCCGACACTCGTCCCTGTGTTTCCTCGCTCCTGCACGGGAGCTAGCAGAGCTGGCACGCACACGGAGCGGTCAGCAGGGGGCGGGGCAGTGCAGGAGATTTTTCTCCTCTCGCTCCCTCCCCGACACAGCAGTCGTTCAGTACTGAATGGCCACTGTTTAAACTGAACCATGAGCAATCAGCTGATCGTCCATGTTTATGCTGCAGAGGAGAGAAATCTCCTGCACTGCCCTGCCTACCTGCTGGCCGCTCCGTGTGCGAGTCAGCTGTGCTAACTCCCGTGCAGGAGCTTGGGAGCAGGGAAACATAGGGATGAGTGTCGGTCATCGTTTGTCCAACAGTCATCCCGTGTAAATGGACCTTTAATCAGGCTTGTGAGGACTAAAGCTGGCCATACGCCTAAAGGCTCATTTACAGGCAAAGATAATATTTCAAATGACTAAAAGTTTTAGCAATCTTTTTGCATGAAGTGTTAGTGGCCACTAATTACCATTAACACTTATATCCTCTTCATTTGCATGTAAAAGAGCCTCCAGGCACTGTTTGCGGAGCCCATGGTGTGATTAATCACACCCCTACTGTGCAAGCAGCTGCATTGTTCTTGTTGTGGCTCCAGGCAGGTTACAATGTTATCTGCCAGATCCCACAGAGATCACAGCATGTGGTTTGTTGAGAGACACAAAAGGTGCATGATGCCCACGTTTACATGTAACAATTATCGCTCTTTTTTTAGTCATTTGACCAAATTTTGAGCGATAATCGTTACGTGTAAATGGGCCTTTAAATAACTGTCTGCTGAACCCTTGTTTGGCTCCCAGCTATTCCTTCCCCACTGTACACATGTGCTTTTTTTGTGTCCTTGTATATGTCCTTAATAGGAAGAGGGAAATTAAGGCCCCAAACACAATTGATAAAACTGTTCCTTACCCGCTAATTTCATTTCGGCAGGACCAGACAAGACTCGGCATATTTATAGGGCCTCCTGAATTTACTCCATTTATAGGTCCTCCATCATCTGTTGGAGGAAGAGCTGTTGGCTGAACAAGCTGGTTGTGATGACAGCTCTTATAAGTGTATAGCCAGCGTAACCCTCCCCCACGGGTGTATAGGTTTGGGATTAGGTCCATTGCTTCTTCCTGCTGCTGTACACATCAGTTTCTCGGGGTGGATGTAACCTAATCTGTTGTCTTTAGCAGGACTCTCCTTTCCTCGTGGATTGCAGGTGACCGGCCTCTGCGATGTGCGTCTAATACGGTGGCGGATGGAGAAATTTACTTGGCGGAGAGCTGTGTGAGAGTAAGAGCTGGCCCATCCCCTGTTCTTTCTCACCCCAGCCACAACTCATGGAGGTTGGCGCATCTATTCTGTGAAACAGTGCCCTATTAAACACAAGTGTGAATGAGCAGCCTCCATCACACACTAGCACCAGCCCCCAGGCTTGTCCGTATGCCTCGCCATGTACGCCATGTTGTGACGCAGCCATTATGTCTGTATTACAGAGACTGCAAGAAGTGACCAGCGGCCCCGAGTTCCTGAGGCTCCAGGTGGATAGTGGCGGCTGTTCAGGATTTCAGTATAAATTCACCCTGGATACAAATATGACAGAGGAGGACAGGTGAGGGAAACATTGCAGCGCCGTAGGAATCACTCACGGAACACAGGGTTGCATCTGAGGAACACTTGCCGGAATTCTGGCACAGAAAAATAAATAAATAAAAAATAAAAATCGCACATTTTTGTGCAAATTCCACTTACACAAAAATTTTGCAACTTTTTTTCTTTATGTGCCAGCCTTGCGATTTTCCTAGGACTTGTTGGAAGGGGTGTGGCCACCCTGGACTGGCAGATTTCTGTATACTTTACACCAGAAACGTGTGATTTATGTCAGAAACGTACACCAGGTCAAACCTACTATACATTTCCATGTAGGCACATAGAGGTGCATCAGGGGAGATTATACTAAGACCAGCATTGGAAATACCGGTCTTGGTAAATTTCCCCTCATTGTTTTCTCTGCTAACATGGTCAGATGACGCACAAAGCAGAAGTGAAAATAAGAAAACACATAGTGGTTTCATGTTGGAGTTGACCGATAAGGCAAAAGCATTAGAGGAAAGGTAAGTATCAGAAGCTCTGCTGCTGGAACATGAAGATCATCGATTACCTCTCTATACCGCAGTATATTTAATATTGGTATTGCGCTAGAGTTCTGGCATACAAAAAGATTAAAAATCTTGTTATTTGCATAGCGCCAACGTATTCCGCAGCACTTACCCAGAAAATAAGCCCTAGCTGCAGAAAAAAATATACAAATCACCTTAGAAGCGCTGTCCTGGGCTCCGCTGTAGCTTCTCCCCGGTCCCCAGCACTGTTTTTCAACTCCTCTGGCCGGGAATTGAAAAATCCCTGCCTCCTGAGAGCGCTGGCTGTGATTGGCTGACGCCAATCGGAGCCAGCGCTTGATGACTGGCTGTAATTGGCTAAGGAGAATAATGCCGGGGCCCGGGGAGGAGATGCGACCGGGCCGACAGCGCTTCTAAGATGATGTATACTTTTTTTTTCATTTTCCCCTGCAGTTAGGGCTTAGGCTATGTCTTTGACAGTAGGATTTCTTACTGTCAAAGTTGCATCACACTGCATGAAAACCGCGTTTCGTGTGATGCGATGCAACAGAGAGGAAGGCTATATAGGGAAACACGGGCTACAAAAGCTCACGAGTCGCAGGCATATTGCGGCACCCGCAGGGTTTTTGTGTCGGGATTTCGCATGCTACAAAACATCGCATGTGTGAAGTAACCCATAGGAAAGCATGGGCTTCACTTACATGTGATTTGTCACCCGTGTGAATAAGGCCTTACAGCTCCAGCTAGCTGCGGCTCAATTAACCATGGATAGTCAATAAGTGTCTAAATCATTAGTGATTGCAGCTAGCTGGAGCTTTTGGCCTCGTCTCAGATAAGTGGCGAATGTTTTGTGGGGTCACTACCCTAAGGGTATGTTCAAACTGCTTTTTTCGCCACAGATTCTGCATCAAATCTGTGACCAAAAACATAGTATGAAATACCCTTTACTGTCTCACAAAATCTGTACACTAAGGTGCCCCAAAAGGAATCCGTACTTTAGTATATACGGCACTGATGTTTTCCGCTCGCGGATTTAAAGCAGCAGTGACGTCACCTCTTGAAGTGGACTCTGTGCCAGAAAATCTGCACATGAATTTCTGCCATTCTGGGTTAAAACCACGTTCAGATCCGCGTTTACAACAAGTGTAAATCTGTGCTTGAAACCTGCAGCAAGCACACAGATTTTCATTGAAATCAGCGTCTTAAAAAATCCAACTCGGATTCATGCTGTGTGAACACGACCTAAAGGTGCCCTGTAGTAACCGGCACCAAGAAATTGCAGATGTTTGGCCCCTCAGAGACGCTCACATCTCACATTCTCTTGTGCATTTTTCCTTCTTCCAACTCATCGACTTCAAGAACTGACTGTACACTTGGTGGCTGGTATATCCCAGACTCTGACAGGTGTAATTGTCAATGTTATCCACTTCACCTGTCAGTGGTTTTAGCGGGGTTGGCCCAAGAACAACATAGGGGTATATTCAAACATTGCAGGAAAAACACATGCGATTTTGCTGCGGTATTAACTGTAGCCGCCTCAAAGACAGCAGGAAAACTGTGTGATTTTTCTGACTGCTAAACTCCCTCCCCCCTCTCTCCCCTCCTCCAGCTGTTTGCAATGGGAGGGAGCGGGACTGGGGCGGAACTGGCTGTGGACAAGGGAAAGGATGGGAGCTTAGCTCCGCCTCTCCCATTGCAAACAGCCAGAGGGGAGAAGAGAGGAGGTGAGCCAGGGAGGAGAAGGGAAGGGGGAGACAGCTTATCAGAGATAAGCTGTCTCCCCCTGCCTCACGGCATATACGCCGAGCCTGTGCAGCAGATCGTAGCGTATATCGGCCAGCTGATATACATATGCTCATGTGAATAAGCCCTTAGAATAACTCCACATGGGCATGTGCATGGAGCACATAGGTGGAATTAGGACTTCATGGTTTCTTTCTCGTTTTGTAGGGCGTTTGGAGTAGATGGGGCACATGTCGTGGTGGATCTCGACAGTCTTCAGCTCGTTAAAGGAAGCACTATTGAATTCTGTGAGGAGTTAATAAGAAGTTCTTTTCAGCTGACACAAAACCCACAAGCTGAGCATGGCTGCTCCTGCGGATCCTCCTTCTCCATCAAGTTGTGATGACAAGGACTTTGGACCGCCATCAGGAATGAACCTTTGCCTGTCCGTCCACTTGCTTTCTCTGTAAATAAACCTGTATGATATATGCAGTCCTGCTGTCTGTGTACCAGATCCAGTCACACAGAAGATAAGGGGGGCACTGAATCTATGATTTATTACGACCATCTACCATTTCAGTCTGTGATAAAGGTTACCCCTCCAATAATGAGTAATCTGGACATGCACATTAGAGAAAATAATAACTCAAGAGTATGTGGGTGTCCTGACTCTCCTCCCAACAAGATGTTGAGCAAAAGTGGGATTGGGAATTTAGGATATAAGTATGTCCAATCCAAAGACAGATAAACCACTGCTGGATAGGGGAACAGAGCAGTCTGGAGGGACATTGATCTGGAGAAGACAAAGAGCTCTTGAGAAAGGACAGGGGAGTTTGAAGAAGACAAAGAGGTTTGGAGGAGAACGGAGGTGGTGCGGAAGGATGGCAGAGGGGTCTGGAGCTGCCTGCAGAAGGGGGAAATGGAGCCTGGAGGGGTGACAGAAGAAGGGAGGAGTGTCTAGCAGCAGATCCCCCACTACCCCTTTATATAAACAAATACTAGAGGGGACAAGCAGCAGGATTATGATAGTAGTTTAGTATATTTTGGAGGCCACAGATCATGCCCATTGGCCACCAATAGAGGTACCATATTTTTAAGATTAAAAACGCATTTTTTAGTAAGAAAAAAATCTTGCTTAAAAAGTGTGTCTATTGATCCAACGTCAGGAGGGTGCGGTGGCTCCAGACCCCTCTGACCACTTCCATAATGATCAGGCACATCGCTTTTGCACTATAACTGATCATTAGGACAACCAACTCCACCAGGAAACAGTTTATCTTCACCCTATAACTCCAGTCTGGCCACCACGACTGTGACCTTTGACCCTAATATTCCTCTCACCCCACCCCCTACCTGTACTGCGTACAGGACGCACAGTAACACAGATGCCAGGAAGGAGGGGTCTGAGTCGCTGATTGGCGATGAGACCACAGCTACGGCATGAGGTAAATTACTTCCTGAGGGGGCACTGCAGATCTCCAAGTCCCCTTGAAATAAAATCCTTCACTTCTTTAGCCCACCGGGAAGTTTTAATTAATCTTAAATAGTTTTATCCTATTTTCTGTTGTCTGAACCTGGATATGTCTTATAGTCTGACAAATACGGTAACTAGTGGAGCTAGGCATGACGATGCCACCACCTTTTGGCCACACTCAGCATTACTGAGATATAGAATGTTTGTGAACCCTTCAGAATTTTCCAGATTTCTGTTTATATTTGACCTTAAACTACATCAGATTTTCACACAAGTCCTAAAGGTTGATAAAGAGAACCGAATCAAAGGAGTTAAAAATATTAAACTTGGTCATTTATTTATTGAGGAAAATTATACAATATCACACCTGTAAGTGCCAAAAGTTTGTGACCCTTTGCTTTGTATACCTGGTGTAAACCGTCCCCCCTCCGTTGTGCAGCAGTTTCTCCATCTAACCATTTTCGGTCCGTCCTGCAGATCGGCTTGGAGGAATTGTATCCCATTCCTCCATACAAAACGGCTTCCCCTCTTATGTTAGGAGTTTCCTCCCATGAATTGCTGGCTGCTTGTCCTTCCACGACATTTCTATAGAATTAAGAACAGGACTTTATTTCATCATTCCACATTCTTCTGTGGCACCTATGTGCTTTGGGTGGTTGTTTTGCTGCATGACCCACATTTTCTTGAGATTCGGCTCATGGACGGCTGTCCCGACATTTTCCTTTAGAATTTGCTTATATAATTCAGAATTTTTTTTGTCCCATCAATGATGGCAAACCATTCTGGCCCAGATGTGTCAAAGCAGTCCCAAACCCTGGAACTAGCGCCACTGTGTTTCACAGATGGTAATAATGAATTGTATTTTTCATTTAATTTGTGAGATGTGATTGATTTAATTAACTGTGATCGCTTTAAGTAAATGTTTATTTCATTGTATGACAGTGTCCTTGTCCTAAATGTCTGACATTGCGTAGATTTCCATTATTCCTTTTGATTTTACCCCAAATGTCAAAGTCCCTATAAAAAGCAATAATTTGGCATAGTATGCAATAGCTTGACCTAAGACCCTGATCTAGTGCCTATCAGTGTGTATGCCGTTATTGTGGGTGTGATCAGGGAAATGTAGACGAAGAAGGTGAGTGTGTTCTTCAAGGACCTGTAAATGTGGACGTAACCACTGGCATCCTGTGAAGGCCAAAGTCAGCTATTCTTTTACCCACTCCACAAACATCCCACAGCTCCCCATGTGCTTCTCAGTTCACTCCCCACTATGCCTCCTATGCACCCCAGAAACATCGCACAGCCCCCCCCCCAAGCCCATTTAAAGGGGTTTTCCAGATAGAATTAACTTTGTAAAATCAAAGCCAAAAGAATTAAAACAAAAGGACACTCAGGCCTGGCGTTCCAGCCCCACAATTCTTATAGTCCATGTTGACAGCGAAGATCATGTGACCTCCACCTGTCAATCAGAAGCCGCAGTGTCACAACCTGTTCTCCTGGTATTAGTGCTCACATATGAGTTCCAAATGGTGACGCTGCGGTCTTTGATTGGCTGCAGAAGTCAAATGACTTCCTGTCAACAGGTATGGGGAGTACTGCTGGACTGGGACACCAGGGCTTTTGATTTTAAAAAGTTAAAGGGATTATCCAGGCCGCGCCTACCAGTGTCCGAGGGGGAGGCATGGCTCTGACCCCAGCGCAGCAATAAATGAAGTCAATGGGATCTGCACTTCCAATTGTGGGCTGGGGTCCCATTGATTTCTATGAGATCAGTGGCTGCAATTACAAGCACGGGCCACCACACAGGTGTCAGAGCTGCCCCCGACTCCAGTGTATCCCAGTGGGCACAATCTAGATGACCCCGTTATTTCTAATTGGACAACTCATAATCCCCCCCCCCCCCCCCAAAAAAAAATAATAATAAAAATCACCATGCAGCTCCTGTCCACCTCCACAGGCATCCAACAGCTCCCACGTGGTTCTCGATCCACTCCCCACCACCAGAAACACTGTGTACCCCACAAGCATCAGGCTGCTCCCTTTGTGTGCTTTTCAATTCACTTTCCCCCACCAGAAACTCATCTCGTGCACCCTACAAGCTTACACCGCCCCCACGGGTACTTTTCACCTGTTCTCCCATCCCAGAAGCTCCCCAGTGCCTGCAGACCCACTCTCCACCGGCTGCAGCTTGTACAAAGTACTTTGCAGAGCCTGCCGCTGCTAGAGAGTCACGTGATTGTGGAATGTCACCTGACCATCTGACGTCAAACCTCCTGTGGGCCACTCCATTCTAGCCTCTACCTTACTCCTTGTGACCATCTAGTGCAGGGGGAAACAACCAAAAAAATGGCGGTGTTCTGTTAGTTCTGTGAAACTTCTATATCCTCCTGGCTGGAGGAAGGCCCGCCCACGCCACGGAGGACTTTGAAACCACTTGTGAAGTGATGGGAATGAGGAATTTTCGGGCAGAAAAGGGGGACCGGTAAGAAAGTTGTAGGGTGGGGAAGGGTCTGCGTGGATTGAGGAGAGCAACATGAAGAGTGAGAGGATGAGGCGGACAGCTGCTGTACTTGAGGGTTCTTGTGGTTGTTGGATGTTGAGGGTTCAAAGGTGAATGATAACAGCAGAGTGCTGTGGGTTTGGAGGTGAACAATGATAACGGCAGCCGATAATAGTGCCCAAGGGGCCAGAGGTGGATAGTGGCGGCGGAGTGCCCAAGGGGCCAGCGGTGGATAGTGGTGGCGGAGTGCCCAAGGGGCCAGCGGTGGATAGTGGTGGCGGAGTGCCCAAGGGGCCAGCGGTGGATAGTGGTGGAGTGCTGAAGGGTCAGAGGTGAACAGTGGTGGTGTGCTATGTCAGCGCGGGGGTTGGGGGCATTTTTATCTGACTAGTATGTGATGACATTGGGCTGGTGTATATCAGATCACCAGCCTTTACTTTTATGTGTCCGCCATTCCCTTACCACCCCCCACCACTCACCTCATGTCTTCTTCACAGGCCACGTCTGGACAGGCTTTTCCTGCGCAGGTTCCTGACTCTTCAGTCGGTGCTGTTTCCAAGATGGATGTCGGAGAATGTGCTGATGCTGCTGACGTTGCTGGTGGTGGCACTGACAGGTCTGTACAGGCTCCTGATCGTGGTGACAACTAGTGTCCAGTGATGGTAGTGCATCCTGCTAACTGTGGTGCTCATATGAGGTCACTACTAAGATGTCATGTCAAATAAGAAAGCTGATAGGGTGCCATTATAAAAGGCACCTCCTAACCCCGGCAGGCGTAATGTGTGTCCGGGCGCCAGAGGGCAGGCGTAATGTGTGTCCGCAGCGTCCAGGCGCCAGAGCGCAGGTGTAATATATGTCCGCAGCGTCCGTGCACCAGAGGGCAGGCGTAATGTGCGTCCGGGCGCCAGAGGGCAGGCGTAATGTGCGTCCGGGCGCCAGAGGGCAGGCGTAATGTGCGTCCGGGCGCCAGAGGGCAGGCGTAATGTGCGTCCGCAGTGTCCAGGCGCCAGAGGGCAGGCGTAATGTGTGTCCGTGTGCCAGAGGGCAGGCGTAATGTGTGTCCGCAGCGTCCAGGCGCCAGAGGGCAGGCGTAATGTGTGTCCGCAGCGTCCAGGCGCCAGAGGGCAGGCGTAATGTGTGTCCGCAGCGTCCAGGCGCCAGAGGGCAGGCGTAATGTGTGTCCGCAGCGTCCAGGCGCCAGAGGGCAGGCGTAATGTGTGTCCGCAGCGTCCAGGCGCCAGAGGGCAGGCGTAATGTGTGTCCGCAGCGTCCAGGCGCCAGAGGGCAGGCGTAATGTGTGTCCGCAGCGTCCAGGCGCCAGAGGGCAGGCGTAATGTGTGTCCGCAGCGTCCAGGCGCCAGAGGGCAGGTGTAATATATGTCTGCAGCGTCCAGGCGCCAGAGGGCAGGCGTAATATATGTCTGCAGCGTCCAGGCGCCAGAGGGCAGGCGTAATGTGCGTCCGTGCGCCAGAGGGCAGGCGTAATGTATGTCCGCAGCGTCCAGGCGCCAGAGGGCAGGCGTAATGTGTGTCCGTGTGCCAGAGGGCAGGCGTAATGTGTGTCCGTAGCGTCCAGGCGCCAGAGGATAGGTGTAATATATGTCCGCAGCGTCCGTGCACCAGAGGGCAGGCGTAATGTGCGTCCGTGCGCCAGAGGGCAGGCGTAATGTGCGTCTGTGCGCCAGAGGGCAGGCGTAATGTGCGTCCGTGCGCCAGAGGGCAGGCGTAATGTGCGTCCGGGCGCCAGAGGGCAGGCGTAATGTGCGTCCGGGCGCCAGAGGGCAGGCGTAATGTGCGTCCGGGCGCCAGAGGGCAGGCGTAATGTGTGTCTGCAGCGTCTGGACACCAGGGCTCTGTAAGCCAAATGTCCAACTTCACTAATTCTCACACTTCTTCATAAATGCCTCATATGTAATAATTAGTAATAACAAATTTGCTGTAGTAAAATAATATCAAGATTACTGTGTTAATTTACAAGATATTTATCTTGAAAGTGAAGTTAAAGACTTTGACTACATTGCCTTGAAGGACATCACAGAATGGGTATGACGAATGTGGCCAGTGTCTGGTGGACGCCATAGGACCGGTTTGATGTATGCGGCCAGTGTCTGGTGGACGCTATAGGATTGGTTTGATGTATGTGGCCAGTGTCTGATGGACGCTATAGGACTGGTTTGATGTATGTGGCCAGTGTCTGGTGGACGCTATAGGACCGGTTTGATGTATGTGGCCAGTGTCTGGTGGACGCTATAGGACTGGTTTGATGTATGTGGCCAGTGTCTGGTGGACGCTATAGGACTGGTTTGATGTATGTGACCAGTGTCTGATGGACGCTATAGGACTGGTTTGATGTATGTGGCCAGTGTCTGGTGGACGCTATAGGACCGGTTTGATGTATGCGGCCAGTGTCTGGTGGACGCTATAGGACTGGTTTGATGTATGTGGCCAGTGTCTGGTGGACGCTATAGGACCGGTTTGATGTATGCGGCCAGTGTCTGGTGGACGCTATAGGACTGGTTTGATGTATGTGGCCAGTGCCTGGTGGACGCTATAGGACCGGTTTGATGTATGTGGCCAGTGTCTGGTGGACGCTATAGGACTGGTTTGATGTATGTGGCCAGTGCCTGGTGGACGCTATAGGACTGGTTAGATGTATGTGGCCAGTGTCTGGTGGAGGCTATAGGACCGGTTTGATGTATGTGGCCAAGTTTCAGGTGGACGCTGCAGGACGGGTATGACGTATGTGACCAGTGTCTGGTGGACGCTATAGGACTGGTTTGATGTATGTGGCCAGTGTCTGGTGGACGCTATAGGACCGGTTTGATGTATGCGGCCAGTGTCTGGTGGACGCTATAGGACTGGTTTGATGTATGTGGCCAGTGCCTGGTGGACGCTATAGGACCGGTTTGATGTATGTGGCCAGTGTCTGGTGGACGCTATAGGACTGGTTTGATGTATGTGGCCAGTGCCTGGTGGACGCTATAGGACTGGTTAGATGTATGTGGCCAGTGTCTGGTGGAGGCTATAGGACCGGTTTGATGTATGTGGCCAAGTTTCAGGTGGACGCTGCAGGACGGGTATGACGTATGTGACCAGTGTCTGGTGGTCGCTGTAGGACGGGTATGACGTATGTGCCCAGCTTCAGGTGGACGCCACAGGGTACAATGTACATGACCAACTTCCGATGGATGCTACAGCATGGGTATGATGAATGTGACTGGCGTCGGTTGGGCACTACAGAATCGGTATAATATGCCTGAGCACTATTAGGAGTTAGATATATGCGTTTATGACCAGGTGCCATACGTAACATGTTGTGGGCTCCTGTGTGCCTCTCCTAATCTCCCGTTTTTCTCTTACAGGGCAGCTGGTGGTTTATCAGGTTGGGATTTTGCCCAGTCAGTTTTATGGAGTCCTGGCTAATCGTGACCCAAGCGGTTTCAGGCGACTGGCAGTGCTGGCGGTAATGCTGATTCTGGCCATTTCTTTGGTGAGTGCTAGCTGTGTCCTGACTGGCCATACAGGTCAGTGAGCGTATGAAGGTGATGACCCCTACGTGGTAACTCTCTGTCATGTCTGTCTCGCCAGTTAGTCTTATGATCCAATAAATGATAATCGGGTGATCAGTGCTTGTGGAAGGAAACAGTCCATCACAGAGACGCACTGATTACATCAGAAGATGCCGGACCCCAGTTTGTCTGCCCACTGCATGGCTCTTGAATGAATGCCCCTTCTTACTGCCCAGTTACAGAGGAGCAGTCCTGAAGTGGGCAGCATGCTACTTATGACCTATTGTTCCCTCCATGTCCCTGCAGAAGCAAGATCTGTACCCTCTTCATGTACAAGTAACGACCCTGGGTGCTCGTCTACTTTTATTTTTTTTATTTTTTGTATAGTAGCCGTAAGTACAACAGCAGTTCAGAGATTTGCTTTGCAGCAGGAACTTGGATGTAAGAAAATGGCATCAGAGAATGGCTTGTGACTATGGTAGAGTGTAGTAAGCATGTCTGTAACATATCTGACAGGGGCAGCTGTTTCCTTACCTATTGCCTCCAGCTATATCATTGAGGCGTTATCTTTCATTGCA
Organism: Eleutherodactylus coqui; assembly: GCF_035609145.1. Classification (NCBI taxonomy): domain Eukaryota; kingdom Metazoa; phylum Chordata; class Amphibia; order Anura; family Eleutherodactylidae; genus Eleutherodactylus; species Eleutherodactylus coqui. The sequence goes on from NC_089842.1 coordinate 132,768,710, forward strand.
ACACCGCCAATTGATTGCAATGAGATTACTTCTGATCTATAAGATAGGAGATAAGTTGCTGATTGGTGGGTCCCACCACTGGGATCCCCACTGATCCCAATATATTGCCTCTGGCCTATCTCAGCATTTTAACTCCATTCACTTCAGTGGGACTGCGGGGATAGCAGAGTTCAAGCTCTAGTAAGTCTCTGGTGGACCCATTGAGGTGGCCAACACTACCAAAACTTTGTGACACACCATGGATGAAATCTGGGGAGCCCAGTGGTCAGAAAGTTATACCCTAACCTGTGAATAAAAGAACTACTGGAAATGGGTCAAACAGCTTTAACCCCTTCCCACTGCAGACTTTTTTGTTTTATTTATATATATATATATATATATATATATATATATATATATATACACACTACCGTTCAAAAGTTTGGGGTCACATTGAAATGTCCTTATTTTTGAAGGAAAAGCACTGTACTTTTCAATGAAGATAACTTTAAACTAGTCCTAACTTTAAACAAATGCACTGTATACATTGCTAATGTGGTAAATGACTATTCTAGCTGCAAATGCCTGGTTTTTTGTGCAATATCTACAAAGGTGTATAGAGGCCCATTTCCAGCAACTATCACTCCAGTGTTCTAATGGTACAATGTGTTTGCTCATTGGCTCAGAAGGCTAATTGATGATTAGAAAACCCTTGTGCAATCATGTTCACACATCTGAAAACAGTCTAGCTCGTTACAGAAGCTACAAAACTGACCTTCCTGTGAGCAGATTGAGTTTCTGGAGCATCACATTTGTGGGGTCAATTAAACGCTCAAAATGGCCAGAAAAAGAGAACTTTCATCTGAAACTCGACAGTCTATTCTTGTTCTTAGAAATGAAGGCTATTCCATGCGAGAAATTGCTAAGAAATTGAAGATTTCCTACAACGGTGTGTAATACTCCCTTCAGAAGACAGCACAAACAGGCTCTAACCAGAGTAGAAAAAGAAGTGGGAGGCCGCGTTGCACAACTAAGCAAGAAGATAAGCACATTAGAGTCTCTAGTTTGAGAAACAGACGCCTCACAGGTACCCAACTGGCATCTTCATTAAATAGTACCCGCAAAACACCAGTGTCAACATCTACAGTGAAGAGGCGGCTGCGGGATTTTGGGCTTCAGGGCAGAGTGGCAAAGAAAAAGCCATATCTGAGACTGGCCAATAAAAGAAAAAGATTAAGATGGGCAAAAGAACACAGACATTGGACAGAGGAAGACTGGAAAAAAGTGTTGTGGACGGATGAATCCAAGTTTGAGGTGTTTGGATCACAAAGAAGAACGTTTGTGAGACGCAGAACAAATGAAAAGATGCTGGAAGAATGCCTGACGCCATCTGTTAAGCATGGTGGAGGTAATGTGATGGTCTGGGGTTGCTTTGGTGCTGGTAAGGTGGGAGATTTGTACAGGGTAAAAGGGATTCTGAATAAGGAAGGCTATCACTCCATTTTGCAACGCCATGCCATACCCAGTGGACAGCGCTTGATTGGAACCAATTTCATCCTACAACAGGACAATGACCCTAAACACACCTCCAAATTGTGCAAGAACTATTTACAGCAGAAGCAGGCAGCTGGTATTCTATCGGTAATGGAGTAGCCAGCGCAGTCACCAGATCTGAACCCCATTGAGCTGTTGTGGGAGCAGCTTGACCGTATGGTACGCCAGAAGTGCCCATCCAACCAATCCAACTTGTGGGAGATGCTTCTAGAAGCGTGGGGTGCAATTTCTCAAGCTTACCTCAACAAATTAACAGCTAGAATGTCAAAGGTGTGCAATGCTGTAATTGCTGCAAAAGGAGGATTCTTTGATGAAAGCAAAGTTTGATGTAAAAACAATGTTATTTCAAATACAAATCATTATTTCTAACCTTGTCAATGTCTTGACTCTATTTTCTATTCATTTCACAACGCATGGTGGTGAATAAGTGTGACTTTTCATGGAAAACACAAAATTGTTTGGGTGACCCCAAACTTTTGAACGGTAGTGTATGTGTGTGTGTGTATATGTATATATATATATATATATATATATATATATATATATATATAAAATCGCCCTGCAGTTAATTTTTTTTATTTTTTAAGCAGTGCACCATAAGAAAATATAGAATTTTGGTCAGTACGATTACATCGCTAGCCACAGAATTAAAAAAATTAATTAATTTAAAAAATTAAGTTGTTTCTACTGCATATTGAATGCTGTAAAAACAACTCGCCAACTCTCGTCATCTTTATTTCATCTTTCCATAATGAAGCTGTAAGGCCCTTGTAGTGCAGTGTGACTGTCACAGTAATGTCTCTGTGTCTCTGCAGCTACGCAGCGTGGAGCAGTATATCGGTAAGCTGGTCTACGTCAACTGTCGGAAGGTTATGACGGAACATCTTCACAAGCTCTACTTCACTAAACAGGTCTACTACACACTGAGTACGGAGCGCCCACATGTGGATAACCCGTACGTCACTCTATTGATGATTGGATGCTAAAGCAGTAACTGCAGAGATCACTCCTTCAAGTGGCCACGTTTTAGAGTCCCTACTGCAGCCACAAATCCTGACTAGGTTCTATTGACCCAAACATAACGCAGCATAGATCTCTATTAGTTTGGGCATTAGACTTGTGGAGTGAACTTGCAGCTGTAATACAGACACTAAAATGTGGCACCATGTTGGCCATCTGAATGAGGCTTAATTCTTTGAGTTTTCTTGCAGGGATCAGCGAATGACACAGGATGTTGAGCGTCTTTGCCGGGAACTTGGCACTGTTGCCAGCAAACTCCTAATCACGCCCTTCACATTGGTGTATTACTCCTATCAGTGTGCCATCAGGTCTGTCGCTGCTGGAAAGTTAGTATAAATATATTGGTCTGGCCACTAGAATGTACCATTTTCATATTTATTTCGTCATGTTTGCAGTACCGGCTGGATGGGTCCACTCTCCATATTCGGTTACTTTGTTATTGGGTCGCTGTTGAACAGACTGCTGATGGGTCCCCTTATCCCAAAGTTGGTGCAACAGGAGAAATTAGAAGGCGATTTCCGGTGAGTGTGTATTATGTGTGCAGGTCTCTCGTTACTGTCTGATTATAGCAGCTGTATTATGTATTATGTTATCATGTAGTATTGGTCCTGGGAGGTTCTAGTATGATGGATATCTCTGTCCTGTCAGCTCTGACAAGTATTCTGTCAGGATGATTTTCAGCTGTAGGCTGTATATGAGAATGTTTAGTGTTCACTGATGGCAAGCGGAGATCTTGAAAATAGGGAGGGAATGAAGTCTAAAGAATTGCAGAGCTTCTCATTATGTAATAGTTAAGACTAAAATGTTGAGTTTGTTTTTCCATATGCCCATGACAATACCTAAAGTGACTGGCTTAAACCCTGGACAAGAAACTATAACACATCTGAAAATGCTTATAAGGGGAGACACCCTCAACTTTGTCAGTTACGGTTTATGTGGGAAATGCTGGAATTCATGTGGAAGTTGAGGATTAGAGCCCTTAATGACATTTGACACACACATCTATCATGGGTCCCAAAAGGGGGTATAGAGCAGGCTTGGGAGGCGAGCTTGCTCCATACATGCCCGCTATCAGCTGTTTCTGATAGCTACCAGCGACAACCACAGACAGAGCTAGCTCCATTTGTGGCCATTTAACTACTTATATGTCAGTCAGTGCTGACCTTAGTATTTAAGCATCTGTGCTGAGAAGGAGCCCCATCGCGACTCCTGTGAGTTGCCATGGCAGCATGGTGCTTTGTAAAGATTACTATGCCTGCTGTGGAATTGTGCCTATTAAGCCTTGCCTGTGGCAGGACTTAATAACATGGCATTGGCACAGGATCACATGACCAACTAGAGACAGTACCATCTCTGCCTGCTGGGAAGACAGTGTGATATGCATTATCTAAGTTTTCCCATATAAGCTAAAAAACATAAGTATACAGTGAGGAAGATGAACTATCATCGTCATTATAACTGTGTGATAGAAACTGTCTTCTCATCAGCAGTGACTGTTATAGGTGTTTCAGTTTGGTAACTTTTGGGAAAAAGGGAGCAATGGCAGCAGTCGCTAGTGCTCGTGTAGTAGCCGTAGACTTAATACTAGGGTTGCTGCCCTTTTTAATTCCTTTATAAGTTCTATATGGCTAAAATAATGTGATAGAGGTGTGGGTTTCCAGGTGAAAACGTGTAGCAGTCCTTGATAGGGACAATATGTTTGGTCCTATGTTTAGATAACACATTGGACAAAAAGGTAAAGCCTTCCAGTTACTAGCTTTTGTGATTTAAAAAAAGGTCTTTTGGGGCAAGAGGAAGATGGCAAAGTCTTTAAGAAAAATAAAATGGGGTGGTTTAAAAAAAAAAAAAAAAAAAAAAAAAAGTTAAGGTTTTTAGTATAACTCTCAAAGACATTTAGTCTGTGAAGGATCCCAAAAATTACTCCAGATGGGGGTGATGCTTTTTATTTGTTCTCTCAGACATGGGAATGATTCTCAAGAACTCCCTGGGTCAAAAAGATAACAGAAGAAGTATAATATCAGTTTATCTGGGATGGATACCCCATCTTAGCCCTAGCCAAATAACCTACCTAGAGGAAGCAAGTTATCATGATGGCTCTTTTCTAGTCCAAAAAGGATGTAGGTAACATCTAGAACTGTGAAACCCCCATGTGATAGCTTGGAATTTGAGAGGCAGATGCTAAGGTACAAGGGACTGTGTGTCTAGGTTATAACCACCTGTCTAACTATCAGGAAAAAGGTGACATCTGAAACCTGCCTTGGATTCTGGAGAGCTCTCTTTAGGTTTTCTCGTCAACCAGTAGACCTCCTGGGTGATGCAAATATCCCTACTGTTCTAGACTTCCTGCAGGAAAGGGGTGAATAAAATGCTACATCTCTATACCCTTTAGGTGCAAATTTCAGCTCTTGGTTCAGTACCCTGTTTGATGCCTCCTTATCAGAACATCCTTGTTTTAAGATTTGTGAGAGCAGGCTCTAGACTCAGTCCCCGTCTTTTTGTTCTAGCTAGATTATCTGAGCCTCCTTTTCAAACTATTGATGAGATTGCTGCCCATTTTTTTTCCTGCAAAACTGCTTCTTTGATTGTTATCACATCAGCTAGGAGGGTCTGTGAGCTGGAGTCCCGTTCTCTCCTTCTTAGGCTGGGTCCACACGGGGCTGATTTCTAGCGGAATGTCCACAGCGGGCATTCCAGCCATGGAATGCCTGCCTACAAACCTGCACCATTTGTGAGTTTAATCATGACTTCCTGTACGAAATTCACCCCTCATTGAGAGAGGATGAATTCCACAGTGGGGATGGCGATAAAATTGACATGCTGCAGATTTGAATTCTGCACCGCAAGTCAATTTTTCGCACAAGTTTTGTGTGGGTTATTTCCGCAACTTGTGGACGAGATTTTCAAAATCTCATCCACTTTGCTGCTACTGTAAATGCGGTGGAATATCCGGCGGGCTTCACAAAATTGGCCAGGAAGAAACGCTTCATTGCTTAGGTGTCTTTTGAACTATCTACAAAGCACTAGTGGCTGAAGAAAGTCTTCCCTTCTCCGGCTCTTTATTCATTTTCAAAGCCCAGATCTATGGAACAAAGCCTCTAGTATAACCCTAGCCAGGTGTATCGTTGGAGCCATTAATCTTGCCTACTGCTCTGCAGGTAGAACTCTTTCAGGATTTGGTGCACACATCACTAGTGAATGTTGTATAATAATAAAAGGGGGTTACTTTCCTAAGTAATCGCCCGCTGTTCCAGCACTACCACTTCATTCCTCCCCGCTGATATTTGCTTACATGGCTGTATGCTCACAATAACCTTTGTAGCCAATCTCCTGCCATCACTCAGCGGGAGGCAGCGGTAATGTATCTGGACATGTGACAGGTCACTATGTAGAAGAACGAGCTCATTGGTGGCATTGTAAGTACTAAACATACTTGCAATGGGCAGCATGGTGGTGTATTTACAGAATAAAAAAAAAAAACAAGTAAACAACCCCTTTAAGGGCTCATTCACATGACCGTGATTTCGGCTCGTATTAAGCACGCGATGCACGACCGCCTGACACACGGCGAATGATGTAAATGAAGTACATGGACTTTCATTGATTCATTCACTTAACCCTTTCCAGTCCAATTTGTATCCTGGTTTTCCTAGGGGGCTTACTCTTTTTCTGCTGTTATAAAAAGGCGCTATCTGTTGGCTAAAGCCAGTACTGCATGAGGTGACACATTGGATAGGCTCCGACAGCAGAGAGACTGGCAATATACAGTAAGAGAACCCTGATGATCGTCTTCCAACATCGGAGCTGTACAGCCTTAAATCATAATGTCTTTAGACGTCAGACAGTGGATTGGAAAGGGTTAAAGTATAAACACGTCGTGTATGTGAGTGCATGAAAAAGATCACAGCATGCTCTATTTCACCGTGTGTCACACAGCGAGAGCCCTATTCTTTTGCGTGGGTTATGTATGCAACGCTGTCTATATGCAATACATTGCATACAGGAGACAATACGTGCACAACTCCACTATGGGCCCCCTTTTTCTTTTTTAAGCGTTTCTAGAGGTGATCCTGTTTGCAGTCAAGGGGTGGAGCCGGTCTCTAAGGGTGTTGTTATGGGCTTATTGGAAACCAATTGCCAGTAAGGGTGATCTCAACTTTTCCTTAAGATTAGTAAAATTGGCTCATGGTGGTCTTGACCTTCCTCCAGATCACATGTGTCAAACACAAGGCCCGCCACCTCATTTTATGTGTCACGCCGGCCATGCAACAACCAAATAGGCAGTCCACTCGCACAGCCTGCAGCTCTTCCCTGCCGTGTCTGTGTGCGCCATCCTGTACCCCAGGCGGATGCCGAGGGAAGAGGCCAGTAGTTACAGGCTCAGGAGCGGCTGCCACCAGACCGGAGCTACAGGTTGGGTGCGTGGAATGTCTGTAGGAATGCTGGCCGGCCAGGGGCCAATTACCACCGGAGCCACTATGGGGGTCACTGTTACTACTGGGGCCACTATAGGGGTCACTGTTACTACTGGGGCCACTATAGGGGTCACTGTTACTACTGGGGCCACTAAGGGGGTCACTATTACTACTGGGGCCACTATAGGGGTCACTGTTACTACTGGGGCCACTAAGGGGGTCACTATTACTACTGAGGTCATTATCACTACTGAGACCATAATGGGGGACCCTATCACTACTGGGGCCACTCTTATTATTGGAACCACTCTGATTACTGTGGTCACTTACTACTGGGGCTAATATGGGGGACACTATTATTACTGGGGTCACTATGGGGGCGCTATTACTACTAGTGCCACTATGGAAACCACTCTTATTATTGGAGCCACTCTAATTACTGTGGTCACTATTATTACTGGGATCACGATGGGGGTCACTGGGGCCACTATGGGGGTTACTATCACTACTGGGTCCACTATAGGAGTCATTGTTATTACTGGGGCCACTATAGTGGTCACTCTTATTACTGGAGTCACTTACTACTGTGGCCACTATGGGGGGTCCCTATCACTACTGGGGCCACTTTGGGGGGAAGGGTCACTTACTACTGGGGCTACCATGGGGACCCAATTACTATTGGGGTCACTATGACTACTGCGGACACTATGGGGGCTCACTATTACTATACTGTCTTACAATTGCAATCAGCCCTTTGAAGGCACCCATAAGGCTGATGTAGCCCTTGGTGAAAATGAGTTTGACGCCCCTGCTCTACCGTAGATAATTGCCCGATGTAGGCTGAACCTGCTGGACATGTATTTTTTTCAGCTTTGCAAACTGTTAGTATGTGTTGCAATTTAGTTTCATATTTGTAACGCTTCTTGTAGACGTGAAAGCCCCATGATTTTCTTACTATCATTTTGTGAAAATTACTTGTTCGCAGTTTCAAGCATGTAGAAATCCGAGTGAATGCCGAGGCTGCAGCCTTCACCAGGTAGGATGGATATGTGTTGTGGTAATACGGGGGGAGTGGGGTTGGTGATCTCTGTGTGTCTAATCAGGATGTATTGATATTACTAATAGAGATAGATATATACACATACACACACTGGTGCTGACTTGCCACTCTTGTGTCTTGTAAGGGCCGGATTAGTGGAACACTCTAGGACGGCTCAGCGGTTGCAGAACCTCATCAGCGTACAGAAGGATCTCATGAACCAGGAGCTATGGCTGTACTGTGAGTATCTGGGTGCATTCACACGAACGTATATCGGCTCGGGTTTTACGCCGAGCCGATATACGTTGTCCTCGGGTGCAGGGGGGGGGGGGAGGATGGAAGAGCCAGGGCCAGGAACTGTGCTCCCGCCCCCTCTCTGCCTCCTCTCCGCCCCTCTGTACTATTTGCAATGGGGAGAGACGGGGCTAATTCCCGGACTTTAGCCCCGCCCTCGCCCCGCCTCCTCTCATTGCAAATAGTGCAGAGGGGCGGAGAGGAGGCAGAGAGGGGGGCGGGAGCTCAGTTCCTGCACTTGGCTCTTCCATCCTCCCCCCCCCCCCCTGCACCCGAGGACAACGTATATCGGCTCGGCGTAAAACCCGAGCCGATATACGTTCGTGTGAATGCACCCTAAGGGTGATGGTGCCATGGGACCTGGAAGGGCCGAGCTTACGTCTATTTTTCTCCTGCCAGTTGGAACAAACCTGTTTGATTACTTGGGCGGGATCCTGAGTTACATGGTCATTGCTGTCCCTATCTTTGCTGGAGTTTACAGAGACCTGAGCGCAGCTGAACTCAGTGAACTCATCAGTAAGGTGATGACTGCTCCTCTCGCCTGCCTTCTCATTAAGGGTCCTTTTTAGGCGATCTGATTCTCATTTGAACAAGCAAGTCACCGCTAGCTCGTTCGCTCTTGTGCTTATTTGGGCTTTATTCACAGGGGCGGTTTATCCTGCCATGATAAGATCACGGCCGTCTGAAGCAGTGGATATCAATGCGTTCGTACAGATGGGCGATTTATTTTTTTATTTATTTTTTTTACTGTGTGTAAAATCGGCAGGCCAGAAAAGATAGGTCTTGCCCTATCTTTTGTCCGTGATCAGCCGGCAGCTCCCATAGAAGCCTTTGCGAACTGCCAGCAGGGGAGGGACTTTATCACGAGTAGTGTTGCTAAACTCCCTTTCCTTACCTTTGACAGCAGCTCCCATAGGATTCTATTGCCGCGATCAGCTGACAGAGACACAAGGAGAGAGAGTTTAGCATCACTAAATTCCCTCCCCCTGGATGATGGCATTCTGGGCTGTGGCATATATATGCCGCACCCAGCTGTGTGAATACGCGAGAAAATGCAAGATTTAGCCGCGACTTAGTCACGTCTCTCTGTCCGTGCCATTTTTGTCCACGCTGCGGGTGTATGAGAATCGCAACGCCCGTGTGAATAAAGCCTAAGACAGGCAATTGCATTGTTGGCTCGCTCAAATGAGAATCGTTCAGTCTAAGCGGATGTGAAAGACTGATCGATTGCTGTTTAAACTGAATGATAAGCAAATGTGCCAGAAATGTTTTTTCTGCCTGTATAAAATAAGACTAGTGAATGATTCTCGTTCATTCGTTCACTTTCGCTTGTTTGAACGATAATCATTCCATCTAAAAGCACCTTAAGAATTTAGCTCTTTCTAACCCCTGGCTTCTTGCCCACAGAATGCCTTTGTCTCCATTTACCTGGTGAACTGCTTCAGTCAGATCATTGATCTATCCAGCAGCCTGTGTGATGTGGCCGGATACACCCATCGGTGAGAGTTGTTGGGGCGGCTGGGCTGTTCTTTGTGAGTTCTGTCACTGATAAGTCTCTCCTCAGGATTGCTGAGCTGGATGAGGCAATGAGGTGCATCCTGCAGGGACAGAAGGATGAAGACGAGGAGTAAGTAGATGTTGCTCCTGGCTTTCTTTGGCTCTTGAGTTAGACATGTGCCTAAAATGTGTGTTTCTCTCTTTGAAGAGCCAAGGAGCTGCAGCCTTGTGATGCGGTGTTTGTGCTGGAGGATGTGACAATCACGGCACCAGGATCAGACTGCACACTTGTCCGGAACCTGAATGTACATGTGAGAGAAGGAAGCAACCTCCTGATCACCGGAGAAACCGGCAGCGGCAAATCCTCTATTCTTCGTGTTCTAGCAAGACTATGGAAACCCAAGCGTGGTACCTCCTCTTACATGTCATTATGCTCCTCCCTATATCTCTAAAGGGCGGCTCCACAGTGGTAAAACGCTGCGTGGCTCACTGCCGTGTAATCTCAGCCTAAACAGTAGTTGCCATTGCAAGATACTATAATCCTGAAAAAATGTAGTAAAAAGCAATGGATTTTGGGATTAGATGAAGCCTTTCATCTACTACAGAGTTTATTACTGTTTATCAGTGTTGGTTTTATTCTGTAAGAGGCTATATTGTGAACAATTGTCCTGAGGTTGGGGGGGGGGGGGCAGTGGTCACTATAAGGCTGGGTTCACACAGGGCGGATTTGCCGCGGTTTTGCCGCAGCAGATCCGCCCGCGGCCGCTAATCTCGGGAGCCGCGGTTTCCAAAGATTGAGCATGTCTGTTTACCTTTCCTTTTTTGTTTATTTACGTTGCAGCCGCGCTCTCCTTTATGGGAGCGCCGGCCGCAACGGAAAGGCATGCGGCCGAGCCGCTTCAAAACCGCCGCGGCTTAAACCGCGGCGGTTCTCCCAGCGGAAATCTCGCGGTTTTTGCTGCGGCCAAACCGCAAGATTTCCGACGGGAATCCGCCCTGTGTGAACCCACCCTTACTGCGGTTGAGCCTGAGCCTACTATACTAGGACTTTCACCTTGCTCTGAGTGGTCTTTCTTCTTCTGGTGTCTTCTCTATTCAGCTCTTTTGTCTTATGGTAATTCAACCCCTTAGGTCACGTCTGTGTCTTCACTCCGTTTGGCCCCCGTGGTGTGTTGTTCCTTCCCCAGAAGCCATTCTTGAGCGATGGGACCTTGAGAGAGCAGGTAAGATCCCTGTACAGTAGCAGCATTGATACTGCGGTGCAGATATCTATAACTATGTAATGCACTCTCCTCACATATGTTTCATTATTCTGAACAAGGGAATAACCGCAACAAATGTCAGTGACTTTTTCTATTTTTGGTTCAGGTCATTTACCCTTTGAAAGAAGTCTTCCCGAATTCTGGTGAGAGCGGTTATTGTTTTAGAACTTCTGTACTCTTCTATCTATCTATCTATCTATCTATCTATCTATCTATCTATCTATCTATCTATCTATCTATCTATCTATCTATCTATCTATATAAATAACATTTTTTTTGCTAATTTCTCTAATATTACTGCTTTCAGGTCAGGTTGATGATGACAGGATTCTGAGGTCACTGGAAATGTCAGGACTGGTAAGGAAACATAGATCTTCTGTGTAGTCCACATGTGACCATCAATCTCCACCCTATAAAGTTTTGTGAACTGTTTACTGTACATGTCCTGTACATTCCTATGGAGGACTACCTAGCTCCTTTATGATATATTGGCATCTATCACATGTATAAAGCATGAGGAGCAGATCACAGATAAGTGTCATCTTATAAGGCAGTCCCCTAACCCTTTGTACTTTTGTGCTCCAGACATGTTTATTGAGCAGAACAGGGGGGCTGGACCATAAAGTGGAGTGGAAGTGGTGAGTTCATGCTTGTTTCACTCCTGATGATGTTGTGTGCAATGACTACGTTGCGTTATATGTTCTGTGTATGTGCAGGTCAGAGATTCTGTCACCTGGAGAAATGCAGCGTTTGGCTTTTTCTCGACTTTTTTATCTGCAGCCAAAATATGCAGGTGAGATAAAGAGCCCTGCATGTAGTTCCCAATAGTTGGACTGATTCGGGGTACAATGCCGCCTCCAGCCAGCGGGGAGGATATGTGTGTTCATTTATGTGCATATACTGTACAGTGAAACCACCACCCAAAATTGCATTATAATTTAGTCAAAGAAGATGGTATGAATAATTTATGGCAGAAGACTGTCACAAAAAATCTTGTCTGGATAAAGGGGGTGATGTTTTGGAGAAGTTTCACTCTATACACATAGGGATCATTTTTTTCTTCTGTTATCTTGTGTCAGTACTGGATGAATCAAGCAGCGCACTGAGTGAAGATGCAGAGATAGAGTTGTACACGTGCTGCAGGCAGCTGGGAATGACTCTCATTAGCGTTGGGCACAGACGCAGCATCAAAAACGTGAGTGTTATGTTCAGAATATGCAAAGTTGAGGAAAGAGGAAAAAATTGAGTTTGTGAACCCATTAAAACGATCTATCTGACCTTCTTTATGAACCTCTCCCACGGTACGATCTCAGGCAGAATCATATGCAAAGATACAATTATGGTTTCCTGCATTTCACAGTACTATGTCGGGAGGAGTATCCTCTCTCCTCGAGGAGACTTATAAGGCCATGCAAGCTCCTCTGGGAAATATATGCAAATAAGGCCTCAAGTCCACAGGGAAAATCAGGCCTGCCGCGGATTCTCCATGCTGAATCCCACAGCGGGTACTTCCTTTCCCGCAGACATGAGGCCTAAAAAGAAGAATTACTTACCTGTCCGTATGCTGTGGATCTGCCTGCCGTCGCGCCCGGATCTTCATCCTTTGGCCCGGCGGATGTGCTCAGCATGCCTGCAGCGCACCGCGCGGATGCGCCGTGCACTCTATTTTTTTTTTTTTACTCCTGCTCTGCCGCGCTTCCGCTCCAAAGAGCAGAAATTTAGCTGCGGGTGTGCCGCAGATCCTGGCGGCTTCCATAGGCTTCAATAGAAGCCTGCGGGAGCCGTCCCCGCTGGAGACCCGCACTAAAGTGGAGCATGCTGTGGGTGGTTTCCCGCACAAGCAATCTGCGCTTCAGGAGAAAATTACAGCCGCAGGTATTTAACTACCTGCGGGTGTCCAATGGATCCCTATAGGGCGTGGATCACATGTGCGGGAGAAACGCTGTGGATTTAAAATGTTATTTTGCCGTGGACATGAGACCTTAGGGACATGGAACAATACCTCTGCAGCACCACCTATTGGATGGCAGCATTCCTGCAAATGAATGTCCGACCCTTTATGATGAAGTTTTCAATTACCAGTCATTGTTATAAAGGCTTGATTTGCAGGAATGCTGCTATCCAATAGGTGGCGCTGCAGGGGTATTGTTCCATCTTCCTTATTTGCATACAGTACTTTGTGTCACAATCAACAGAGATCCAAGGTTAAAGGTGGTTTTCTCACTTTTTTCTATCCTCAAGACAGGTCATCAATAGATGATCAGCAGAGGTCTGCCAATCAGGTGTTTACTGATGTTGCTGTCACTACGGACAGTGCAGCAGCCCAGGTTGGTATTGCAGGCACCAATCCTGGCTGCTGTGCTATGGTAAGTTGTCATTATGGACAGCACAGAAAGCTCGCAGTGCCAGGAATCAGATGATCAGTGGGGTTCCTATTGAGGATAGGTCATCAATAGAAAAAGTGAGAAACCCCTTTAATGCTGTCTTCTACATAGACTTCCTGCTGCTATATATCCCTTTCACTAATATGCACAGGGGTAATATGAGGTGTGCGTGGTGCTCAGCCCATGATCTATATAGTGCAAGAAAAAAATATATATATTGTGCAACTCCCCACAGATCTTAGGTCTGGCAGAGTTTACTCACCTGTTTTTATTGTATATTAATTTTTAATGCACACTTTAGAACCCGTCCAGCTGAGATCTGCAGAGAACAATCTAGTTTTCCTTATGTCCTACCAGCAGTACAATCTTGGGGTATTTCTGCCCCTGTGAGGCTGGTAGGGCAGATGGAAATTTTAATGAAATAAATAACACTCCAAACATATATATGGCTGTACTAGCTCCTCTCAAGTCTTGCTTACTTTTTGTCTTCTGGACAATGTTGGACAGAAGTGTGTGTGTGTGTGTGTGTGTGTTAAATATAATATATATATTAGTGTATATAACCCCAACGGTCCCTTCATTTCGCAATACCATCCTGTTTAATTTAGTCTCTAGACCTCTCCTGTTGCCTTAACATCTATTTGTCTATAAGTGAGTCAGTTAGAAAGGTTGATAATCTCCTTATACTATAAGGAGATTATCAACTATATATTATAAGGCTCTCAAGGTTTTTAAACCATCCATTGCTAGATGAATCAAGGACACAATTAGAATTTATTATGAATTACAGCCACCTGAATTTGTAAAGGCCCATTCAGCCAAGGCAGTATTTCACTTTCTGGTCTGAAAGTGATCCCTTTCAATCAGATCTGTAATGCGGACTCTTAGAACTTGCATAACACCTTTGTCAACCAATCTCAGTTGGACTCTTGAATTTGGAAGGCAACAACCTTCGAATGGTCTATTCTCAATTCTATGCGTCAAGGGGGAATCCTCCTTAATGAGGTAACCTATTTCTAAATCCTCAGTATTGTTTTGCTGTTGGCAAACAATGAAAGTGTTGATTTACATTAGTTCAAGCACAAGCTGTTTCCTAATAAACGCAAGTTCAACCTCATATAGTGGGAGGCGGATGGGACTTATTTAATTTCATTGAAATTTCCATTTATCCTACTAGCCCGCAATGGCAGAAATACCCTGCTATTGTGCTGCTGTTAGGACCAAGGGGAAGCATATTAACTTCAGAAATCAACACGTTAAGCAAACAGCACTGACTACAACAAGCCCATATATGACGATGGGAAAAACAGAGGACTCTGTGATAGTATGCTTAGACAGTAAAAGAGAGACATATAGGATATGGTCACCTGGGGACCTTGTTTTTGTTTGTGTTTGTATTGTCTGGGACACAAAAAAACTTTACCTAATAAAAAGAAATCAACACTTACCTATGCAGGCCCTAAAATAATAGTGGCACCTGTTGTCATTACATTTCTCCTCTCTGCAGTTTCATGACCTAGAGTTGAAGCTTGGACCCGATGGACAGTGGGACCTGAAACGCTTGCCTAAACAGCATGCCCCGGGAGATGACCAATAAGAGGACAGAGTTACGGATGGTTTATTGTACTACAATACATTAGTTGGCCAGGTTTCTGCCATCCCTCACTATAGCTCTGACCATTTATGGGCCGCTCTACTGGCCACACGATGCACTGCATCTCAGGTCTTGGATATGTATTGTATTTCATTACTGGTTCTCCTCAAACCGTCCTGTAATGCAACCTACTGATGCTAACCAAATGCATTGCTGCTGCGATATGTGCACATTAGAAGATGAATGATTTACACTTGGAGATTATGTAGGAAGCTTGTGTGCAGACAGACCATGAGTATATACATACATCTTTATTTTACACTAAGTCAAACCTAATGAAATGTGTAGTTTACAGTATTTACACCCATCCAGCTCCTGCCCAGAGGTTAAGTGAGCTCTGCTGCCCATCACATGCATGCTACAATGTGTTGTACCATGTGACGTCACAGATCCTTCCGAGTCCTTCAGAATGAAGCTTTGCATTCTTCCTGATTCAGGGCTTCACCCTGTGTCTGTCCTTCCTCTTCCTCCTCCTCCTCCTCATCCCTGTCCTGCTTCCTCACAGGAGTCTCACAGTTCGTGCGCTGAAGGACTTTGGCGCTGTGTTCTTGGGCTCTTGCTCGTAGGGCAGCAATGCTGTTCTCTCTCAGTTCCTCCTCAGAGATGGAGTTTGGCTGTTCGGCTTCTCTCCTCTCACTGACCTCTGGCTGGTTGGATATTGCTGGTACCTCCCTCTCGGGCTGCTGGACTGCATCTGCCGCCTCCAAGGACTTTTTGTGCATCCCTGCAAAGAATTGTTGGTATTCGGTTTTAGAAAATCGTCTGGGTATTGACAGGTCATCTTGAACTGAAAATGGCAAAAACAAAAAAGAATTTAGGAGACTCGTGAACAAAAGAGACACAAAAAGGTGCTCCATTATTGACCCTGGAGCCAAAAGATTAAACATTTCAAGAGGACCAGGCTGACCTCATGATAGAGACTTGTTCTTCCTGTCCTCAGGGCTGACACATCGATGATGGATGAAAGGCATTCTGATTTGTTAACATGTTACAAGCTCCGGTAACTGTTGATGTCTTAATTAAATCTTTACATTTTTTAGATTTCCTCCCTCTAATTTGAAGTTGTAAATAACTAGCAATGACTCTTCTCTCTTGTCCTAACAGTTTACGGTCCGTGCAAATATGTACAAAAGAGCTAACAATCTACTACTAACATCTGCTGCATTGTGCTTGAGCAATGACACTTGTGACTAGTTCACCTCTATTATTACTGGAAGTAATTGGAGTGTAAGCTCTTGTGAGCAGGAGTCTAATCTTCTAGATTCCCTGATTTAATGCTGTCTTCAACTGTTGCCTGACTTTACAATGCCGTGGAAAATGTTGCTGCATCAAGTCAGACTGAGGGCTCTTCCACACGAGTATATATCGGCCACCATTTTCACGGGCGGCCGATATACACTACGATCTGATGCATTGGATTCCAATGCATCAGATCACATGGCCATATTCCCCTGACGTAAAAGCGCCCAGCCAGGCCAATATAGCGCCGGGCGGTTTTACGTCGGGCCAAAAAGATAGTCCTGGAACTATCTTTTGGGCCGGAATACATCGGCCGCTGTATGGGCTCCTATGGGAGCCAATGGAAGGGGCTGGAAAAGGGAGGTGGGAGGGAGTTTAGCAGCGGGACTGCTAGACTCCCTCCCTCTTCTCTCCTTCCCTCTGGCTGATTGCAATGGGAGGGGGTGGAGCTAAGTGCCATCCCATCCTGCCTCCTCCCATTGCTGGCTGTGAGCAGGGAATAGGGGCGGTGCCAGCAATAAGAGGAGATGGGGCGGCGCTTAGCTCCGCCCCCTTCCATTGCAATTAGCCGGCGGGGAGGAGAAGAGCCGGGGAGGGAAGGTGCCACGGCATGCCGGCCTCGGCGTATATGCGCCGTCTGAACGGGCGCACAAACGTTAGATTTGTGCGCCTGTTCACGAGTTTTTACTTTTCACATTGTAGCGTATATCGGCCAGCCGTGAAAACGCTCATGTGCAAGAGCCCTCAAAGAAGGAAAGCTATGAAGTGGGGAATGTAGCGGCTGCAGTGGAATTGAGGCCATGGAAATTACTACTCCCATATGCCTGAGACAATGGAAACTAAGAAGCTTCCATATTATATATACAGTCATGAGAAAAAAATAAATACACCCTCTTTGAACTCAATGGTTTTTCGTATCATGACATAAAAAAAAAATCTGGTCCTTTAGGTGGTCTTAAAATGAGCTAACCACAACTCAGATGAACATGGCCAATTGCACTGAGTCATTATTTGTTTTACACAAACTAGGCCAAAATGCAAAAGCAGTGTGTGAAAAACTAAATACACTCTTACTGCTTCTATAGGAATTAACAGGGTAAGTAGCAGACAAGTGCTGCTAATCAACTGCTCTTGATTAACTAATGACTTCTCTAAACGTAAAAATCCTGTCAGTTTGCTGCTCTGGAGTATTCAGGCATGTATCGACATGATGCCAAGGGGAAAAAAAGCAGCAGTCATCTTAGAGAAGCACTTGTTGCTGCTCATCACTCTGGGAAAGAGTATAAGGTTTTATTCAAACATTTTGAAGTTTTATCATTCTAGAGTGAGAAAGATTATTCACAAAAACATTCAAGACCGTTTTCCCAGGATTGAACGTTCCAGAAATTATTTCTCAAGGTCAGACCATGCAGTGCTCAGAGAAACTGCAAAAAAAAACAAGAGCTTCATCTCAGACTCTAAAGGCCTCAGGATGTTCAAGCACATGACCGTATGCCTAGAAAAAGATTGAACAATTATGGCTTGTTTAGAAGGGTTGCCATGAAAAAGTCTTTATTCTAGAAAGAACATGGCAGCATGGCTCAAGTTTGCAAAGTGTCCTCGGGGAAAAAACTACAGGGCTCCTGGAACAATTTACTTTGTACAGATGAGACCAAGGTAGAGATGTTTGGCAAAAAACAAACACAGTATATCCGCACAAACTCCTCATACCAAGTGTCAAGAACAGTGATTTGGGCTTGTTTCACAGCTACAGGACCTGGGCAGCTTGCAGTCATTGAATTGACCATGAACTCCTCTGTATAGCAAAGTATTCTGGAGTCAAATGTGAAGCCATCTATCCAAAAGCTAAAGCTGGGCCAAAACTGGATAATGCAACAGGACAATGATCACCAAAACACTAGCAAATCTATATCAGAATGACTGAAAAAGAAAAGAATCAAGGTGTTGCAAAGTCCAGACTTCAACCCAAGTGAAATACCATGGGACCTTAAGATAGCTGTGCATAAACAAATGCCCTCACCTCTTAATGAACTGGAGCAACACTGAAAAGAAGGGGGAGCTAAAATTCTTCAGAACAATAAGAGACTGATAAAACAATTGAAGTTATTAATGCTAAAGATGGTTCTACGAGCTGTTGAGTAATGGGGTGTACTCAATTTTTCACACACTGCTTCTGCATTTTGGCTTAGTTTTTGTTAAATAATGATATGGTGTAATTTGTCATGTGATTCAACTGAGGTTGTACTTGCCTAATTATAAGACCTTCTAAGGATCAGATTTTTTTGTCTTGATGCATCAAACCATAGACAGCAAGGATCTACTTAGTTTTTCTCATGAGTGTATATTATATTTCTCATGTGTATGTGTATATTATAAATCCCAACAAGGATGCATGGATTGCACTACCACTGCAAGCGAGTGAAGAGCAAGCAGGACAGCTGGACCTCCAGTAGATCAATCACGATATATAAACATATATACACCTCAATGGCAAATGGCAGGCTCAACAGGATTTGCCATTTGAGGAAACTCTTTCACCTCATGACAACACAACAGTACCGCCCCTATCAGTGCAGTGCTGCTAAGACACAATCCTTTGGTTTCTTTAAAGTGTCTCTGGCTCAGGGACTTCCACACGAGCATATATCGGCCGTGGGATCATGGCTGGCTAATATACACTACCCATCTGATGCATTGGTTTCCAATGCATCAGTTCAGATGGGTGTATTCCCGATGTGTAAAAACGGTAAAGATAGCACATATGGTGCACATTCCGGCCCGACATTTTTACGCTGGTCAGAAAAGATAGTCCTGGAGCTACCTTCGACCGGAATACGGCCGGTTCTGCCATAGGCTTCTATGGGAGCCTGTAAGAGCTGCCGGAGAAGGGAGGTGGGAGGGAGTTTAGCAGCATGCTCTATAAAGCTGCCATTTGCTATGTTTTGTAGCCCATATATCCCTATGGAGCCTCCTTATTTATTGCATCGCATAGCACGAAATTATGATTTTCGTGCAATGCGATCCGATTTTAACATTAGAAAGTCCTATTAACTGTCTTGCTATAAAATCGTGCTAGAAAATCATGGGTAGCAGCGGCTCAATGCTACATTTTTCCCAAGAAAAAACATCACTGATGCGACAAAATTGTATGTACATGGCAGTGATATCGCTGTTTCCTGTGTGAAAGAGACCTCAATCTGCTTTGACCCAGTTCTGTATCTATTACCAATAAAATGTGCTCTACAGCCTCTTCCCCCAGTAAGTTGGGATTTGTCTGTTGATGCTGAAGGTAGTCCTCTTCTTCGTGTAGTACTTCTCATTATAGTTAGGTTGCTAGGTCTTGCTAAGCTCACCACTTTCTTGATCTTTTAAATGGAACATGTTCACTTGAGGCACTGGTTAGTTTGTATGGTGAAGGTCTAGTTCAGTGTTTCTCAACGTTTTCAAGCTAAGTGCCGCCTAGTGACAGAATGGTCCATCTGACTATCCCAGAGGGAACAAGAAGTTATAAATGTTAATAAAACTTAAAGGGAACCTACCACGGCACCATCAACTAAGTTATGGTGCTCTTAGTGGATGTGATAGGGAGCCAGGTGATGTTTTTTTTATGCTAACCAGCTCCTGCGATCCAGCGGTGGTCCTTCTCTGAAGTTGGCGCACAACACGAAAATCTGGCTCTTTTCAGAGTCCAATGCGATCTTTCCCAATTATGGTACGGCATGTTTGCCCTCCGTCCCTTGATCCCTTGTGCCATAATCCTTACTACAGATGCAGCCTCCACCCCTTGACCACCCCAGCATGTTAAATAAAGACTATGTTGCCACCTCATGGTTCCTCACAACTATGGAGGTGATAGGAGGGGACTGGGTGGCTGACGAAGTGGTACAGAAGGAGGGTAGGCTTAGGAGCTAGCATGCTGCACATCAGCTCATACTTTAGTCTCCTAGCAAGGAAACATTGCTGAATGTAAGGAATGCAGACTTGTTTTGATGCAGCGTATACCCCATGTGTTACACTTACTGTACCTTGTGAAATACCTGTCTAGTTTTCGGGAACTAACCTTCATCCTCCTTTTGTAGAAGTAACAGCCTAAGAGCCCATTCATGGACAGCTCACATACCTGCTATAGCCAAATGGACTGTTCATGCAGTAGTTTTTTTTACTTGGATAGTTTTTTCAAACACCCATCCACGAATATTGGACCCCACACGGACCAGTGTATATGTGCTGTCCAATGCGAATTGTACCTAATTTTCTCAGACGCAACTCGCATATGGCTGTTTGAATACAGCCCAAGGTATCGTTTCTAGGTAGAGCACCTAGACGGTGTGTAAAGAGACTTATGAGGTCATCAATGCTCCTCTGGAAATATGCAAATGGCAAAATGGAACAATAACTCTGCAGCACCATGTATTGGAAGACCGCATTTCTTTAAATCAATATCAGACTTTTTAACCAAGCCTTATAACAATGACTGGGAATTGTGAGCCAAAGCCAGAATAACCCTTCCTGACCCACATCTATAAGCCCCCAGGCACGAGTCAAGCCAGAAACCTGCTTCACACTGATGAGGGACAATCACCCTCAGGTGTCTGTGCATAGTTATTCTGGCTGGTACTGTTGTATCTTGTCTCCACCACCAAAATGAGTGGAGACCTATCATTGTGCTGTGGGAGGTGTAGAGTATGCCCCGAGCTGCTGATTGGCTGGGCTGTGTGATACCCTCCAGTGTCAGCTGCAAGGGCCTTCCCCAACTGCCTCCCTGCGGTGCCCCCCAGCTAGGAGACTGACAGTGGCCAGCAGACGAGAGCACAGCTGCAAGTGGCTTCCCCGCTGGCCTCCCTGCAATGGCTCGTGGTGAAGAGACTGACGGGGTTCGTCAGCCGGGAGCACAGAATTCTGGGGGACAGTGAGAGAGCGCCAGCCCCATGGAGAGGAGATTGACAGCGGCAAGTGAGGACACTGGAATCACAGAGGGGAGGACAGCACCGGGTAAGAGTGATGGTGCGCAGGTCTGTGATATGGGGGCACAGTGATAGCGGTGCTGGGAGCAGAGGATGAGGGGCGGTGGATGAGCAGAGTCACGCTTACAGCAGCCCAGGGACAACAGGCGGCGGCCTTCGCCATGGGAGACTCACAGCAGCGGTGCTCGGGATGGGAGATGGGAGCCAAGACAGCAGCGTCTTCAGCAGCAGAGATGGGAGTGCTGTTGTGGGCGTTACCAATCCCTCCCCTACAACTCACCCAGGTCAACCCATGTCTCCACCCATTTTTCCAGTGGAGACAAGATACAACAGTACCATTCTGGCGTTGGGTCACAATTCCCAGTCATTGTTATAAGGCTTCGTTAAAAAGTCTGACATTGAATTGCAGGAATGCTGCCTTCTAATAGGTGGTGCTGTTGGAGAGGCATTCTTCTATCTTCCCATTTGAATACAGCCGAAGACCTACTTCTACATCTAGAATCAACTTTTCTTGGCTTTTGTTTGTGTTCAGAATTCTCATGTTCAAGAACCAAGTGAAACCAGCACATGTTGGCCTGTGAGAATTTACAGACAAATAATCCCAAAGCTCAGGAGACACTTGTTTACCTAGCAGCCAGGGGGCACAGGATTCCATGATGCCATCCTTGGCTGATTTCAGGATGGACTCTGGAAGGGGAATGGAATGTCGGACCATGGCTCCATACAGCCCATATTCGGCCATCACGCTGCTTCGGCCCCAGCACTTTTCACGTTTCCTCCACTTTGCACGTCTATTCTGGAACCAAACCTGTTGGAGCAATAATTGGGGTTAGTCCTGTTCTGCTACCTATCCTGCCTCATACACTATGTATTGCTGGGCTGGACAACAGCATCTGCTTTCTATCTGTAGTTCTCTGTGTTTTTCCTCAGGTGTGACCTGGTTGCAGATGTCTCCAGATTCTCTGGGAGAACGTGGCTGCTTCAGTAATTAGTTGCTCCCTGGTCTGAAGCATCAGGATTTCTGTCCTTGCTGAAAAGTGATTGGAAAATCATTTAATTTTTAGTTGAATCAATGCCCCAGAATTATCCAGGGAAATTAAATCCTCTCAGCTCCGAAACCCAGCATTGACCCTTGCTAATTAATACTGCACTTATTCCTCAATCTCCAGCAATTCCCCAACAAAATACTTCCTCCCATTTAACTAATTACTTGAGGAAAGTGAGGGGGGGCTGGTGTCTTGGAGGACTCCAGATTATGATTAGGTCATTAGCACATTAACGAGATGCACAGATATTTCACTCAGTGACAACAAGAGATTTCAATCAGCCACTTGAAATGAAAGTGATTGCGGGAACTCTGTGATAATGCAGAGTCCCAGGGGCAGCTGGCTGGGATCAGATTGATGTATTCAGGTTCTTCCTAGTAGTCCCCAACTGTCACGGGCATCCTAATTATGCATTACAGAAACATCCTCTATAGCCATTTATCTTCCACTATTCTACTAGTAGGTAAAACCATTGAATATACAATTTTCCAATCCCAAGCTGCTATATTATTATTTTTCATCTATGCCCCACCCATGTTGTATGACCCACCATACCTACCCGATCTCTACATAATCCTTGCATGATAAGCACTCAGCAGGGGTTAAGCTCAATGACTATGCCTGTGCGTGTATTGTCCATGTATGTCTATGTTCTACAAAATCATCCGGCACATCATCAGACTGCTGAAGTGTGACCCTTTTGAGGACATGCCAATTTTCATTTTCTTACTTTTGCGTTTTCCTCCCTGTTTTCAAAAAATCATAACTTTTTTATGTTTCTGTCAACATAGCCATATGAGGGCTTGTTTGTTTTGGTATAAGTTGTATTTTTCAATGGCCGCATTAAAAAAAAAACATATAATGTACTGAAAAATGTTTTTAAAAGTTTCTAAATGGGGGGGGAATGGAAAAAAGTGCCATATTCTTAGGAGGGTGTTTTACGGCATACATGGTGCAGCAAAAATGACATGTTAAATTTAATATCGGTGTAATCATACTGACCCAGAGAATACATTTATTTAGCTGTTTTGTTGTACTACTTTTTAAGAAATAAAATCTTTATAAAGAAAAATCCTTTCTTTCGACATCTTCTGATCACCATAGCTTTTTTTTTTATTATGGGCGTGGGGTGATCAAAAAAGTACAATTCTGGTGTATGTGTATTTTAACTGTCTTTTAGTCCTCCTGAAACTTTCGATACTTTGATTGCTTACACAATATATTGCAATACTTCAATATTGCAGTATATTGTATTAGAGCAGGTATTCGAAGAAGCAAACATCCATGGCAGTCTTGGGGGCTGTCACAGCCTGCCATGACAAGGGAGCGAGTGCCCAGGATATCCTCGCAGATGAGCTGTTTGGATGTCAGAGGGAGCTTCCTCCCTCTTACACACTGCTGTCAACAGCATGTAAATGGTTAAATGCTGCAATCAAAGTTATCTCCGTTTGCTGCTGGGTGTCATTTGTCAAAGACAGCTGTGCGTATGGACTTGGCTCAATACAAACCTTGTGCCCATCAGACATATGTTAAATGTCATCAAGGGGTTAAAAACCGTAGATTTATTTTTTATCCATGCATTTCACATCATCCCTATCAATGGCACCCCAGGCAGCTGCCTACTTCTGCTACCCTATTTCCCAACGCTGCAGCATGGCAACACTTCATTTTTATACTCCCTGGCTTGTCGCACTTCAAACATAACATAAAACCACCTGCTTAATATTGTGAAGGCCCCCCTTATTCCCTAATGTAGCATTGACCCATTGGGACATGGACCACACAAGACCTCTGCCGGTGTCCTGTGATATTTGGCATCGGTTTGTAGCATAAAGACATTGGCAACAGACCCTTTAAAGAACTGTAAATAGAGAGGTTGGATTAAATCCACATCTATGACCATTTGGCATCTATAACCCTGGCGCAGGTTCACAAATTTTTCATCTTTGGATCACTTTTTGTTAAGTACCAACCAGCGCATACTGGGAAACCCCACAAGACTTGCCATTTTGTAGATGGTCTAACTCCTCAAACTTTGTCTCTTTTCAAAGTCAGGCCCTGCTTCCCACATAAATTCAAGAACTGAATGCTCACTTCACTTGCCAGTAGTTTTGAAGTTATGGCTGACCGCTGTATGTATCCTAGAACATATAGGGTTATTACATTTAATTGGCGCCAGTGCTGGTAATGTTACCTGTATCCTGTCTTCTGGCAGCTCTGTCTTCATAGCCAGCATCTCGCGAGCATAGACATCTGGGTAATGTGCCTCATTGAATGCTTTCTCCAACTCTTCCAGCTGATAGGAGGTGAAGATTGTCCTAGAAATAAATAGTAGGTGAATGTGTGGTAAAAAAAACAATGTCATTGAG
This sequence comes from Eleutherodactylus coqui, assembly GCF_035609145.1. Classification (NCBI taxonomy): domain Eukaryota; kingdom Metazoa; phylum Chordata; class Amphibia; order Anura; family Eleutherodactylidae; genus Eleutherodactylus; species Eleutherodactylus coqui. The sequence continues at coordinate 132,793,423 of NC_089842.1, forward strand.
TCTCAGGTGTTTCATAATGAAGGTAATGCGTGATAACATGTGAATCACTGCACGCTTGAACAGGATCAGGAATCTGTAGTGAAGATTTGAAATTTTTAGTAAACTGGGCAATGCTTTTTAAGCCCAAAATAGGACATTCATCCGGCCTTCCTACAGAATCAGAGACAAGTGGAGAAGATTTTAAAACCCACAGGTAAAACCAGTAGGGGACGTCACTAAGACATGTGACCCATGTCACATGATACAGTAAAGTCACCGATTAAAAAAAAAAAAGTTATAAACTAATACAAAGAATAAATTAGGACATAATAAAACCAAAAACCTAACCATTGCGAAAATCAAAAGAAAAAAATAACTGGCATTAAAAAAGAGCTGAGAACACTGGTACTTGCTGTACTACCGAAACATTAGCATTGAACGCCTCACTACTTATCCCTGATCCGGTTCAAGCATACTGCGGTCCCCTTTTTATCACTGCATTTCCTTGACATCTTGCGGAGGTTTCTGCTGGCCATAGTGGGAAGCCTGCAGCTACTCAACATGCTTACTTGGGTTTTCTGCCTTTACACAATCTTATAAGGCACCTGGGCCAAATCTGGCCGGCCACCTCATTTTATGTTGCCCGCCCACCGTGCAGCGACCTAACAGGCGTTCTACTCATTCAGCTTGCAGCTCCGATCCAGCAGTAGCATTGCAGAATCTGACCGCTGACCTTCCTCGGTGTCTACGTGCGTCATTCTGTAGGCAGCACAGACACAGTGGTCACAGACTCAGAAGTGGCTGCCGGACTGGAGCTGCAGGCTCGGTGAGTGGAATGTCTCTAGAGATGCTGCCCAGCCAGAGCCCAATAGGATGGTTGCTATTACTAATGGGACTACTATGGGGAACACTTTTACTATTGAAGCCACCATGGGTGGGCACTATTAATACTGGGGTCTCTAGTGGTGGGGGGAGGGGGGTAACTATTAACACACAGTCTTAAAATTCCAATCAGCCTTTTGAAAGCAACCATAAGGCCTCATGTTCAGGGGTGGGGCGGATTCTGCATGTGGGAGCCCAAAGCGGAATCTGACCCTGCCCGCGGCTGGCGACCAGATGTTCCTGTCCGGGTGTTCTATTTTCTATAATGCGCAGTTCCCTTTATTTTTTTTTAAACTCCCGCTTTCCAGTGGAATCCGCCCCTCGTCCGCATGGAGTCTGCACTAAAATGGAGCATGCTGCAATTTGTTTTCTGGACCCAAGGATTCGCAAAACAAATCCGCATGCTGTAATTTAAGTGCGGACGCCCCTTGCTCCCCTATAGATTGATGGAATTGTGGATCCCGCAAATCAAATCTGCCCGTAGACATTGGGCCTAAGGCTCAGGTGGCCCTCAGTAAAAAGTGTCGTGGGTTCTGTTTGGAACTTCTGTCGCTGATTTCCACTAGAAAAGAGGATGAAATGGCCAAGAAGCTGCATTATTTTGACCTGCAAATTCCAGCAAAATGCCGAACTGCTGGTCGGAAATCAAACAGACCCCATTATAGTCAATGGGGGTCCATTCAGTTCCATTATATGGTGGAACTATTCAACCAGTGGGTGCTGTTTTCCTGCTCCCCGAATCCTAAGATACAATTATTTCTATTATTTCACAACTAATCCTCCTATGATTTGTGCCCCTCTGCACCATGGAGTGCTTTTTTCTGGTAAATTACAGGTTTTAAGTAATTACCTTAAAGGAGATGTCCCGCGCCGAAACGGGTTTTTTTTTTTTTAAACCCCCCCCCCGTTCGGCGCGAGACAACCCCGATGCAGGGGTTAAAAAAACCACCCGCACAGCGCTTACCTGAATCCCGGCGGTCCGGTGACTTCAATACTTACCGCTGAAGATGGCCGCCGGGATCCTCTATCTTCGTGGACCGCAGCTCTTCTGTGCGGTCCACTGCCGATTCCAGCCTCCTGATTGGCTGGAATCGGCACGTGACGGGGCGGAGCTACACGGAGCTACACGGAGCCCCATAGAGAACAGCAGAAGACCCGGACTGCGCAAGCGCGGCTAATTTGGCCATCGGAGGCCAAAAATTAGTCGGCACCATGGAGACCAGGACGCTAGCAACGGAGCAGGTAAGTAAAAAACTTTTTATAACTTCTGTATGGCTCATAATTAATGCACAATGTATATTACAAAGTGCATTATTATGGCCATACAGAAGTGTATAACCCCACTTGCTGCCTCGGGACATCTCCTTTAACTATCTACAAAAATGTATGTCATCACCCACATTATGCTCTCGGGGGTGCAGGTGTCCCTCACTACTCCAAGGGAATAAAACAAACTAAATAGAACTGCCTCAAGTACAGCTAACGCTCCTCCTCTTTAGAGGCACAGTAGGGGCACTAGTTACCTGTGTCTCCTCTTCTTGCGTTTTTTGTTTTGACTCAGGGATTTTTGAAGTTTCCGATCAGTAGATGAAATTTCTTCTGAGTCTGTAAAAAATCAGGAAAGAAAAAGCAGGAATAGATTATTAAAGGACGGAGCTGTTGTGATGTGCAGTATAACGCCAGCATGAAAATGGTTACGGAGTGCTGTAATCACCAAAGTAACAAGAAAGGGCCAAATAGCAATAAGATGATCTGTAATAGGAGGAATCTCATCATTGTCTCCTGCTAGCAACATATGCATATTTCACCAATCATTCCTTTTTTTTAAATACCAAGAATGGCTTCACACAAGCGTAAGTGTATTTGCGTGTGCCTGAGCGCTGCTTTTTTGCAGAATGAACAATACTTTTTTGCTTGTGCATTAACATACTTTACTGTACTGTTTGCGTCCGCAAGACGTTTATTTACACGTGGCTAACAAAGACGCACCCATGGAAATGGAATTAGTCTTAATGAGTTCCAGATGTATTCTCTCTTCTTCCAGCGGAATTACGCAGTGTTTCACGCATCTCCATGTGTATTGCGTGTGCATTTGTGAACCTCCCTTTGTTTTCAATGGGGATCTTTGGTGCGCAAATATGAAGAAAAAATGTTTGGCGTGACTGAAAATACAGTTTTTCCCCGATAATAAGACCGACCCCGATTTTCAGGGGGGAAGGGTCTTGAACTATAAGCCCCCCCCCCCCCCCCCCCCCCAAAAAAAATAAGCCCTGGCTAGGCTACATGTAAAAAAATACTCACCTACCGCGACATCATTGAATGGCTGTGATTGGTTAGTCCAGCGCCGGCTTTCATTGGCTGACGCGGCGCTGTATTTTCCAATCAGAGCATTAGCTTGCTGGAGGTGGGTTAGTCAAGCCCCGCTTCCAGGAAGAACTGCTCTGTCGGCTAATGGGAGGACGCGGCAGCCTGCAGCAGCGATGGAGGCCGGCACAAGGACCAGAACGCTGGCCGTAGGTATTATAAGCACCCCACCCCAAAAATAAGACACTGTGCCTCTTTTGAGGCAAAAATTAATATAAGGCAGTGTCTTATTTTCTGGGAAACACGGTACCAGGAGCATAGCTAAAGCTTTGTCCTGGTACAAAACGTTCAGCTTTGGCCCTTTTCTTAATGGCTGTTCGCTATGGTCCACCTAAAACGTTGTGCTGCATTGCTGGGTCTCTTAAGTGGCCCATTGAGGCAGCTCTAGCAGTGAGGGATGTTGTGAGGGCACAAGCTCCAAAATACATGCATCACCCCATCCCTATTCCGCCAAATGAGAAAAAAAAATTAAGCGTAGAGTTATATATTAGAAAACTACAGCGGCTTAGCTCTAGTGTACAGTACCTGTAAATTACACAGTCACCATATAACAGTTATGCAGTAATAGTGCAGTGCAGTTAGAGGAGATTGTCAAAAATTAGAGATAAGCGAGTATACTCGCTAAGGCACATTACTCGAGCAAGTAGTGCCTTAGCCAAGTATCTCCCCGCTCGTCTCTAAAGATTTGGGGGGCGGGGAAGAGCGGGGAGGAACGGAGGGGAGATCTCTCTCCACCCCCCACCCCCCCCCCCCCCCCCCCGCTCCCCGCTGCAACTCACCTGTCACCCGCGCTGGCCCCCGAATCTTTAGAGACGAGCGGGGAGATACTCGGCTAAGGCACTACTCGCTCGAGTAATGTGCCTTAGCGAGTATACTCGCTCATCTCTATCAAAAATCGTTCCAATAACAGATGGTGCACAGTCAAGCACATTCTAGCAGAATACAACGCTGTTGCTCCAACTAACGTGTTAGAATGCACAACTCAACATTCCATGGCATAAATAGGCTATAACTGCAGATGATCAGCTCGAGTGTCACTGCTATCTGAGGCCAGTTTCACACGAGTGAGAAAATCGTGCGATTTTTCACACAATGCGAGAGTGAGTGACAGCACAGAATTATACAAACAATGATTTTCAATCGTTTCCTTTACATTTGCGATGTTTTCACTCGTGATGTTGTAAGAAAAAATGTTCTATCTTTTTGCAACATTGCCCATTGTTTTCAATGGGCCCTGATCAGCGCAAGAGACAAGGTTAATCCAAGTCAAGTTCCTGCACACTCCAACATGCTTGTCTACCATGGGCCTAATTCCCAATGCATATTTGTACTATATTATATGAGAATACCTAATAAATGTATCTTTAAAAAAGAAAAAAAAAACATATTTCCTCTTTAAGGGCAACATTTCCGCATCAAAAATAGTTAAAATCTGCTCGTTGGTGTGTACCTGCGGCTGATTTCAGCAGATACAGTTCTCTCCTCACCTCCCAATTCATCGTGCTAACAGCGCAGCCTTTCACCTGGTATCCGGCGGTCTATAGTGAGCGCTGCAAGGATAATCAGATGGTTTTTTTTCAGTTTTACAAAAACGTTCCCTGTGCAGCAGCGTAATAAACTGTCATATACTCACCTTTAACTGTCATGTTTTCCCCTGTGACATCAAGTGCCCAAGCTGCAGTAGCCTGTTTATGGGACGTCACACGCTGCTGCAGCCAATGAAAGAGCTTAATGCTCAATCGCTAAGCTCAGTCATTGGCTGCAGCATTCTGTGACATTCTGTACACAGGCTACTACAGCCTGTAAACGAACACGCGGCACACAGGTCTGAGCAACAGTGAGGGAGATGCAGGGAGAGTTGAGTATGTGCATGTGCATTACTTACCTGAGGAAGAGAAGGCAACAGAATGTACCATAGGTACAAGGCATGCTGGTGTGATGCTCTGGGCAATGTTCTGTTGGGAAATGTGGCATGGCATTCATGTGGATGGTACTTCAGCACAAACCATCTACCTAAACAATGTTGCAAACCAAATACGCTTCGTCATGACAACAGTATTCCCTAATGGCATTAGCTCGGGAGTATCAAACACATCACCCGTGGGCCATATATCATTTCTTTTCTCCCACCTGTGCATGATACTACTCCTGTTTGAGTCTTGGACTCAAGGAACAATCGTACTATCCACAGGTGGACAAAGTAGAAATGATATTTGGTTGAGTTTAACACATAAGCATTAGCCTCTTTCAGCAAGATAATGTGCTCAGCCACACTGCAAAAATTCTTCAAAAAGGCTGGGTTCACACAGGGCGGATTTGCCACGGAAATTCCGTCTGGAATTTCGCCGCGGCAAATCCGCCTGCGGCCGCTAATTCTGGGATTAGCCAGCCATGTGGACGAGATTTCTCAGAAATCTCGTCCACACGGAACGGCAAATCCGCTGCGTCAAAGCCGGCAGCATCATGTACATTTTTTTTCTTCTTCCGCTGCTGCCGCGCTCTCCTCTATGGTAGTGCCAGCCACAGCGGAAGAGTGAGCGTCCAGGCCGCTTCAAAACCCGTGGCTAAGTGCCGCAGGTTTTGAAGTAGCGCTTCTCCAGGCGGAAATCTCACGTTTTTTCGCTGCAGCCAAACTGCGAGATTTCCGCTGGCATTCCGGTGTGTGTGAACCCATGCAAATGGTTTGAAGAGTAGACAAAGTTCAAGGTGTCACTTAGATCCCCAAATTCCCCAACTCTCAATCCAATTAAGTATCAATGGGATGTGCTGGAAAACAAGACCATTCCATGAAGGCATCATCTCACTACTTACAGGACAAAAAAGATTTACCGCTAGTGTCTTAATGCCCAATACTAAGGGATACTTTCAGTGGTCTTGTGGAGTTGATGCCTTGATGGCAGAGTTCTTTTGGCAGCACGAGGGGGCATATATATTATTAGGCATGATGGCTGATTGGTGTATATGTTAAACTATGATGATGTGCTTGGGATGTAGGCACAGTATTCGTCAATGCCATAATGTCATGTCACAATGGCTGACAATAAGAATACAGGTTTCTTGGCTGTCAGTTAGGAAGAGGTGGCAGTCTTAGCCCAAGAGGAGCCTGGCAATTACCTGTGCATTGGGATCCTGGAACACTATGCCACCATGCTTATAGGAGGAAGAGAGAGAAAAGCTGCTAATAGTGGTTTGAAGTCAAGGAAAAGTGGTTGACTTTTTCATCTTAGAAGCATCAATTGGCTAGTGATGGGAGCTGCTCGTTCATCTCAAGAGAATTAGGATGAAGGCTACAATGAATGACAAGGGGCCTGTGAAAACTTTGTGGATCCCCTGGTGTGTTCATGGGAGACCCACAAAGTCAGAGGTGTCACCATGATATTCATCTAGCAAGGCCTGGAAAACGTCGTTGAGAGCAGACAGTAAGCTGACCTAGACAATTGTTGCCATTTGTGAGTACCGGGTTAGGAAAGTATAGCTGTGGAAAGGGTCCGCTTAGTGGGCACTGCGCAAGCGGTCTCTGAAGCAGTGTGGACTGAGTGTGCTGTTAGCCTGGAGAGCCCTCAGTTCTGGTCAATATGCTGGGATTGTGAGAGATATTAGCCCAGAATGGAGCCAAAGTGAGTTGGGAAGTGTTCGACTGAAACCTGGGAGAGACTACAACTGAGTCTATAAGTGGCCGTATGAGTCTTCAACCAGGGAAGGACTGCTGATCAGTGTGTAGTGGGGGGTTAGCTGCCCTGTGGCCTGACTGATTCGGTCTGGTGGTGTAATGGGCTGAACTTAAGTGCTAGCCTGGAAGAAGCAGTGACCCTCTGTTGTCTTTGTCATTCTAGAGAGTGACAAAAAGGCAACACCGAACCAAAAACCCTGATAATCTAACAGTAATCAGTCTGAGTTATCATTGTAGTGTACAGAAGACCATTCTGGAAAATTCGGGCATTCCATGCCATAAATGTGACCAGCAACCACTACCTAAAATACAGTATATAGCAACCACCAAACTTACGGTGCCCTATTATATGAATTGTAACCAACAAGCTGTGGTGCTACTATACCATTAAGAAAGAAAAAGTAAAAAGCTTCTGCTTTAACCAAGTTTCATCCGTAACTGATTTTCTACCAGGGATTTTTAACATTTTGTGCCTCTGGTAGCCAGGACTTAATTTTCTCATTTTTGACATGTACAAATATAACCTAAACTTCAAAATAAAAAAAATCATACCTTTATATTTTCTGCAATTAGATACCTGACACATTGTCAAAATACTACTTAGTACTTTATATGGGCAACACTGTCCATACGTAATACATTGCCTATAGGTGGCGTTTTCATATGCAACCCTGCTATGAAACAGAGTGGGGTATTTTTTTAAAAATGAGTTGCGCTGCACATGATCACGTGCGTGCGATATGCGGGCATGCACAGTGCATTCGCTGCCATATGCGGTCTCTGCTGGCGGACCCAGTATTTACAAATACCAATAAAACACTACGAGGAGATCTGCAGCATTTTACCAATCCAGTCGTGGACATGAGGCCTTAGGTCTATGGTCACATGCACATATCCCGATGAAGTCACCAGAACTAGAAAGGCCAAAAATCTGGATTTAACTTGGAAATCTTAAAAGAGTTACAACCTAAAAATACATGAATTATACACCCCGAAAACCTATATATTTCCTGAAAGGATACAACTTAATTATTGCAGTTGTCTTGATGCACTGTTGCCTGCCATGTCCACCTTTACTTGACAAACAGGATTTTTTAAAATGCATTAACTAGAGATGAGCGAGCGTACTCGCTAAGGCAAACTGCTCGAGCGAGTAGTGCCTTATTCGAGTACCTGCCCGATCGTCTCTAAAGATTCTGGTTCCGGCGCGGGTGAGCGGTGAGTTGCGGGAGTGAGCAGGGGGAGCCCGAGGGAGAGAGTGAGAGAGAGATTCCCCCCCCCCCCCATTCCTCCCCGCTCTCCCCCGCTGCTCCCCGCCCCCTGCCGGCAGCCAAATCTTTAGAGACAAGCGGGCAGGTACTCGAATAAGGCACTACTCGCTCGAGTAGTTTGCCTTAGCGAGTATGCTCGCTCATCTCTAGCATTAACCCTTAGTGACCATGCATATGCCTTTTTACAGCGGTCATTAATGGGCTTTACACTGATGCATACATCTTTTTACAGCGTCGCATCAGAATACTGGTACAGGTTCTCGGAGATCATAGGTGACAGCCCGGCACCTGTTCTAACCATGGGGATTGTAGAAACTGCTGTTTCACCCTCTACATGTTACAGTCAATGCGAATGGGGTATGTGATCACAGGGTTCCAATAGGCTGCTATCTACAGTGGCTTATGAAGCTCACCCTGCAACTGAGCCTTATAGATTAATATAGTACAGTAGTGTATTATACCAATGATTAAAAGTGATGACCTTCAAGTCCCATGGTGGGATAAATATAAAACGTGGAAAAAGTGTAAAAAAATTATATTAAAATAAAAAAGTGAAAACCCCACCTTTCCCTCTTTAGGGTAAATGCACACGAGCGGAAATTCTGCGGCGGGATTTCCCGCAGAATTTCCACCTGTGCACGCTGCTATAGGATTGCATTAGATAATGCAATCCTATGCAGACAGCCATGATTTGACCGCGTGAAAACTTGCGCGGTAAACAAATCATGGCAAGTCCTATTTCTGTGTGAGCCTCGCAGAGGCCTGCACAGAAACGTCACCTCTGACGCGCTGGCTCTGCTCTGCGCATGTGCCGGCTGGGCAGCATTCTTGCAGCTGGATCCGACACAGGTGTCAGCATGAGGCCTTACCATGTGAAAAAAAAAAGGAAAAAAAAATCACAAATCTAGCTTATAAAGCTCTGCCAATGAAAAAATAAAAATGCTATGGCTCTTGAATGTGGCGACAAAAACAAATCTTAAAAAAACAAGTGTTTTCAGTGTACTAAAGTAGCAAGACATAAAAAAAACTGTATAAACTTTTTGTTTTTGCCGGAATCATGCCGACACAGAGAATAATGTTACCACATTATTTATACAGCATGCTGAACACCATAAAAAGAAAATAGAAAAAAACAGTGGTGGAATTTCTTTTTTCTTCCCAGACCCACTTTCCCCCAAAAATTCATAAACCCTGATATGCCTATGGCAACAGAAAAATAAAAAAGTTATGGCTCTAGAAATACAACAATAAAAAAACTGAAAAATTGGTTGGTCATCAAGCATAAAATAGACCAATCACTAAGGGGTTAAAAGAGACATTTATGTGTATCACTGACACTTGAACACAATTCATTACAAAATGTCCCTTCAAACTTTCTGAAAACAAATTCTAAGTAAAAAAAAAAAGATAGAAAATAAAGATTATTATTATTTCACTCTTTTAGGTCTCATATCCGTGGCAAAATTGAATTGCGGAATCCCCGCAGGTCACCCGCAGTTCAATATGCTCATAGACAATCATTGGGCATCCGCAGGTAATTAAATACCTGCGGATGTCATTTTATTCCGGCGTGCGGATCGCACATGTGGGATAAGAATCGCAGCATGCTCCACTTTCTGTAGATTCCCCCACAGACTGCTTCCATTGAAGTAAATGGAAGCTGTCCGATCTGCGGTACACCTGCAGCTGACACTGCAGACGTGCCGTGGATCTGGGGGAAAGCAGGAGATTTGAAGAGAAAAAAATGCCCTGTACATGCGGGCGGCGCACCTGCACACTCTGCAGTGCAGAAGAAAAGAGGATCCGTCCAGGATGGAAAGACCTGCACCACATCCGGGCAGGTGAGGAAATGTCCATGGCTGCGGGCACAGGTGGAATCTAAAACCAGAGCTGAAACACATAATTGATATTCTTTGTTCAACATAATCTGCCGTTAATTTTAGGCAGCGCTACCAGACAATATAGCAGATTGTATTGAGGAAGGGTAAAACAGTCTAACAGAGGAGAACTGAGAACAATAGGTACAGTATGCTGCCTCTATATGCCTCTCATGTCTGTCAGTTACTGATAACTGCCTCTACCATACTGTATTTGGTGTCCGACCAACAATCAAGGCTGGATGTGTTTTTTTTTTTGGTTTTTTTTAATAGAAGTTAAAGGGACCCTCTCTGGTCCTGGAGAAACAAAGATGGCTGCACTGCTTCTATGACTACCTGATGCACATTATGTAGTCTAAGACACTACACAATACTCTGACTGGCCACTGCTGTTTACCATGTAGTGTCTTATACTATTGATGCATACTAATGTACAGTGTGCATCAGGTAGTCAAAGAAGCTGTACCACCGTCTTTGTATAGGACCAGAGGCTCACATTTTAAACATTAGCACTACTGATGAGGGAGTGACAGATGAGATGGCTGAAAAGCCTGGAGTGCAAGAGTGGAACATACATCTATTACAGGACATACAGTTGTTAGAATATAGAATAGAGTTCTCTCATGTGTCCAACTTAATTTACAATGATCTTTGGAGAAAGAACAAGAGACATCAAGTATGTGAAGTTACTGCTGTGCTCTTTCTAAAGAGCCTAGTCCAGTTTAACTTTAGTTATAGTGTGAGCAGACAAAGAGAGCATAGTGATCTATCATAGTGGACCACCTTTTTGAACTTAACAAATCATGACAAAGTTTAATGAATAATTATGTGACTCGTTGCCCACACCATCCTAGTAAAGGACTGAGGACACAATGACCAAATATGGTCTCTAGGGATGTCCAAATCCCCCACTACCAAGAATAGCTCAGTCAGGTCTGTGCTACTTTAAAAGTTTCAGACTTAAAGGGGTTGTCTCGCGAAAGCAAGTGGGGTTAAGCACTTCTGTATGGCCATATTAATGCACTTTGTAATATATATCGTGCATTAAATATGAGCCATACAGAAGTTATTCACTTACCTTCCCTGCGCTGGCGTCCCTGTCTCCATGGCTCCGTCTAACTTCAGCGTCTAATCGCCCGATTAGACGCGCTTGCGCAGAAGAGTCTTCTGCTTTCGGGTCTGTCAGGCAGCAGCGGCGTTCTGGCTCCACCCCCTTCTACGCGTCATCGCGTAGCTCCGCCCCGTTACGTGTGCCGATTCCAGCCTCCGGATTGGCTGGAATCGGCACGCGTGACGGGGTGGAGCTACGCTATGATGCGTAGAAGGGGGCGGAGCCAGAATGCCGTTGCTGCCGGACAGACCCGAAGGCAGAAGACCCTTCTGCGCAAGCGCGTCTAATCGGGCGATTAGACGCTGAAGATAGACGGAGCCATGGAGACAGGGACGCCAGCGCAGGGAAGGTAAGTGAATAACTTCTGTATGGCTCATATTTAATGCACGATATATATTACAAAGTGCATTAATATGGCCATACAGAAGTGCTTAACCCCACTTGCTTTCGCGAGACAACCCCTTTAAAGTTGTATTAACCCCTGAATGACAAGTATAACAATCACTTTAATACTTTTACATCTTCCCCCCTTTTTATTACATTTTTATTCCCAAACTAGGTGTAGTGGCCCAGAGTAATAGGGCCCCTCTATAATGTGTGCATGCATTTGTCTTGTGTCCACATGTTATCAGTGTCTTTCATGTTTCATGAATATGATGTGTATTGCATACCTGCAGCACTGACTGGGTTAACTGTCTGGTATGTGAGATGTCTGGAAAAATGTATCTTGTTGTTTGTCACGTGATCGTGCTTTGTATATATGTGTATACAAGGTGTTTGCAAAAGAGTCCAAAACTGGTCTTGCAAGAGGAGAGGTTAGAGTTCTGCAAGTGAGCCACACAGACACCATCTGTACTGTGTGGGCCGGAATAGAAGAGGCTGAGAGATATCCCCCAGCCATCCCTCGGCCTACTTTACCGAGGAGTTGCCAATGTTACCCCTAAAACACTGTAAGTAGAGAGAGAGAGGAACCACTGAACAGTGCTGACTGCTTTCTGCTTCCAAGAGTGAGTGTTGGCCGGTTGAGAGCTGAAGAGAGTAGAGAAGATTGGCCAGGAACAGAACCCCGCAAATAACTTTTGACTGTGGATTCTTCTGCTATCCTGTGATTTCCTCCCTGTCACACCACCTTGTGTTATGCACCATTCTCTGCTGGCGTGTTTATCTACTGTGTTGGACTGTATTTAATTTCTCAAGTAAATGAGTACTGCTGACTGTTCCAGGCTTTTCTCCTTAAACGTTTCTGTGTGGGAATGTGGGATACTTCTTCATCATCTGGATTCAACACGCAAGAAGGAACGGTGGAGTCACGAATGACAGGACTTTCAAGGTAATCTACGCATCTTGGACTACCCCCGCTATCTCCTCGGCTGTGGGCCCACTCCTCGGACGCTGCACAGGTATATCCCATGAACTAGTCCTACAGGGGAGACTTCTGTGGTTCATTTCTTTGGAATTAGCCCCCAGGGAGGACTTCTCTTCGCTCCATTCCCCCAATTTGAGAGCTCTTCTGGGTTAGAGAAACCTTGAGTGCTGAATGAACAGGGGGTGAGCATCTTCACATGCGTGTTTCCTAGGGCCTGAAACTTTGGTAATTCATTTGATTTGTTTCTCACACATTGTAAACAAATAGGGTATACAAACCATTAAAATTCTAAATGCAGCATAAACAACTAAGCATAGCAGTAATATTTAGAATAAAGCTTGAACTATATCTAAGGCCTTATGTCCACAGGCGGATCAGATTCCGCATGCAGAAGCCCACAGCAGAATCCGACCCTGCCCGCAGCCAAGGACACTGCAATACCTGTCCGGGTCCTTTGCAGGTCTTCTTTTTCCTCACAGCGTATGTGTGCGATGCACTGCCGCACATTCACAGTGGAATTTTCTTTTTTCAAACTCCTACTTTTCCATGGTATCCAACTCCAATGGAAGTCGTCCGTGCGGAATCTGCACTGAAATGCAGCATGTTGCAATTTTTTTCCTGGATCAAAAGGTCCGCAAATCAAAGCTGCATGCTATATTTAATTTGTGGACGCCCATGTATCCCTGTGGGTGGCTTGATTTACGGATCTTCCACATGGATTCGGCAAATTAGATCCGTCCATGGATATTGGACCTAACACCGTAAAAATTTGGTTATATAGATCATGTGTCAAACTTAAGGCTCAACGCGTCACTTTATGTGGCCCACGAGGTTTGAAAGCAGAAGAGCCTCTTCTTTATCGAAGGGTCCTGAGCTGTGTCTGGAAGACCCTCTGGTGCTCTGTGGACTTGCTATCTTCCAAGAGTAACAGGAATGTGGCCGCCATCTTCCTCCTACCCTGACGTCGGGTGCATGCGGACTGAGCACTGTGGTTATTACTGCAGCCCCTTGAGCCTTTGATGTGCACTCCATTATCTGCTTCTTCCGCAATGCCTATCCTGCAGTACGGGGCTGCTTGCCGGGACTCAGACCATAAGGTGGCTTGTACATCCCTAATGGTCCTCGCTACCACCCTGCAGAGGACAGTCTGTTCTAGCCTCCCTGTCCATATCCTCTGAGCCAGCTGCACGGATCAGACAAGTTTGTGTTATACTGCTGCTTAACTCAGTGAGTAAGGGCTTCATCCTAAGGAATTTTGAGGGAAACCTTTCACCAGGTTCTGCTGACTTCCACAATTTTTCTTTTTCTCTGACTACCTGGCAGTTTAGAATCAAGTGTCTGTGTTGGGGGACTTGTGCTCCAACTTTATGGATTAGAACTTCTGGTTTGTCCATTCTCCACCTCCTTTTTAATATATCCTTTAAAATACAGCCTTCCAATTTCAAACGTCCCTTTGAAGGTAAACATAATGTTGATGTGGCCTTTGGTGAAAATGTTGACACCCCTGATCTGGATAATCAGTGGCTTATACTAATTCATTCCACATTTGCATAAGCATTGGATAGAATTCAGAATCAAATATAGCATAAGAGCAGAGATATTTTAACATTATTTTCTCATATTATAATTGTAATAGTTGCCTCAGTTCATCATTCTACCAGCTGCATACCCTTTGATGAGTAACGGTGAACCTAAAGATCCTCATCCTCTGGCAAAAGAGAATGAAAGTCTTGTGGTTGACCATTGGAAAATACTGCTTTGTTCAATAAGATTGCCATATCAGACATACTCTTGGATCATTTTAGGCTGTGTCCTAAGACATAATGTGCATTTGGTTGTGTGTCTTTGTTGGAGATGAGTCATCTTACAAAGAGAATATGTCTACAGCTATGAAAAGCAAAGCAAAGTGTAAATAATTCCAGTGTGCCCACCTTTGTACCCACTCAAACTCGGATATGTCCCTCTTGGGAACTGGTGCCCAAAACTGTACACAATATTCCCTGTGTGCTCTGAGCAGTGACTTGTAAAGAGGAAGAACAATGTTCTTATTATATACCACTAGACCTCTTTGATGCACCCCATGATCCTATCTGCCTTGGCAGCAGCTGCCTGACACTGATTGCTCCAGTTAAGTTTACAGTTAACTAAAACCCCCACTGTCAGTTTTGCCCAGTGTTTCCCATTTAGTGTGTAATGGTGACATGTATTTCCTCTGCCCATGTGCTTAACCTTACATTTATCAGTGTTAAGCCTTATTTGACACTTTTCTGCCCCCAACTTATCTGGATCCATTTGCAACCACATTCTGTCCTCTCTTGCGTTAATTACTTTATACAGTTCTGTATCATCCACAAATACCATTTTTTTACTGTGCAATCCTTCTACCAGGTCATCCATACTAATATTATAAATGCGAAAGTAACTCTGTCTGTCTGTCTGTTGCCTTTTCATGGCTAAACCGCTGAAGCGATTTTGATGACATTTGGCAAGGAGATCGCTTGCATCTTGAGGAAGGACACAGGCTACGTTTTATCCCGAAAATTTATATAGTTCACTAGGGAGCGCAATAAAACAGATTTATTTGGTGATTCGCAGGTGCACCTCCGCTCCGGCGCCACGCTGTGTGTTGAGGCGGAAGGGAAGTGGGTGCACATCCTAAGCTATGCCTACACAAATGGGCAAACACATGAGGGCAGACATCGTTGCTGCACGTATGCGATTATTAAGTGCGACGGAGAGGAGGGGAAGAGGGTGCACATAATAAGCTAGGCCTCCCCAAACGGGCAGACACGTGAGAGTAGATGTCGTTGCCACACATATGCAATTATTAAGCTAGCAGGGATACCCCGCGTTGCCCGGTATTAAAACTTGAACGTAAGACACATTAACATGGATTGAGATTTTAAAGAAAATCTGTGTTGCCCATAGCAACCAATCACAGCACAGCTTTCATTTTACTTCAGCGGTGTAAGAAATTAAAGCTGAGCTCTAGCAACCAATCACAGCTCATTTTACTTCAGCAGTATAACAAATATCAGCGGCTGCTCTTTTGAAAATCGACGAAGATCGTACCGCAACAGATGCTAACAGTATGATCACATTAAATCGAGAATTCTGTAATGTTGTTCATAGTACAGAGGAACTGATAAACAAGGTTTATTCTCAACTGCAACCTAATATGGGGAATAAAGAATGGTTGTGTCAAAGGACAATTTGAGCACCAACTAATGAAACTGTAGGACAGATGAATGAAAAAATTATTTCACAAGTCGAAGGAGAAATTGTAGAGTATCTGTGGGTGGATAATGTTATGGACACGGAACAAGTCACCTCATACCCTGTAGAGTTCCTGAACTCTTTGGAATTGTCAGGACTGCCTTCCCATAAGTTGGTGTTCCTGTCCTATTAATGTATAATCTTGATGCGCCAAAATTGTGCAACTGCACACGATTACAAATTACACACCCTGGAACGAAATATTGTAAGAGCCATTATTATGACTAATGAAAACAAAGGTTTAGTACGGTGTTAGCCAGTAGAGCAAAATGTGATTGTTCTCAGCAAGAGAAACGACGTAATCTTGTAGATATGATACCTTTTAATGACTAACAAAAATACATGATGTAATAGTCAGCTTGCGAACC
Source organism: Eleutherodactylus coqui (assembly GCF_035609145.1). Lineage (NCBI taxonomy): Eukaryota > Metazoa > Chordata > Amphibia > Anura > Eleutherodactylidae > Eleutherodactylus > Eleutherodactylus coqui. The sequence goes on from NC_089842.1 coordinate 132,809,587, forward strand.
TCTTGGGCTCTTCTTCAGGCTTAAATGGAATAGATCTGAAGAGGCATGGATATTTATACACACTTATAACATACATACTTATGACAAGGCACAGACATGGATGTGATTGGTTTGCACTTAAAAGGAATTCTGCAACAGAAGACCAAACTTTTTTTGTCTATGCACTGATAGCGGAGTGAAGGTTTTATGGTCCCTGAATTACTGTTGGGGGGGGGGGGGGTTCCTCAGGCCAGGAATGCTACAAGAGGTACACAAACATTTTTTAACTAGACACTGATAAGGGATTATAAGTTTATGGTCCCTGAATTACTGTTGATGGGGGTTTTCACCAGGCCAGCAGTCTTATCTGTGCAATAAATGTCTCACACTTCCCATTCACGCATAAATCCTGGGGAATAATTTAACCAAGTATTCAGCGTGTCAAAAGTTGTTATGAATTTATATGGTTTTGTGACTTGAAACCACTCTTCAATATCAAAACTCTCATATCTCCTATGTCATGTCCATGGTTAGAAAAGTGCTCGGCCACAGGTAATTCTCTCTTTCTGTGTTTAATCGTGTGGCGATGAGATCTCATCCTCGCTTTCAGTTTTTGCCCTGTTTCGGAGAAGGTTTCAATTGCCTCTAAAAATAGCATTTGCGATTACGATCAATAAGGCTCAAGTGCAAACACTTAAGGTAGCAGGTGTACATTTAAAAAAAACATGTTTTTCTCATGGGCAACTGTATATGGCATGTTCATGTGTATACAGCCCACAAAACCTTTATATCTTAGCAAAAGATGACAAGACCAAAAGCTTAGTGTGCAGAACTGTTCTGGCATAGCATATTGCAGTTACATTCCTTTCACTATTTCAACTTTTTATGATTCAATATACAGCAAAACATGGATGAGGCAAAAAATTACAAATTTCACGCAGTCAAAGTCGCAAGTAACAAGCTAGTTAATAAATATATTAAAAACAATAGGGCCAAGTACTGACCCCTGTGGTACCCCACTAGTAACTGTGACCCAATCATAGTATGTACTATTAGTAACCACCCTCTGCTTTCTATCACTGAGGAAATACCCACTTACACACATTCTCACCCAGACCAAGCATTCTTATTTTATATATGAACCTGTTATGTGGCACAGTTTTTTAAACACTTTGGAAAAGTCCAGATATACAAGATGCAATTATTCTCTCCAGTCCAGTCTACAACTTACCTCCTTGTAGAAGCTGATCAGATTGGTTTGACAGGAGTGACCCCTCAAACCCATGCTGATATGGAGTTATACAGCTATTTTCCTTGAGGTCCTCCAGGACAACATCTCTTAGAAACCCTTCAAACATTTTACCCACAATAGAAGTAAGACTTATTGGCCTGTACTTTCCAGGTTCACTTTTCAACCCCTTTTTGAATATTGGTACCACACTGGCTATGTGCTAATCCAGTGGAACAGACCTCGTCACTATAAAGTCCTTAAATATAAGAAACAATCGTCCGTCTATCACATTACTTAATTCCCTTAGAACCCGGGGATGTATGCCATTGGACCCCTGTGATTTGACTATTTTAATCTTTTTAAAGCGGCTCTGCACTTCCTCCTGGGTTAGACTGGTGACACTCAATGGAGAATTTACTTTATCACTCTACATCTCATCTGACATTTTATTTTCTTCTGTGAATACACTGGAGAAAAAACTATTTAATAGATTTGCTTTCTCACCACCCTCTACAATTTTTCCTACATTATTTGTTAAGGAGCCAACACTTTCAGTACTCATCTTTTTACTATTAATATGGTTGAAGAACTGTTTAAAGGGGTTCTGACATGAAAAAAAAAAAATTGTACTCACCTTGCCTGGCCTGGCCCGATCGCCAGGCATGTCCCCTCCAGCCGGCATCTTCTTCTGTGCCTTTAAAGCAGAGCAGGAGCGGTCAAAAAGACCGCTTCCTGCTCTGGTCCGTCCGTCAGGCACTTCCGAGGTCAACGGACGGACCGCCACAGCAAGCACGTCACAAGCAGTGCTTGCTGTGGGCGGCCCGTCCGTCCGGCTGAACTCCGGAGTGCTGAGCATGCGCAGTGGAGACGCGGCCCGTCCTGACTCCTGTCAGAGGGCACCTCTCCACTGCGCATGCGCGCGATCCCGGAGCGGCGCTGCTGCTGGAGAAAGAAGACTGCCTGCCGGGAGGCATACTAGCACTTTCTGCTTAGGTTAAGCAGCGCTGCTGATTAGAGCCACCTGATTGGCTCTTCGGCACCACGTGACTGCACAGCGTGCACCAATCAGGTGGCTCTAGTCAGGCTGCTTAACCTAAGCAGAAAGTGCTAATATGCTGCCGGGAGATGACCCCCCGATGTCAACAACAACAGGAGAACAGGTAAGTGTTATCTTTTTATGCTTTAGCAGCCATTAACCCATGGGTTCCCTGGGTCCATTAGGCAGACCAGGGAACAATGGCTGCTAAAGCATAAAAAAATTATTCATGTCAGAACCCCTTTAAGGTTAGTTTTAGTCTCTATGGCAATGAGTCTCTCTGTCTCCACCTGTGCTGTTTTTATCTGCTTTTTACATCATTTATTTTTTTACTTATAGGTTTTTAGTTCTTTTTTGCTGCTTTCATGTTTTGGTAGCTTAAGGCCGTATGCACACAGCAGTGTCGGATTCCGCATGCAGAATCCCACAGCAGAATCTGGCCCTGGTAGCAGTGACGTCCTCAGGTACCTTCTTTCTTCAAACTTCATCTGTGCTGTGGATGGTCTGCACGGCTCGCTGTTGGACATGTGCAGTACAGATTTTATTTTTGAAACTCCCGCTTTTCCTGCGAAATCCATGGCCCACCCGCAATGTCAATTAAGGAAGTACTGCAAATCAGATGGCTTCTATTGACTTCAATGGAAGCCGTCTGTGCGGACACTACAGGAAGCGGAAACCGCAGTTGTGTGCAAAAAGAATCACTTTTGCATAGCATGCCATGGGCAGTGTTTGCTGTGGAATCTGGAGGCGGTTGCCCGCTCCAGATTCCGCAATTCAAATCCGCCCATGTGTATTGGCCCTTAATGCTTTCTTTTTGCTGTTTATTGCCCCCTTTACATCTTTATTGAGTCACATTGGTTTACTTCTAATCCCTTTATTTCTGTAATGTGTGAACCACTTACAGTAAGTATTTAAGATGTTTTTAAACATCTCCCATTTATTGTCTGTACTCTTATTTTTGAGGACATTGTCCCAGTCAATAAGGCTAAAGGCATCTTTAAGCTGATCAAACTTTGCTTTCTTAAAGTTTAGTATTTTTGTAGCTCCCCAATAAAATTCTCTTTTAAAAGAGAAGTGGAAATTTATTATATTATGGTCATTATTTCCCACTTGTCCTCCAACCTGCACCCCTGTTATTCTGTCAGGTCTGTTGGTTAATATTAAGTTCAAAATGGCTATCCCTCTAGTCGGGTCCTGTACAAGTTGAGTAATTATAATACTCAACTAGTCAACGTTAAATCTGAACAGGCTGCATGAGAGCGAATGAGTGAGCGATGATGTCACTCACTCGTTCGCTTGTACAAACAAAAAACTGCTTGTCTAAAAGGAGTCTTAACCCCTTGAGTGGCAGATTTCTTACCACCCTGTCAGACCCACCAGGGCAGGTTTTTTAAATTGTCTAATCATTTAATTTTAACTAATTTTGCAGTCGCGTTCCAAGAGCCATAACCTTTTCATTTTTCCATTGACACAGCCATACGAGGGCTTGTTTTTTGCAGGACAAGTTGTACTTTTTGATGGCATCATTTTTGGGTATATATAATGTATTGCATAACTTTTATAAAAAAATTTGTAGGGAGATTGGGGAAAAAATAGAAATTCTGCCATTTGTTTTTTGGATTTCATTTTTAAGGTGTTCAGCGTGCAGAACAAATAGTGTGATAACATTATTCTCTGAGTCAACACGATTCTGGCGATACCAAGTTTATACAGTTTTTTAATGTTTTCCTATTTTTGTACATTTAAAACATTTTTTTTTCTTAAAGGTTTGCTTTTGTGTCGCCACATTCCAAGAGCTGTATTAATTCTTTTTACCATTGCCAGAGCCCCAGAAGGCCTTGTTTTTGGCAGTCTTCATTTATCTAATTTTTAGTTACATATAAAGTTTTTTATTCCATTTTTTCTAGTGGCAAGATTAACAAAATCTGTAATTCTGGCATGTTTTTTATTTTTATTTTTCACTGCATTCTCTGAGCAGTATAAATAATATATTAAAGTAATTCTACAGGCCAGTACGATTACGCCAATACCAAATTGTAATAGTTTTTTTTCTTTTTCGCGACTTTTTCACAGTTTAAAAAAAAAAAAAAAGTAATGAAAGTTTAAATCACCCTCCTTTTGCCATATCTATAATAAAAAAAATCTAAATCATAAAAGAAAAATACATATTTCATATCGCCACGTCCGTAAAAGTCTGATCTATCAAAGGAGAACATTATTTACCCCGCACGGTGAACATAGTCCGGAAAGAAAAGAAAACGCCACAAATGCACTTTTTCAGTCACCCTGTCTCCCAGAAAAAGTGCAATAAAAAGCGATCAAAAAGTCATATGTATTCCGAATTGGTACTAACGTGAACTACAGGACATCTCGCAAAAAATGAGCCCTTGCTCAAGTAAGTCAACAGAAAAACAAAAAAGTTACTGCGCGCAGAAAATGCAGCAGGAAATAATTTCAAAAAAATTAAATGTCTTTGAATAAAAATACAAGTACTACAGCAAGAAAAAAAAACTATACAAGTTTGGTCTCGTAGTAATCGTACTGACCCATAGAATAAAGTCATCATGTCATTTTTGTTGCAGTTTGTGTGCCGGAGAAACAAAATGCACTGAAAGATGGCGGAATGTCATTTTTTTTTCCATTTTACTCCACTTAGAATATGGTACGTTAAATAGCCAATTGACAAATACAACTCGTCCTGCAAAAAACAAGCCCTAATGCATCTACGTGACGTAGCTGTTGCGCATAGGCGGCAGCAAGTGAGCAGTTGCACATAGGCGGCAGCGAGTGAGCGGTTGCGCATAGGCGGCAGCGAGTGAGCGGTTGCGCATAGGCGGCAGTGAGTGAGCGGTTGCGCATAGGCGGCAGCGAGTGAGCAGTTGCGCATAGGCGGCAGAGTGTGAGCGATTGCGCATAGGCGGCAGCGTGTGAGCGGAGTGTGAGCAAGTCTATCTTCACTACTTCCACAAGTAAATTCTAGATCCCCATTAGGATGAGCTCCATGCCTGGCAATGTCATCCAGTGTGCTACTTGTGCAATGTATATGGTCCTTGATCAGCCGATCGAGGGTGCATACTGTTGCGCAAGAAGCGTCGCACATTTAGAAGCCCAAATGGAAAGGAGTTTGGTGCTCACTGAGCAGACACTCGCTGGGGTAGAGGCAGGGGCGGACGGTAGTACGGAAGAACAGGGGGGGGGGGGGCAGGCAGCAAGCTGGGTGACAGATAGAAGGAGGGGTGGAGGGAAGAGAACCAGGGAGGCTAATCCTGAACTGGCATAACCCAACAAGGTTGCAAAGTTGGCAGATGAGGGGGATGCCATTACAGAGCCAGCACCGCTGCAGCACGACATGCCCTCTGAACGCCAGGGAGCTTACTGCTCCAGTGAAATGGGGACGGGAAGCACAGGGAAGGCTAGACAGACCCTAGTGGTGGGGGACTCAATTATAAGGGGGACAGATAGGGCAATCTGCCATAAAGACCGGGATCATCGAACGGTGTGCTGTCTTCCTGGCGCTCGAGTTCGACACATCGCGGATCAGATTGACAGATTACTGGGAGGGGCTGGAGAGGATCCAGCGGTCATGGTGCACATTGGCACCAATGAACAAATTAGAGGTCAATGGAGGGCCCTCAAAAATGATTTCAGGGACCAAGCTTAGGGCGAGGACCTCCAGGGTAGTTTTCTCGGAAATACTACCTGCACCTAAGGCCGCACTACAAAGGCAGCAGGATCTTAGGGAGGTAAACAAGTGGCTCCGGAGTTGGTGTAAGAAGGAGGGATTTGGGTTCTTGGAGAACTGGGCTGACTTTGCTGTCGGCTACAGGCTCTACCGTAGGGACGGGCTACATCTTATTGGGGAGGAAATGGCTAGAAGGCTGGAGGAGTGTTTAAACTAGGGACTGGGGGGGGGGGCAAAAAGAGATATAGTGGGGTAGTCAGTGTAGCTAGCGACCTGGGTCTAAGCAATGGGAATGGGGGTCGAGCAGGGGGTGGGGTTAGTACAGTTAGAACTGACAGATCAGCCAATAGTACCATTAGCAACAAAACGAATTTAAAGAACAAAAAAAACTGTATAAATTGTATGACCACGAATGCAAGAAGTCTGATCGGTAAAGTGGGTGAGCTTGAAGTGAGAATGGCCGATGAAAACTATGATATAGTCAGAATAACGGAAACATGGCTGGATGATAAGTGCGATTGGGTGACGAATTTACAGGGTTACCATCTCTTTAGAAGAGACTGTGGGGAACAGAAAGGGGAGGGGTATGTGTGTACGTTAAATCGTACTTATTGCCAAGGCTACGAGAAGATATTGGGGCAGGAGATGAACACGTGGAATCTCTGTGGGTAGAAATACAAGGAGAAAAAAAATTACAAAATCCTGATAGGGGTTTTCTAAAGACCACTAAAAGCAACAGAAGAAACTGAAACCTTACTATTAAGGCAGATGGAAGAGATGTCAAAGTGCAATGAAGTAATTATCATTACTGCAAATCTCATAGGGGTGATAAGTTCTTGAGATCAATTAAAGATAACTACCTTACCCAACTTGTGCAGGAACCAACGAGAGGGAGGGCCATTCTGGACCTAGTACTAACAAACAGGACCGAATAAAGGGGGTACAGGTTGAGGGGCACTTGGGGAACAATGACCACAATATAATCAACTTCCAGCTGTCATTCAATAAGAAGCCTTATCAGGGAACGACAAATAAACTAAACTTTAGTAAAGCAAAATTTGATCAGCTCAGAGCTACTATCAGTAGTTCCGCCCTGTCCCGCTCCCTCCCATTGCAAATAGTGGCGAAGGGCAGAGAGAGGGCGGAAGCTAAGTGCACTGCTCCCGCCGCAGCCCGCCTCCTCCCCCTGCAGAAATGGACACCATATATCAGCTGGGCATGAAAACCCAGCCGATATACAGACGTGTGAATAAGCCCTTAAAGTTGTATTAACCCATGAATGACAGGTATAACAATCACCTTAATACTTTCACACAGTACTGTTCAAACTAATAGCATAATCTAAACTTTTGTATTGATTTGCAGTGGGCTTCATTTAACAAAACTGTCTTTAAAAACTGTTGCTTAAACCAACCAATCACAGTGCAGTTTTCAGGATAGCAGCGCTATTTCAGAAATGAAACTTGCCATCTGACTGGTTGCTATGAGCAATAAAGACAGTTTTTCTGTCAGTTTTTATAAATAAGGTTGAGCATGTTCTATTTGTATTTCTGTTGTAAAAATGTGTTTCTGGTTGGAATTTTATGAGTGCTACGGAAGACACTGTTATAACATCGATTCCAAAAAAAGTTGGGATGAAGGGGGTATTGCTTCAAAATACTTAAATGACCCAGTTCAAAATTGGTAGGAAATTATTCATAAATCCTTTGGTGGTGTTCCAGATAAAAAAAAGTAACTAGAATCGGGTCAGTACTTGTCGGTGAACAAAATGGAGCACTGTGGAAGGAAATAAATCCTTCCAGCCTTCTAGGGATGATAGATTACTTTTAAAATGGTGTCGGAAAAAATCAGAAGGTATGCTTGAAATCTTGGAAGCTGCAAATTAAACTAAATGGTGTCAGGTTAAGCTATAGGACTGAGAGAAGGAAGCTGTGTGATGCAGGTTACCAAGTTTATCCACCCAAGAAGAAGTAGCTTTTGACTATACAAATGAAGGCTAAACACCTTGCTTGGGCCAAGCAATTTAAGAACTGAACTACCAAAGACAAGTCAATGATTAAAACGATGGATAATGGTCTACATTTGCAAAATAAATTCTGCTGACATAAGTATTTTTGCAAATTTTACCCAAATGAAAGGTGCTGATTCCAGATATGAAGTCCAAAAATATGCAATATGTCAATTTTTTTCACCAACAACAACTGTTTGATTAGAGGTTATAAAGTCAAATATCAGGGAGAATAAGAGGTTCTGCAGAAGCAATAGCATGTAATATAATTGTTTTAAGCAAAATACGGGTCTATCGTCTATCCAAGAGAACAATAGTTGTATAAATTTTAATTCTTGGGGAGAAATTTTCTCTTTTTGAATGCTCTGAAATAGTTATGTCCAGGATTGTCACACTGTAAACACCAGCAGTAGTCTGCCATCATGTTTGTGTTCCATCTGCTTTGATATCTATGCTTCATGATTTTGATGTCTTGGTGAAAGCATTCTTCTTGTTCCTCACCCATAGATCCAAGATTTGAGGGAAAGTAGTTCAGGTGGCTATGAAGAAAATGCAATTTGACATTCTCATGCTTGCGCTCAGTCTTTGATAAGCCATCAACAATTGCTGAACTATACGGTTATAATTTTCAGCCCTAAAGTTGCCAAGGAAATCTGTAGCCACATCAGAAAAAGCAGACCAAGCATTCTTGTCTATGGTTTTCATGGTATTAGGCAATCTTCTGTCTTTGATTAGAAACCTTATTTGCGGGCCATCAAATATGCCAGCTTTTAACTTCTTGTGTGAAAGAGCAGGACATTTGGTACAGATATACTTGAAGCACTCACCATCTCAATCCAAAGCCCTAAGAAACTCTTTCATAAGTCCCAATTTTATATGCAGTGGGGGGAACAACACTATGAGGATTAACAAGTGGTTCATTCTTGATATTCTTTTCACCAGTCGTAAAATTCTCTCTAGCTGGCCATCCTGTCCTTGTATAATGTTCTGCCTTTACTCGTCTATCCCAAAGGCACAAGAAGCAAGGATATTTCGTGTTTCCACTTTGCTGTCCTAGAAGAATCGATATAACATTCAGGTTGCCACATAAAATCCAGCAATGATCATCATATTTGATTTTTTGGAGAACTGTTCCCATGGATTCATAAGTTACTCTCATATTTACTGGTTTTGAGGTTCTTGCCACACTATTGGAACTCCAAAGCTTAGACTTTTTCTCTGACCCTTAGTCCACTGTCTCAGATTTTCAACGCATGTCCTGCACACATCATGTGGTGCCCAAGGTTTTTCCTGGTCACCCACTTTAACCCTTTCCAATCCACTGTCTGACGTCTAAAGACATTATGTTTTAAGGCTGTACAGCTCCGATGTTGGAAGACGTCCGTCGGGGTTCTCATACTGTATATTGCCAGCCTTTCTGCTGTCAGAGCCTATCCAACGTGTCACCTCATGCAGTACTGGCTTTAGCCATCATATAGCGCCATTGTATAACGACAGAAAAAGAGTAAGCCTTCTAGGAAAACCAGGATACAAATTGGATTGGAAAGGGTTAACCCCGAAATATGTTTAATAAGCTTTATGCACAAAGTCAGATATAGTTGTCCATTGTTTTGGTGTTGTAAAACAACCACAAATGTAACAGAATATATCAGGATCATTCCTGAACCGTCCACGAACTGTTCGAGTGTCGGATGATATATTCAACAAAAACATGTATATAATGTTACTGAAAGAGCTAAAGCTAGCCTTTTACAACATATATGCTGTTGACCAGATTATTTGACTAATAAATGAATCGGTTCAACTTATAAAACACACAACACCATGTACAGCTCCAAAACGAGCATTTATATCAATTCTGCCAGTTCTATAGTATGTTGAACAAAAGGGGTTGGAATATCTTACATAGTATAATTTCATTGGTTACTGAACTTTTGTAGGCAGGGACCTCTTTCTAGCCAGCACATTTTAGTCACTGTGTAACGTGCTCTTGTAGGACATCCCATATACATTCCAGAGACCACATACATACCAATACAACTATAAATTATAATTTTGCTCACATTACGTTTTTACTGAAACAGTTTAAACAGCGTTTTGTGGAAACTGGAGGAAATGTGTGTGATTTTTGGATTTAGCACACCAAAATACAATAAGATTACATGTTATCTTGTAGTCAGCAAAATTGATGTAAACCAGTGAATCATTGCTTGTATATAAGGGGAAAGCCAGGAGATGAATCCCTTGATGGTCTGGGGTGTCATCTCGGTAAAGGGTCCAGGTGGTTTTCACACAGTAAAAGAAATGATGGATCAGTTCCATTATCGGAATGTGATTAAGAATCTCCTGTTTAACCAGCTCAGTGAGTTGTTTATGGACAAGAACTGCATTTTTTGCAGGATGGAGCACTTTGCTACATGCCAAAAAGTGTGATGCATGTGTTTAATGAATATGGGCTCAAAGTGCTTCAATGGCTGGGCAATAGCCTGAATGTGAACTCAGTAGAGAACATTTGGTGCAGCCTTAAAAACAAAATTAATGCAGAACGGCCTTATACCCAACAAAGTTAAACTCCATAATAATTCATTGTTTGGTACTGAAAACAGTAAGTAAGCTGCATAAAACCTCTGCTGTAAATTATAGAAAAATTATAGAAAAAAAAGCATTTTAAAATGTTATTAAAAAAAATTTACAACAGCTCACAGGGGTTTTCTGCTGCTTGTTGTCTTTACCCTGTTTCCCTGAAAATAAGACATACCCTGAAAATAAGACATAGCATGATTTTCCAGATTTTTTGAGGATGCAAAATGATTTTTCAGGCTTTTTGAGGATGCTTGAAATATAAGCCCTACTCCAAAATTAAGCCCTGCTAACAGTTAATTAAAAAAGTCAATTTAAATAGTGTCCAGGTAGCTATACATGTTAAAAAGTTAAAACTTTTTGAACAAAAATTAATATAAGACACTGTCTTATTTTCGGGGAAACACGGTAGTATCAAACACTGAATACAGCATGTGATGCAATATTTGAACACATCTGTATTTAAGAGACTATTGAAAGTTTGATTCAATGATCCTGGAATAAAGATAATTGGACAATTTCCACCAAAATGATAGTTCCTCAAGCCTGATAGTTGAAAGAAAGAAGATCTTAAGTCAATGAACAATCTTTCTTTGAAAGAATGTTCCAAGAAAGATCTTTTATCCATCGTCTGGTGTCATTGGCATATACAGTTGTGGACAAAAGTTTTGAGACTGACACAAATATTGTTTTTCACAAAGTTTGCTGCTTCAGTGTTTTAGATCTTTTAGTCAGCTGTTTCTATGGTATACTGAAGCACAATTATAAGCATTCCATAAGTTTTTATGACAAATACATCAAATTTAGGCAAAGACTCAATATTTACAATGTTGGCTCTTACTTTTCAAAAATTCTGCAATTGACCCTGGCATGCTGAATAACAGTTTCTGGGCCAGATCCTGACTGATGGGGACCAATTATTACTTAATGAGTGCTTGCGGTTTATCATAACTTCTCTGTTTTTGTTTCTTCATCTGCTTTTTGAGGATTCACCACAGGTTCTCAATGGGATTGAGATCCGGGGGGGTTTCCTGGCCATGAACCCAAAATTTCAATGTACTGTTTGTCCGGCCACTTTGTTATCACTTTTGCCTTACGATGTGGTGCTCCATCATACTGTTAGAAGCATTGTTTATCACTTTTCAGTAACTGATGGATAGTGTCAATATATGGGCAGCATTATCTTCCCACTGTTGTCAAATTTGCTCTGTCAGAATGCTTCACCGTTCTCCTATACTATCTACTAGGACTGCCTGGATTAAAAAGCAGGTTAAGTCTTAGTCTTTCTTTTTTCTACAATGATAAAAAAAACATACGTGTGCGTCTGAAACTCACATCTAAGCAGAATCTACACACTAAGGCCTCGGTCAGACAACAAATCGCGTGACCGGGGCCGAAAAATCGCCGGAAAAATCTGCTCCTAGCCGCGTTTTCGTCGAAACGGGCCGATCACAGGAGCGCTGTCCAACCCATTGCAATTCAATGGAGCTGGCAATACAGCTATTGAATGACAGCTGAGAGCTGCCCCTGATTGGTCCCTGCGCTGAGCCAATCAGAGGCATCACTCACTCACCCATTCATGAATGGGTGAGTGAGAGCTGCCTCTGATTGGTGAGGGCTGTGACCAATTAGAGGCAGCCCATTCAGCAGGCGGGGATTTTAAATCCCCGGCTGCTGAATACTACTCAGAGCAGTTCAGGAGAACTGCCGGCTGGCTGCGGCTGAACTCCGTCTGCAGGGACAAGGTGAGTATAGATTTATTTATTTATTTTTTCTACATTTTTGGATGATTTTCAGGGAAGGGCTTATATTTTTAAGCCCTTCCCGAAAATTCATCCTGCGCTCGCCGGCAGCCCATTGCTTTCAATGGGCAAACATCATTCTTGTCTGCCACAGCTGTTACAGCTGTGGCAGAGGAGAATGATTTGTGTAGTATATGTTCTCAATGGGGTCGGCGCTGCTGCCGCCGGCCCCATTGAGCACATACAGAGAACACAAGGAATCGCAGATCACAGATAGGCGCAATCTGCGATTTCTTGTGTCCTATAATTTATCGGACAAGCGCATAAAAAGCGCCCATGTGTCCGATACCATTGCGAAGCAATGGTTCTAAAAGATCGCAGATCGCATGCGCATGCGCAAATCGCGGGAAAAACCGCTTGAGTGACCGAGGCCTAAAACAATGAAAAAATAAAAGATCAAGGCGGGCATGCAGGCTCTAGTACCCTGTTGTACCCGCTCTAGCTTAGATACAAGATGTGATACGGTCAGGTATGGGGTCTCTAGCACCCTGTTGTACCACCTCTAGCTTGGATACAAGATGTGATATGGGTGGGCATGGAGGCTCTAGTACCCTGTTGTACCGCCTTTAGCTTGGATACAAGATGTGATACAGACGGGTATGGGGGCTCTAGCACCGTGTTGTACCACCTCTAGCTTTCATATAGCTCCACATTTGCTGTAACTGAGCCTCTAGATATCTAATTATATATAAGAGATATGAGGTTTCTACAGCCCTATATCCCAGTGTGCCCTTGCATCACATCTCCCATTGATTCCAAGGGGGCTGGCGGCAGCATCGAATGACTTACTTGGTTGCATGTGGTGCGATTTGAGGTTTCCCCATTGAAAACACTGGGTGTTTCCCAGAGTGATGTGAGACGTTTTGGATACAAAAATCTGTGACATCCGTGGCAAATCCTCATATTGGCGAGCGCAAAATTACACTCACCAATGTGAAATTAGCCTGAGAGGCTACAAACAAATTTTCATGTGGTCCAGGAAATGAGTTATGTTTGGAAAGCTTATGCCATGGGGATAGATCATATATGTAAATTCGTTTTGCAGCAAGATTTAGGTATGGGTACAGGTACAGGTGTGGGGGAAGGGGGGGCTCGAGCTGAACTTCTGCACTTGGGCCCCATAGCATTTAATTATGCCCCTGGCTTCAATTCATCCACGAAGACCACTTCTGGCCAGAATTTTCCCAACAGTGTATGTGTGTACCTGGATCCCATTGGTTTCTACCAATTCTTTGCTGATGGCAATGCTGGATATCTTCTGATTTCGAAGGAAAGTAAGCGTAATGTGTCTTTCATCCACTGTACTGTTTTCTTGGCTGACCACTACATCTACGGTCCTCCATGTGCTTCTTCAAAAGAGCTTGAACTTCACATCTGGAAACTCCAGTCTGCTTCGAAATCTTTGCCTGTGAGAAGTCTTGCAGATACAGTATAAGTACCTTGCATCTTCTGACCTGTGAAATGTAACATGTCTTCCACAACCTCATTTTTGTAGCAGAGTTTGGCTGCTCCTCATCCAGTTGTAAGCCCCCTGCACAGCAGTTTCTGTTTCAGTTAAAGACTGTGTTTCAGCCTTCATGTGAAAATGATGATCATTATCACTTATTTGGTATAATTGGTTAACCATACACCTGACTATACTGTTACAAAATCTCTGACTTGTGCAAGTGCATGTAGAAGAACTGAGGCTTTTTTGAAGGCAAAAGGTAGTCACACCAAATATTGATTTTATATACATTTCTCTTTTGTTCAGTCACTTTGCATTTTGTTAATTGACAAAACAAAACTATCTATACTTATATTTTTAAAGCATTTTTACGTTGCAGCATTTTCCCCACACCTGCCTAAAACGTTTGCACATTAATATATATATATATATATATATATATATACAGTATATATACAGTATATATATATATATATATGAAATGCATGCATAGCTGAAGGAATCACGTTCTGATGAATAATTAAATAATGAAAGTAGATTTAGATTAACCCTTTTATGACTAAGGGTCATTGATGTGCCTGCATTCAAGTCATATTCTGCAGTTCTGGTAAACCCTCTGTCAAAACATCTGAATTTTTAAATTTTTTCTGGTGATATATCTACATGAAGGCATGTTTTTTGCGGGACGAGTTGTATTTTTCTTTGATACCATTTAACCTACTCTTTAATGTTTTGGAAGACTTTAAAAAATTTCTAAGTGATGCGAAATGGGAAAAAAACACAATTGCACAATTCAAGGGGAGGTAATTCTACAGCGATTATGGTGTCGTAAAAATGAGATGTTGTCTTTATTCTGTATTTTATTAAAAGACTACAAGTACAGTAAAATAATAGAGTTTACATAGTTAGGCCTCATTCACATGAGGGTGAAATTCACGCCGAACTTATCCGTGCAAAAAAATCATGGCTAAATTCGCGAAAAATAGCATGAATGGATGATTTCCCATAATCAAGCCACGAGCTTAATTAGCGGTGAAATTGCTCATTCACACGTTCTGGAGCTGCGTGCCGCTGAAAACAAGCACTGCAGGTCTGACAAGGGAGAGAGAGATGATGGAAAGCTCCGAGGGAACCCCCTTCTCTGCAGGGCTTCCCTTAATTCTCGCTACAGTAATGCCGGGTTTCGCCTGCAGGGGAGAATAAGGAAATCCCCAGCAGTGCAATATCAGGGTTCGCCCACAGGGGAGAATAAGGAAATCCCCAGCAGTGGGATATCAGGGTTCGCCTGCAGGGAAGAATAAGAAAATCCCCGGTAGCGCAGGATTTCCTTATTTTCTCCTGCAGGCGAACTCTGACTTCGCGCTGCTGGAGATTTCCCTATTCTCCCCTGCAGGGGAAACCCTGCTTAGATGAAAGGAAGCCCTGCAGAGAAGGGGGTATCCCCACGGCTTTCCTCCACCTCTATCTCTCTACAGGGAGAGAGAGGTTCTCCTGCAGAGGAATTCCTTCTCGCCCTGCTATGGGGAATTCCTTGACAGCTGAACAGCACATTTTAAATGTCTGGCTGTAAACTCCTGTTAGTTCCTTCATTCCCGCAGGGACTAACAGGAGCTTACAGCAAAACATTTATTGTTCAAATAATTTTATTGAGTTTTCCAATTCAACATATTACAGCATCATTGCAATAACTGTTTCAATAAAGAACGATGAAGCCTATTTAAACAGAAAACATATATTGCCAGTGTCCCTGGGCCCACTACCCAGCACCACTGAGCCACCTTCGCTCAGAGTGGGCTGTGGCTTCAAACATCCAGGACCAGGGGAACCGGCATTGGTGTATAAACTAAAGGCTAGTAGATACTGAAAACAAATACAACTTAACCGGGCAAAAAAGAGGACAGGGATAGGGTAGGGTGGGGGTCAGAGGGGGGGGGGTCTATCGTCAGCAGTCGGGAGCCGAGAGCCAGGTTTCTAATCAAGAGAGAGATTAACTAGGCCTAGGAGGGTATTGCTCCTGTTTGGAGCCAAATTTTCAATTCCGTGGAATTCCTAAATAGGATCCACGCTGTCCATGTGGTGAAATATTTTTGGGTGTTACCTCTATCTGTTGCACCAAGATCCTCCATTCGATTTATGTTGTCGAGGGCTTGCAGTCACAGGATCCTCGTGGGAGGGGAGGAGGACCTCCAAAGCCTAGGTATTGTCTGTCTCATGGCAATGAGAACAGCAGAACATTTAAAATGTGCTTCTGTTTTTAGTGGCGGCACGGCAGCACTCCCTCCCCAGCTAATCTCCCTTCATCTCCCATTCTGATTCTTTGTTTAGAAGTTTAAACTAAACAATCAGAATGATTACCTAATCAACCTCCTTCTTGTTATCCAGCTACCATAGGAGTCTATAGAAACTCCTGCGCATCACGTATCAGAGATAAATCGGGTTCTATCTTTTCCTGCAGCGGGGAATTTCAGTTGCAGGGTTTCAGTCACGCATGTCCTATTATTTTAGGTGCGATTTTTTTTTTTACACACTTAAAATTCTTCCATCTAAATGTTTTAAAAAAAAATACATTGGTTCTCCATTGACCAATGGTTAACAGCTTTCACCTGGGCAAACAAATCTACTCTATCTGCAGATCTCCTCCAGGTATATTACAAAACCCTAACCAGATGGTATTGTACACCCTCTAAATTAGCAAGATATATTCCAGGCTTCGACAAAAACTGTTGGAGAGGTTGCGATCAAGTGGGCTCCCTTATGCACTTATTTTGGGACTGTACATTTATACAACCCCTCTAGAGAGAGATTTTCCAAGTTATTAGGAGAGTTTCGAGCCACCCGGTTCCTAGGTCTCCAGAACTCGCGCTACTTTTATTAAATTGCAACAATATACCCCCTCATAACCGAAAGTTGGTGTGCCATCTGCTGATGGTGACGAAATTGGCCATAACCAGAAAATGGAGATCTACTGCCCCTCCAACGGTAGCTGAAGTTTTGGATATTATGGCAGATCCTTGCGCAAATGAGAAGATACTTGCCTTGGCAGGGGACTCCATGCCCAAATTCCTCCGCACTTGGAATTCATGGATTAGATATATGCAAGGAACCCCTTGACAAAATAAATACCTAAGAAACTTTACTGATGTTCTACTGTGGATGTGATATAAAAAAGACTGTTTAATGTTTTTGAGATAACTTTAAAACTGTTTCAAAGTTTCTCTCTCATAATTCTGTTTAGCGTTACAAACACTATTTACGTAAAGTCAATAGATCCTGATATTCATATCACCTGATATTTACATTGTTGTGGGAAAAACAACTAATTTTACAGTTTGCATTTTAAGATATATGCTCTCTTAACAATGTATAATTTCAAAGCAAAAGATTTGACTTGTAATGTAACTATATTTTGTAAAACCCAATAAAAACTTATTTGTTTAAAAAAAACAAAAAAACATTGGTTCTATTAGGTGATTTTTTTGCGCAGGTAATACGGCATGTGTTTCACACTCGTGTGAATGAGGCCTTAGACCCACAATGCCTTGTATCTGTATAACACATTGGAAGTAGCCTTCACATTTTAAATCCTAACAAATAATAGAAGGTTTATTACCACAAAATGAGTGGCTTAGAACTACGACTTTAAACAGACTAGAAAAGAGAGAAGAGAGGTTTAGAAAAAGGAAGACAGAAAGAAGGAGAAGGGTTAAGAAAAATGCCAGAATGGGGGGAAATTAAGGAAAAATCTAATGTATGTGACAGTAGTGAGAGTCCATAGGTGATTCAACTTTTATTGAGACTAACGGCAAGGTTATGTAGTTATGGAAGTACAACACCATTTAGGAGTCAATTATTTAAACTAGGTGAGGAGCGAAACAGAATCCAAGCAGCCCAAGAAGAGTAGAAGCTGGGGTATTAGGGCTCGATATTTGCATGGACAACTTTAGTTTGCATTGGTACTAGAGATGAGCGAACGTACTCGGTAAAGCACTACTCGTCCGAGTAATGTGCTTTATCCGAGTACCTCCCCGCTCGTCCTGAAAGATTCGGGGAGCGCCGCGGAGCGGGGAGCTGCAGGGGAGAGCGGGGAGGTACGGAGGGGAGATCTCTCTCTCCTTCTCTCCCGCCCGCTCTCCCCTGCTCCCCGCCGCAACTCACCTGTCAGCAGCGGCGCTCCCCGAATCTTTCAGGACGAGCGGGGAGGTACTCGGATAAAGCACATTACTCGGACGAGTAGTGCTTTACCGAGTACATTCGCTCATCTCTAATTGGTACCATTTTGGGGATGATATGACTTTTAGATCGCTTTTGATTCAATTTTTTATTGGAGACAGAGTGACCAAAAAAGTGCAATTCTGCCACTATGGGTTTTTTTCCACAGTATTAACTATGTAGAATTAATATTGTTATATTTTAATAGATTGGACCTTTAAGGATGTAGAAATACTAGTTTTTAAATAAAAAAAAATCTTTTTAGTTTTTGTTGCAATGACTTTTATAATTGTTATTTTTTATAATAATAAAAAAATCTTTATTTTACTTATTTATTTGACCCTATAGAGGACTTGAACTTGTGATCATTTGATTGCTTATACGGTATAATGCAATACCATGGTACTGTATTCTACTGTGTTTTAAAAGGATGGCATTTAAAGATGCGCTACAGGCACATCTTAATAGACAGAAATACATGGCAGCCTGCGGGTCTTCAGAAGGCCCAGACTGTTTTGAGAGTGGGACGGCACCCACACACAATCATATCACTGTAGAACCATTTAGGACATTTAAATCCTAATCGATTGGTCATTTAAATGCCACTGTCAGAACTGAAAGCAGCATTGAAAGGGTTAACAGTCACGATTAGAGTTATTTCTGAACGCAGCTGTTGCAGGCAGGTGATAGCTGTCATAGACAGCTGATACCTGTCGTGTATGGAGCATGCTCGGCTCCCAAGCCTGCTCCATACACAGCATGTGCTGTGGATGCATGTGCTAACTGTACGAGGGATGTGCAGTCAGGACCTAAATAGTCGTATTAAGAAATGTGATAGGCCTGCCTAACTTGATGTGTTTTCAGGCTGCGCGTAAAAACTGTGGGTGCTGGGAAGTAATCTTCCTGTGGTAGTGCATTCCAGAGAACTGATGCAGCATGAGCAAACTCTTTAGGATGGGAGTGCAAGGTTCATATTATGGAGGTTGTCTTAAATAGTTTGCAGAACATAGGGCAGGTGTGGGGTTTTAGGTATGCAGGAGAAGATGTAGGAAGGTGCTTTGTAGGTTAAAGTAATACATTTAAATTGTATTCTGAAGTAGATGGCAGTGCAGTGACTGGCACAGGGTGTGGCACATCAGTAAGATGAGCCTGGCTTTTGAGATAGAATGGATGGGAGAATTTGAGGAGGGGAAAACCAATTAGTAAGTAGACTTTATTCACATTCCATTTTTCTTTCTAGTGCAGGATCCTTTTCGCAGGGGGGCATAGCTGGGGAAAGGGGGTGTAGTCAGGACTGAGGGGATGGGGGTGCCAGTCTAACGGTTTAACCCCCTACAGTTTACCCAGAACAGAGCTGGTTCTGCAGAAAAAGGACATTAGAGTTTTAAACAAAATGAGCTTGTTATACTTCAAAGAGCTGTAGCTCCAGTTCTATCAGTGCCAGTGTCATACTTTCGATATCATCTTAAAGCCAAGATTCTCTCTACAACATGTCCCTAGCACTTATAGTATCATACATACAGCCATTTGAAGTGGGTTGAGAATACTGAATTTACCATTGACATGTCTGTGTGTAGAGCAGAGAGGGGTAGCTAGGATGATCTGTAATTCATCTGTTTGTCCCAGGGAAGGTTATGCCTGAGGAAGGACCCTGAAAGGTCCAAAAGCTCACTATAACATCATGTATTTTTGTTAGCCATTAAAAGGTATCATATCTACAAGATTACTTAGTTTCTCTTACTGAGAACAATCACATTTTTTCCCAGGGAAGGGATTACATGAGCTTTTCATCATGTTATAATCCCCCTCCCTATAGTATCGATCAGAGAACATATCTGCCCTCTGTCACATATACAGTAGAAGCAAGGGCGTAACTATAGCGGGTGCAGGGGATGCGGTTGCACCTAGGCCCAGGAACCTTAGGGGGCCCATAAGGCCATCCTTCTCCATACAGGGATCCCAGTACTATGAATAAAGCATTATATTTGGGGGCCCCGTTACAGATTTTGCTTTGGGGCCCAGAAGCATCAACATACACCTCTAAGTAGAAGTATTTTTTCCCATAAAATCAGTACGGTCTATGATCCCAGTGTACTTTTTCCCCTCTAAACTCTCCTCTTTTCTATTTCTTTCCTATTTTCTTTTTTTCTTCTCACTTTCTTTAGCAAACATTCAATGCGGCGGAAGAAGACAACAAATCCAGTAATGTTATTATATGTGACTGTAAAATTTTCTTCTGTTAATGCACACAGTTTATTTCAATATCATATACTTCAATTCAGACTGTAATTTTTCTACGAAAGTAAATAAAATCATTTTGAACATAAAATATTACATTTATCCAGCACGGTTAATTCCGTAAAAAAAAAAGAAAAGAAAATGCCAAAATAGCGCTAATGTCACTATAGCTAATCACCGGAAAAAGAAAGCCAATGATTGACTGCAATAGTCACATGGCCCTGGTGTTGGTGACATCATCACCGACTCCCTGCACCTGGGAGTGTATGCTTAGGTTTTGGGGAGGGAGGGGGTGTTGCGCCAAGCTGCTTCTTTCCAAAGCCTAGCTACTCCTCTGCTGCCTCTGGTTTCCATCTTCTATACAGAAAGCTACATAGACACGGAAACTTAGAGGAACTGGAATGGAACCATCAAACTACTAAGGACCACTTGTCAGTTAGTATGTGAGTGCTTCTCATGCTCCACCCCTGGTGACAACATCGAAGGTCCTACATCATATATAAAACACAGAGCCTGACCGACAGAAGAACAACATGGTTAGGGCTCTTGGAAGGGGAGGGCAAAAATAACAAAATTAGAATACAACTAAGCTGTTATTATCTCAGACACAACGCAGCGATTTTGACAGAAGACACTGACCTACCACCACCACAGAGATCCGGTGGGCTGAAGGACCTGCAGAGATGTCACTGCTGTGTGAGCCATGGTGCAGTTTGGTAGAAAGTACTGTATACTGGATAAACCGACAGTAGCTTCTACCAGGACCTGTGATGACATCACCGTCATGTAATCACCTGTGTGGGTGGAGTCAGGAATCACATGACCAGGTGCTGATTACTGTATCCAGGAGTCTGGCAATCTATGGAACAGCGGAGCTGTGTGTGTGAAACAGGATGTAGCAGAGCTGTGTGTGTCATGTGCTGTGTGTGTGATGTGTAGGGTCAGGATGGATGTAAATGGATATACAACGTAGTAGAGCTGTGTGTGTAATGTGCTGTGTGTGTAATGTGTGGGAATCAAAATGGATGTACTACAGCTGTGTGTAATGTGTGAGGTCAGGATGGATGTACTACAGCTGTGTGTGGCATGTAGTAGAGCTGTGTGTGTAATGTGTAGGGATCATAATGCATGTACCATGTAACAGAGCTGTTGCACCACCAGAAACATTGGTACTACAATTTCCTAATAATTACTAGTAATGTTATAAGTGTGAGGTAGAGACTTCTTTGGTCTCGGTTGCATATGGTTTTCATCAATGTCAATCTTTTTAGCTGTATAGAAAGTATAGAAAGTCAGTCTTCTGCATAGAAAACCTGATACGGAAACTGCACTTTAGGCTGGGTTCACACAGGGCGGATTTGCCGCGGAAATTCTGTCCGAAATTTCGTCGCGGCAAATCCGCCTGTGGCTGCTAATCCTGTGTTAGCCATCCATGTGGACGAGATTTCTCAGACGGAACGGCATAAGCCGCCATTGCGGCCCGGATTCACCAGCCGCAGCATGTCCAATTTTTTTTTCTGTTGCGGCTGCGCTCTCCTCTATAGGAGCGCCGGCCACAACGGAAAAGTGTGCGGCCAAGCAGCTTCAAAACCCGCGGCTAAGTGCCGCGGGTTTTGAAGCAGCGCTTTCCCGGCGGAAATCTCACGAATTTTCGCAGCCGCCAAACCGCGAGATTTCTGCCGGGAATACGCCTTGTGGGAATCCAGCCTTAAAAGTCACAATGCGAAAAAAGCCTTAGGCCGCTCTCACACAGCCTGCTTTTTACCGCGGTACAACACCTCCATTGATTTCAATGGGGCTTCACATACCAGCACTAGAAAGCGGCGTTTCTGTCTGCTCTATTTTCGGACATTTTAGCGTTTGAAAACACATCTCATCACCCATCACAATGATGGGTTGCGTTAAAAAAACGCTGTTAAACGCTGTAGCATGCATTTGAAAATGCAGCGTGAAATCGCAGTAAAACGTTGCGATTTTCAAACACTGCGTTTTGTAAACGCATGGGTGAGATCGGCCTTACTGTAATCAAGGCAAGAATGACTCGGAGCAACAACAAGACTCTTGGTCATTTTCACAGTAAGAATGGCGGATTCTGGTGCTGTTTATAAGGGGAAGTGAGATGAGTGTGCAAGGGATTCATACAAGCAGTAAAATACAGATCAGAACAGAGTAAAATATAAGCCTTAGGGCTCCTTCACACAGCCGTAGGCGTCTTTACATGCGCCAGCCGGCGCCATAAAGACGCGTGAAAGGGGCACACAAATCTAACGTTTGTGCGCCCGTTTAAACAGTGGAGCCCTATCGCACTTAGCACATAGCTAAGCTGTCTCCCCTTTCTCTCCCCCCTTGCCGGCTCACCTCTTCTCTCCTCCACTCCGGCTGTTTGCAATGGAAGGGGGCTCCCGCCCCTTGTCCACAGCCAGCAATGGGATACCATTGTAAACAGCCGGAGGGGAGGAGAGGGGAAGAGAGAAGGGGGAGTTTAGTAGTCACGCTGCTAAACTCCCTCCCACCTCCCTTCTCCGGCCGCTGTCATTGGCTCCCATAGCAGTCCATGCAGGGGCTGACGTATTCGGGCCGGAAAGATAGTTCCAGGAAATATGACCATGTGATCTGATGCATTGGAAAAAATACAGCAGATCATAGTGTATATAGGCCGGCCGTGAAAACAAATACAGACAAAGCTGTGCCATCGTTAAGTGATAACGTGGATTCCGCGGCCTTTCCGCAATTCTATTGCGGAAGGGCCACGGATCAGACGGCTTCCATTGACTTCAATGGAAGCCGTGCGCATGGCTCGTGGCCAGGGAAAAGCGATTTTCAATAGCATGTCTTTGATATTGCTGGGCAGTATTTGCTGTGGAATCTGGAGGCGGACACCCACTCCGGATTACACAACGCAAACACGCCCGTGTGCATTCGGCATAAAACAGCAGGTATGCTGTCTGGGAGATATGGTAGTGCCACACACTGAAATGGAAATACCTGGTATATAATATTGGACTACTGATTGAGGCTGCGTGTATAATATACTGGATAGTGCATATTGTCTGCTGTTCGGTAATATATTGCCATTGTCTGTATCTGGCTGGGTATATAGGTAAATAACATGTTCAATGGTTTCTTTTATCTGCAGCTTGGCATATAATGTACTGAATGACGCCTGCTGTCTGCGGTTGCGTATATAATATGATGAATGATGGCTGCTGTTTGCAGCTGGGTAACTCATATTATGAATGATATCTGCTTACTGTGGCAGAAATATAATATAATGGATGACTGCACTGCCTGTGGCTTGGTATGTAATTTACCGATATCTGTGGTACAGGTAGATAATTTTTTGAAACTCTGTGGATGGTTATATAATGTGATGGCTGATGGCTGCTGTCTACAGCTAGGTATACAATGTACTGGGTGATGGCTGCAGTCTGTGACTGGGTAAATAATACGGTGGATGATAGCTACTGTGGTGTCTGTGTATACAGCATAATGTACTGGATGATGGCTGCTATCTGCTGCTGAATATATAATGTTATGGATGGATAGCTGCTGCTTATGTCTACTATATAGCGTAGTGGAAGATGGCTGCTGTCTGGGGCTTGGTACATACAATAATATTATGAATGATGGCTGCTGTCTGAGTCTGGATATTTTATGTTCAGGATAATGGCCACTGACTGTGGTTTGGTATATAATATAAGGGTTGCTTTTTGCAAGTGAGTATATAATATGATGGCACTGCCTGCAACTACGGTAGGTATATAATATACTGGAAAACTCTCTATAGCTGGGTATGTAATAAACTAGATGAGCACTGCTGTCTGCAGCTGGGTATATAATATGATGGATGATGTATACAGGGTGTAGTCATAAAGCGCTATACTGGTATCTCAATACTGATATCCTATACTGAAATCGCAATAGCGTATTTGAGTAGGAAGGTATAGATGCGCTACATGATAGTATAGCGCACAGGCCCCTAGGGGCCTCGGAACATGAGTTTTAGTTTTGTGTTGTGGCGTTTGTGAAAGATGGAGGTTAAAACTCAATTGCTAATTTGAAGAGTAGCATGTGAGAAGCAGAAATCCACTTTCGCATCTGTCTAAGGCCTGTGAAACCGCTGCTATGACTGAAGAAAGGAAAGTCTACTCAAAGTGGTCTTCTGCTACAATAGGGGCTGACCATCCAGGAAGTCATCCACCGTCGTCTGCAGGAGATTCGGATAACGGTACGCGTTGAGAGTTCCTGGAATAAACAGAGGTCCAAGGATGGCTACATGATTGCATTGTAGCAAAGGAGGCCACTTCGAGTACACTTTCTTACTTAAAGGGGTTGTCCCGCACCGAAACGGGTTTTTTTTTTCAATAGGCCCCCCGTTCGGCGCAAGACAAACCCAATGCATGTGTTAAAAAAAAAACGTTTAGTACTTACCCGAATCCCCGCGCTGAGGCGACTTCTTCCTTACCTTAGCAAGATGGCCGCCGGGATCTTCACCCACGATGCACCGCGGGTCTTCTCCCATGGTGCACCGTGGGCTCTGTGCGGTCCATTGCCGATTCCAGCCTCCTGATTGGCTGGAATCGGCACACGTGACGGGGCGGAGCTACGAGGACCAGCTCTCCGGCACGAGCGGCCCCATTCACCAGGGAGAAGACCGGACTGCGCAAGCGCGTCTAATCGGGCGATTAGACGCTGAAATTAGACGGCACCATGGAGACAAGGACGCTAGCAACGGAACAGGTAAGTGAATAACTTCTGTATGGCTCATATTTAATGCACGATGTACATTACAAAGTGCATTAATATGGCCATACAGAAGTGTATAACCCCACTTGCTTTCGCGGGACAACCCCTTTAAGTCATAACTGTGATCAAACGGGACTCGGAAAGACGTGGAAAGTGGATTTCTGCTTCTCACATGCTATTCTTCAACTTTGCAGTTGGGTTTAACTTTCTATCTCTTACAGGACTGACAACACAAAATTGAAATTCATCTTCTGGGGCCCTCGGGGCCCCGTGTGCCATACATCTTGTAGCACATCCAAGCCTTTCTATTCACGTACGCTATTGTTATTTCAATATAGGACACTAGTATTGGGATACAACGCTGGATCAGTCTTTTTTACTATAACCTGTATAATATGTTGGATGATGGCTGCTGTGTGTGGCTAGGTGTATAGTGTAACGGGTGATGGCGGTTGTCTGCAACTGGGTATTTAATGTACTGAATAATAGATGCTTGATATATTATATAGTGGAAAGTGGTGTCAGTGTTTTGGTATGTAATAGACTGGGTGATTGCTGCTGTCTATGGCTAAGTATATCATACAATGGATAATAATTGCAGATGGGAATATAATATGTTGAATGATGGCTGCTGTTTGAGGCTTGGTGTATAATGTAATGGATGATTGCTGTTGTCTGCAACTGGATATATATTATGATGAATGTTGAGTGCTGTTTGTGGCTTGGTATATAATATACTATACTGGATGATAGAAAAGAAACAATAATAGCTGACAGCAGCTCCCAGACGTACCTCAAAATCCGAGGGGAGGCTTCAATAATCACATATGCAATGGAGGTTTAGATTGGACCCAGATCCATAGTCCATAAATCCAAGATTGTATCACAGCCAGGATTGTATCACAATGTCGCGCAGTTTGCTCTGCACCTCGCGCATGCACCGCTTGCCATCATGGACGCTGGCATGGTTTGACATGTGAGAAGTATGGCATTCTCTGTCTCGTGATGCACGGTGTACCCTCTGGGGTATGTTAAATATGTTATTTATGTTTGAGCCCTCATGCTTATGGGTGGGCCCTTCTAACTAATTGTATGTTGATTGGTCTTTTATTTAATTGGATGTGTATTTATACTGGTGTTGGTGCTCTTGGACATTAGTGACTTGAAAAAGGCTATAGAAAACAGCCGAAACGTTGTCTCTTTTTATGTACAACTAATAAAGGATATGGCACTTTTTATAGATTTGTGAGTATTCCACCTTCTTGACGCCCTGGATGCGGTTTGAATCTTGGAAACTATACTGGATGATAGCTGCTGTCTTTAGCTGGGTATATAATATAGTAGATGATGACTGCTTTTTGCAGCTGGGTATATAATATGAATGATGGATAATTGGTGCGGTCTGTGGCTCTGTATATAATATACTGCATAGTGTCTGCTGTCTGTGGCTTGATATATAATATACTGGATGATCGCTGTTTTCTGTGGTTAAGTATATAATATGAATGGCTGCTGTCTATGGCTAGGTATATAATATGTTGGATGATGGCTGCTGACTGTGACGAGGTATGTAATATGATGAATGATGGCTGCTGTCTGCGGCTGGGTATATAATATGTTGGATGATGACTGCTGTCTGCAGCTGGGTATATAATATACTGAATGATGGCTGTCTGTGGCTAGGTATATAATATACTGAATGATGGCTGCTGTCTGTGGCTGGGTATATAATATGTTGGATGATGACTGCTGTCTGCAGCTGGGTATATAATATACTGAATGATGGCTGTCTGTGGCTAGGTATATAATATACTGAATGATGGTTACTGTCTGCAGCTAGGTGTAGAATACACTTTTGGTCAAAAAAATCAAGCACCTAGCAGGAGTTGTTGTTTTGCTGCAAAACTCGGCATGTAGTTACATTTTTGACAGTATGTAAATGATGAGAGTTGTGGGGTGATTAGATGAACGGTCTTGCCATCTGTGGCCCTAAAACTAGTTCTACCCTTGGCCTATAAAAAGGCTCTCAGAGGCTCCTTGTGTATAATGGACCTCTTTTTCCATTTGTGTAGAACTTCTTAACCACTAGACGTCTCTACGATCAGAGATTTCATCCAGTTAACAGAGTTTGAGGTTTAACGCCAGTAGAACATGTATGGGACCAGCTTCGACAGCCTACAGATTTGGAAGATCTAAAGGCTCAGTTACAGTAAATGTGGACCAATATGCCGCAGGATACCATATGGAACCTGTATATCTCCATGCCTGCCCATATCACAACTTGTATCCAAGGTTGAAGTGGACCAACAGTGTACTAGAGACTCCCTTCAAGAGTTCAGTTTTCCACAACAGATTATCCTTTTGTTTTGATCATTTAAATTATTGTTGTAATAATTTACTTATATCAATGTTACAATCACATAGAAAGTTTAATTCAATTCTACCAACTACTTCTAGGTGCTTGATTTTTTTTACAATGAGTGTATATTGCATACTGCCGTATGTGGCTTAGTATATTATAAGATGGATGCTGTCTGAGGTTGGGTATATGATATGATGGGTGATGACTGCTGTTTGCGGCTGGGTATAAAGTATGGATGATGTTTGCCAACTGTGGCTTGGTATATAATAATATATTAGATGATAGTCTTTGTCTGCAACTGGCTGGATATATAATATATTGGAAGATAGCCACTGTTTGTGACTAGCTGTGTATATAATACATTGGAAGACCTCTGTTATTGGATATATCAGATATTGAATATAAATTATATACTCATCACATATGTTCATAGCATATAATTCAAATAATTTTATACTCAGTTTTTATAATACTACTAATTTGTTATACTTGGCTCATATAATACTGATGAGTGATGTAGTCAGCATATAGCATACTGATTAATATACTGTTTGTTTAGAAAACAGATAATTCACAGGCTTATCAAATAAAATTCCGATGATTCATATACTCTGCAGACATAAAATTAATAATTGATATACCCAGGACATATTATACTGTTAATTCATAAAGTTATAACACTGATAATTCAGATACTCAGCACATATAATACTGATAATTCAGATACTTGACATATAATGCTGATAATTTAATAAATATAATATTAATAATTAACAAGCTCATCTTGAATAATACTGATATTTCATATATTTAGTATATATGATTCTGACAATTCATATACTCTACACATAAAGTGATAATTCATATACTCCACAGACACAAAACCAATCATTTATATACTCGTCATGACATATTACACTAATAATTCATAAAATTATAATACTGATATTTCATATACTCAGCTCATTTAGTACTGATAATTCATTTGCTCATCAAATATAATACTGAAAATTGATATAATCAGCGCTCTATAATGCTCATAATTGATATACATGCCACATATAACATTGAATTCATATGTTCATTAAATATAATATTCATAATTCGTATACCCAACATATATAACTGATAATTCATATAATCAACACATATAGTTGGTCATTTGTATACTCAGCTTATGTAATACTTAGAATTCATATGCTCATTAATAATGATAGTTCATAGGCTTAACAAATAAAATATTTATAATTCATATTCTCAGCACAAATAAGACTGACAATTAATATACTCAGCTCATATAATTAATGATCATTTATATATTTAATATATACTTATCACGTATAATACTGATAATTCACATCATCAGCAGGCAAGAAGCTGACAGTTCAAATCCTCAGCTCATATGATAATAAATTCACACACTCAACAAATACAACACTGATAATTCAATTCATAGATTCGTTACATATAATACTGATAATCGGATACATAGTAAATTAAATACTGATAATTGATTTACTTATCAAATATTATGCTGATAATTTATATGCTCAACACATATAATAACCATATGTAAAATATTCAGTGCATAGAATACTGAGAATTCACATTGCTTATCAAACATAATATTCATAGAATTCAGATACTCATCACATATGACATGGATAATTCATATACTCAGCTCATATAATACAAATATTATATACTCAGCTCAAATAATAATAATTCATATACTGGAAATAAAATACTAATAACTCATATACACAACACATTCTATTTCATGCACTCAGCTAATTTAATACAGATAATTCAGATCCTCAGCACATATAATTAGAATTTATTTGTTCATCATGTACTGTATAATACTTATCATTTTATATATTCAGCTCATATAATATTAATTATTCATAAATGTATCACATATGATACTGATAATTTATATCCTCAGTACATACAATACTAATAATTCAGATAAACAGTGCATATAATACTGATAATTCCTGTTCTTATCACATATAATACTGATAATTCAAATGCTCAGCACATAGAATACGGATCTTTTATATTCTCAACACACGTCATACTGATAATTCATATACTCAACTCATATAATATGGATAATTCATATAGTAATCACATATAATATTGATAATTTATATATTCTGCACTCAAAATACTGGTTGCTCACATACTCAATATATAATACTGATTTACCTATTATATATAAGACTGATAATATATATTCAGCTCTTATACTGATTATTCATATAGTTATCACATATACTGATAATGCATACACATTATTTAATACTGATTAGTCATATACTGAAATAATAAAATACTGCTAATTCACATACTCCTCACATACTCTGCAGGTTATACTGCTAATTCACCTACTCTTCATGTGATACTGAGAGCTGATATAATCAGTTCATATAATGCTGATAATTCAGATACTCAACACATATAATACTGATAGTTCATGTCCTCAGCTTAAATTATGTTGATATCTCAGCAGATATAATATTTATAAATCATATGCTCAGCACATTCAATGCTTAGAATTCATACTATTCAAACATATAATACAGATAATTAATATGCCCTTCATATACTGATAATTCATATACTGTACTCAGAAGATATAATACTGAAAATTGTATTCTATAATACTCATAGTTCATATACTTTTCTTCTTAATTCATATATTCATCATATATAATAATTCCTATACTCCCCATATATTATGCTAATATTCAAATACTCAGCTCATACTAGAAATATTAGTACTGAGAATGAAAGTTTGGAATTTCAACTGTTGCTAAATTAATTATATAAATGTGAATAATCTAGTAAATAATCAGCAACACATCAAGACAGTAGGTAACAGACATCATGATGGTGATTATGATGATGACCAGAATCTGATCAGATTACAAACAGGAACTGAATACATATTTAGGTTTATCATATAACTGGTATTATAATCATCTTCATCATTATTACTTTAGTTGAATTAGTAGTGTTATTTCCATTTATATAACTATGTTAGATTTTATCATATACAATATTACTGTATTCTAATTTGTAGTAGTGTTATTTTTATTGATATATTGTAGCTATATTCTAATTCACTAATCATTATTAACATTGATAGCAGTGTTATCATTGGTTTATGAGTAATATATCTTATAATTTTTGGCACTGTCATTGGTACTGTACTATAATTAGTAATATTTTTATCATTGCTATGCGATAATATGACTATTACAATTTATATAATTAATATTATGGCTGTTATTATATATCGGATTCTGATTGTTCTTCTAGTGTTGGGATGAATTGTGAAGCAGGGATACAGGACTAATGACTGATACCTCCCAATAACACAAAACACAAATCTATAGAATAAACGATGAGAATAATTAAAAAGGCTGAAAGACGTGACCCAAGCTAAGAAATAGTTATGTAGAGATGTAATGTCACCATCTGGAATCTGTGATACAGATGTCATGTCAATATCGGCAATGTGTAATGTACTGTAAATATAATGTCTCTATCGAGGATGTCTGATAGAGAGACAAAGTTGCTGTCGGTAATATAGATATGTAATGTCAGTATCGGGATTGTGTAATATAGATATGTCACCATTGGTATTGCGTAATACAGATATAAAGTCACCATAGGGATTTTGTAATATAGATATAGTTGTCTCTCGGGAATATGTAATATGAATTAAATCAGGATTGTAATCAGGATTGTATCTATTAAATGTGTGATATAAGATACTATAGCTCTGCTATAGTATCATTGGATTTTTTTGGATGGCTGGATACCATAGTTCTATTAACCCCTGAATATCATATGTGTATTATTTATGGTTAGATATTATGTTATCCATTAACCGCTGAATATTATTTCGGCATTACGAACGGTTTGATACTATAAAATGCCCCTGAATTTTATATGTGCATTATAGCTTTGCACTCAACCCCTGAATGTAATATCTGTATTACGAATGACCGCATATAATAGCTCTGCTCTTAACCCCTGAGTATTACATCTGGACTGTGAAAGGTTGGAAAGTATGGCTCTGCTATTAACCCCTAAATATTAAATTGTATATACTGGTTGAATATTATAGCTTTGCTATTAACCCCTGAGTATTAGATCTGCATTGTAAAAGGCTGGATATTATATCTCTGCTATTAACCCCTGAATATAATATGTGTATTATGAATGGTTGGATATTATAGCTCTGCTATTAACCCGAGTATTACATCTGGATTGTGAAAGGCTGGATAGTATGGCTGTGCTATTAACCCCTGAATATTATATGTGTATTATGACTGGTTGGATGTTATAGCTCTGCTATCAAACCCTGAGTATTACATCTGTATTGTAAAATGATGGATATTGTAGCTCTGTTAAACCCTGAATATGATATGTTTATTACGAGTAGCTGGATATTATATGTGTATTATTAATGGCTGGACATTATAACTGTATGCTTATCTTGCACCTCCATGACACTGGGTGCAGCGTTCCTTCTCTCCTGTTGCTCAGTAAGGCCCCATCTCACCTGAGCTGCAGGTACGGCTTCCCTCCTCGGGGCACGGGCTGCTGCTCACCGGCTGCCCCCTGAGCCCTTGATGCTCCCCAAGTAAGAGACCGGGCTGAGTGTAAAAACTGGGGATCCCGCCGGCAGCCAGAAGCCCTAAGCTGGAACGAGCAGCCAGTAGATGGGCCCCTGGAGACAGCGGGTGAATGTGGCCCCTTGGGGGTGTCGGGGGGTCCTTGTTGAGTCCCAAAATCTCCTGTATCCCAAAGCCAGTGCTCCGTGGGGCGGCAGGGGGGCCCTCTCTCCCGGTCATCATTTCCAGTTTGCTCCCTGCGCTTCGTCTCCTCCTCAGCTTTATATTCACCGGGTGAGAAGTGAGCGACCAATCAGCAGAGCGCGGTACCCAGCAGAAGACTGCAGGAGGGGGCGACCAGCAGAGAGGTGCATACATGTGTATTGTGTGTGCACCTCTGTCTGGCAGCTATTTAGCCAACTATCACATGTCTGTCTATCTAATTATCTATCTCATATCTAACTAGTAACTATCTATCTCTTACCTATCTATCTAATTATCTATCTATCTATCTATCATCTATCTCATATCTATCTGTCAATGTATCTCATATCTACTCTATCTCTTATCTAATCTTATCTATCTATCTATCTCATATCTAATCTATATCGCATCTAATTATCTCATCTATCTATCTATCTCATATCTAATCTATATCGCATCTAATTATCTCATCTAATTATCTATCTATCTATCTATCTATCTATCTATCGCATATCTAATCTATATCATATCTTATTATCTCTCCTATCTATCTATCTATCTATCTCATATCTAATTATCTCCTATCAGTCTATCTATCTATGTCATATCTAATTATCTCATATCTAGCTTATCTATCTATCTATGTCATATTTAATTATCTCATATCTAATCATCTGTCTATCTCATATCTAATTATCACATATCTAGTTTATCTATCCATCTATTTATCTTATATCTAGTTTATCTATCTATCTATTTATCTATGTATGTCATA
This sequence comes from Eleutherodactylus coqui, assembly GCF_035609145.1. NCBI lineage: Eukaryota > Metazoa > Chordata > Amphibia > Anura > Eleutherodactylidae > Eleutherodactylus > Eleutherodactylus coqui. Next base: position 132,842,520 of record NC_089842.1, read on the forward strand.
TTTAATTATGTATCTCATATCTATTTATCTATCTATTTTATATTTAATTATCTCATATCTAATCTATCTATCTATCTTTCTCATATCTAATCTCATATCAGTCTATCTATCTATGTCATATCTAATTATCTCATATCTAATCATCTATCTATCTCATATCTAATTACCTCATATCTATCTATCTATCTATCTATCTATCTATCTATCTATCTATCTAACTATCTATCTATTTATCTCATATCTAATTATCTATCTATCTATCTATGTCATATCTAATTATCTCATATCTATTTATCTATCTATCTATCTATCTATCTCATATCTAATCTATATCATATCTATCTATCTGTCTATCCATCTATCTCATATATAATTCTATCTATCCACCTATTTATCTATAAAACGTGTTATTTGTATAGCGCCGCAGCGCTTTCAAGTAATTTATTTATTACCCCACAAACACAAAGCTGGGTACTGATTTTACCAACCTTGGAAGGATGGAAGGCTGAGTTGACCTTGAGCTGGCTACTTGAACCATGTTTGGATTGAACCTTCAACCTTTCTGCTGCTTTAGCACTCTGCGAGGCTCTGCTCTGTCATATCTCATATCTAATTTTCTATCTATCTATGTCATATTTAATTATCTCATATCTAATCATCTATCTATCTATTTCATATCTAGTCTATCTATCTAATATGTAATTATTCCATATCTAGTCTATATCTATCTATCTCATATCTAATTATCTCATATCAGTCTATCTATCGCATATCTAATTATCTCATATCTAGTTTATCTATCTATCTATCTATGTCATATTTAATTATTTCCTCTAATCATCTATCTGCCTCATATCTATTTATCTCATATCTAGTTTATCTATCTATTTATATCATATCTAATTATCTATCTATCTATCTATCTATCTATCTATCTATCTATCTATCTATCTATCTGTCATATCGAATTATCTCATATCTATCTATCTAATCTATATCTATATCTATCTATCTATCTATCTCTCTATCTATCTATCTATCTCATATCTAATCTATATCATATCTAATTATCTCTCCTATCTCTATCTATCTATCTATCTATCTATCTATCTATCTATCTATCTATCTATCTATCTATCTATCTCATATATAATTATCCACCTATTTATCTATAAAACTTGTTATTTGTATAGCGCCAACTTATTCCTCAGCGCTTTTAAGTAATTTATTTATTACCCCACACACACCAAGCTGGGTACTGATTTTACCAACCTTAGAAGGATGGAAGGCTGAGTTGACCTTGAGCTGGCTACTTGAACTAGGTGTGGATTGAACCTGCAACCTTTCTGCTGCTTTAGCACTCTGTGAGGCTCTGCTCTCTCCATCTCATACCTAGTTATCTATTCATCTATCTATCTATCTATCTATCTATCTATCTATCTCATATCTAAGCTATCTCTTATCTATCTAGCTCATATCCAATTATCTATCTCTTATCTCTCTCTCATATCTCTATCTATTTATCTATCTATCTATCTATCTATCTATCTATCTATCTATCTATCTATCTATCTATCTATCTATCTATCTATCTATCTATCTATCTATCTATCTATCTATCTATCTATAAATCTTGTTATTTGTATAGCGTCAACTTATTCAGCAGTGCTTTCAAGTATTTTTGTTTATTACCCCCCCACCAAGCTGGGTACTCATTTTACTGACCTCAGAAGGATGGAAGGCTGAGTCGACCTTGAGCCGGCTACTTGAACCATGCAGGGATTAAACCTGCAATCTCATATCATTTCTATCTACCGTGTTTCCCCGAAAATAAGACCTACCCTGAAAATAAGCCCCAACCTGATTTCTGGGGTGGGGGTTGAAATATAAGCCCTCCCCTGAAAATCAGCCCTAGCTACACTAGATAAAAAAAAACAAAAAACAGCAATAGTCACCAAGCCTGCAGCATCTCGGTCCCTCGCGCTAGTGTCCAGCACTGCGGCGGGCTGCCGTGTCCTCCGTGCTGACACCATTCTCTTCCTGGTAACAGGGCTTTGAATACTCTGCCTCCATGGGGTCGGGGGCTTTCCCTGTCCGAGATTCTTTTAATGTAAGAGTGAATTCTTCCTGTGAGATGGGTGACACTAGAGACTGCTTCTTGTGAGAGATGCGACAGGCATGAGTTTAGGAGATAAGAATGACTTGTTGCTCTATATGAAATATGCTCCTGCTTTAAAATGGGTGGGGATAGGCTATATAGCTGCTGATAGTAGTCCCGAAACACCTCTGTGATCTGTTGTGGCAAATGGAGGTTACTTCCTGATGGGGAGGAGATGTGTGGGATGTAGGAACGGGCCGGAGTGCGGCTCGGTTTGTTACCAAATTCGTAGAAGTGTCTCCTGCATTTGTCAAACAGCCTTTAGCATGTGACATGTACAGTAAACGTTCGTGGTCTCTAATTGTGTTAACTCACATCCCATCCCTGTGTCTAGGGTTTCCTTATGAGCTGCCTCCAAGGTCTGGATAAGGCTCAAAAGGTTTCTGAGTTGGGCAATGCATTCTTTTTTAAATTCTGGAAACAATACTAATGGCGGAACCACAAATATTGCACTTATGGGCCTCCCATACTGAAAGCAGGATGGTCTCTGGGGACGCGTTATTATTCAAATATTTTTCTAGGGCATTTTGTATCTCCTTTTTAATTGATGGTTCTTGTATGAGGGATTCATTGAAGCGCCACTGCCACGTCCTACGGTTTAGTGAGAGGAGAGATAAGCATGTGGTCTGAGAAAGAGATGTTGTCAGTGTGTGCTGATGTGATGAGAGGGAGGCTAGCATGCTGGAGCAGGAAATAGTCTATTCTGGAATAAGAGTTATGTTGGCGAGAAAATGAAGTATAGTCTTCAGCGGAGGGATGAATGATTCTCCAAGCGTCCATTAACTGGTGCTCGTAGAGTGTCTTGCGGATGACTTTTGAAGTTTCTATGGATGGGTTAAGAGAGATGTCCAAGTCACCCCCTAGTATCAGGATGACCTCCCGGAATTCCTCCAGGTTCTTCAAGGCCCCCTCTAGAAAGGAGACCTGGGTGGAGCTGGGGAGATAGAGTGAAGCCAGGGTAACTGAGGTATCACCCAACCTACCCTTAACGAAAAGGTGTCTACCCGTTCCATCTGCCCACGTGTCCAGGTGCTCCCATGGGATGGAACCTGTGACGAGAATGGAAACTCCTTTGGTTTTGGAGACAGGGCAAGCGCTATGGTAGATGTCTGGAAAACCAGCATCCTTCAGCCTGGGAATAAAGTCCCCTCTGAAATATATTTTTTGCATGAAGGTGACATTAGCTCTTTATTGCCACAGAAGACAGAGCAGAGAGGACTTTTTCTCTGGAATGTTCAGACCCTGTATGTTGATGGAGACAATATTAAGATTAGGTCTGTCAGATGACATAGTTAGGTTGGAGGGACAGTCTTTACTAATTTAGAAGACAGAACAGATGGAGGAAGGGAGAAAGGTACCTGCTATATTGGGATGAAGAGAGACAAACCCCCCTCACACAACAACCACACGGGAGGCCCGCTCTTCTTTAAAGGTTCAGAGATCACCATCTTTCCGGATGTCTCCTGATTGACTTTATATATGCGGAGGGTCGTCAAACCTGCACATAAGGGACACTAAAGCAGATGAAGGGAGGACAGAAACAGAAGATGGGTGAGGAGGTTGGAGGAGACATTGGAAGAGCAGTAGACAACGGGCTCTACCTGTTCAGCTGTGCGGCCACTTGGATGAGCCATTTAGGGCAATTATCTTAACTTTTAAATCCTTAGTTAAGGAGCTTGTCCCTGCTTAACGTGGTGCATCGGCCCCAAACAGGTACCCTAAGCGGGTAATGTGGAATGGCAGAACGTTGTCCGTAAAGGCAGTACCAGAAACACGAAAAGGCCTAGCGAGAAGCCCTGGAACCCACTAATGCAAGAGTGAGATTGAAAGGAGACTTAGATTCAGAGGAACCCGAAAGTGTAGAGGCAAGGGAAGAGTAGGACAGCATATCTTCTAGGACAGCTCCCCACTTCCCTTTCTTTTGCGATAGTGTGAACAAGCCGCGTAGCAGAGGGCAAAGGAATGTCCTTATGTCCAGCATTAAATCTGAACTTGAGGAGGATTTCCAGCTCTTGTTCTCAGGGTTCTGACTCTGGGGACAGACTCTTCCTCCATCGGCTTGCTGAAGGCAGGGGGTAGAGTCCAATTTGGTACAGGGACGGTTGGAACCTCCAAAAATTGGAACGCACCTTTCAAATCAGCATGCAAGTTCACTGTATAGACGTGGCCGCATCACCTGATGACGGGGTTCCAGCAGTAAGTTCTGGCCTCTCCTTTTGGAAGTGAATGGTGTCACTATAGACAGTGGCTACCGGTCTAGAGCCCTCCTGGCCCTTCCAGTGAGCCCACCTTGCATATTTATGTATTTTCAGAAGCTTAAAGGGGTTGTCCCGCTCCGAAACGGGTTTTGTTTTTTTTCAATAGCCCCCCCGTTCGGCGCGAGACAAACCCGATGCAGGCATAAAAAAAACAAACCGTCCAGTACTTACCCGAATCCCCGCGCTCCGGCAACTTCTGACTTACCTTGTGAAGATGGCCGCCGGGATCTTCACCCTCGGTGGACCGCAGGTCTTCTGTGCGGTCCATTGCCGATTCCAGCCTCCTGATTGGCTGAAATCGGCACACGTGACGGGGCGGAGCTACGAGGAGCCGCTCTCCGGCACGAGCGGCCCCATTCAGAAGGGAGAAGACCGGACTGCGCAAGCGCGTCTAATCGGGCGATTAGACGCTGAAGATTAGACGGCACCATGGAGACGGGGACGCTAGCAACGGAACAGGTAAGTGAATAACTTCTGTATGGCTCATAATTAATGCACAATGTACATTACAAAGTGCATTAATATGGCCATACAGAAGTGTATACCCCCACTTTGTTTCGCGGGACAACCCCTTTAAGAAATTCTCCATAGAGGGAACTAAGACTTTGCACTGTCACATGCACAGGTGTTTAAAAAAAAAAATCTATCTATAATATTATTATTAATCTTTATTTATGTTCAAAAAGATTTTTATTAAACTTTCATGTTCAAATTATAATAGAATTTACAATAGACTGATTGTAAAAATCAATATCCACAGATATATTAACATTGCTATATTTTGTGTCTGCTTCTATCCCTTCAATGCATGTGTATATATAGTAAAAAAAAAATATTACAACATAGTTCTGTGTCTTATCCAGTAACTCCTCGTCTACAGAGTCTCCCTCAGTCTTCTGGCCCAAAAGACTTCCCCCCCGGGAGAGAGCCCACCAAACGCCACCCCTTCCCTTCTTGTCCCTTTTAGTCCAAAAATATATGAAAGTACAGTGGTGCCTTGGATTAAAAGTTTACTTCGTTCCGTGACGGAGCTCTAAACCCAAAACACTCGTAAATCAAATAAATTTTCTCCATTAAAATGAATGGAAAAGCCATTAATCCATTCCGGATCGCGAAGCTCTCCCACTGATTTCAATGGGGATGGCGTTGCCCCATTGAAAGCAATAGGACGCTGGCACCCCCCGCAGTGATTTTCAGAGAAGGGCTTTAAATATAAGCCCTTCCCTGAAAATCATCCCTAGCTCAGGCGCGTCTAGCTGCCGTTTGTTCTCCCTGCACTGCTCTGAAGTTTTTTAGCAGGCGGGGATTAAAAATGCAGGAAGAACAAGCGGCGGCAGACAGATGAGTATATATTTTTTACTACAGCTAGGGATGATTTTTCAGGGAAAGGCTTATATTTAAAGCCCTTCCCTGAAAATCACTGCAGGGGTTGCCGGCAGGCCATGGCCTTCAATGGGGCCACTGACAGCAGCAGCGGCCCCATTGAGAGCAAGGCTCTTAACCATAGGCATAGTGGTAGGGGGTGCCGGGGTCGCAACGGTGACCCGGCCTCTGCGCTTGAGGGGGCCCAGAGGCCGCCCTCCAGCATATACAGTTCACTTTCGCTTTGCACTGTCGGCGGCTGCTTGCTCCAGCTGACAGCACAAGCCAGGAGGAGAGTAAGAGAAGGGAGGGGTGGGAATTGGAGAGAGGACAGGGGAAGAGGAGGGGGGTGGGGGAAGGAGCAGAGAGGACTTACCGGCACATGGGCACAGCACAGCAAGGCATGGAGTGGCCCAGGGATGATGTCATCTCCCTGCTGCTTCCTTCCTGCGGACACTGTGTACACCTGCTCTCCTGAGCAGAGAAGTAGTCCGGGCACCAGGGCATCTCTCTATCTATCTATCTCTCTATCTATCTCTCTCCTATCTATCTCTCTATCTATCTCTCTATCTATCTCTCTATCTATCTCTCTCTTTATCTCTCTCTTCTATCTATCTCTCTCCTATCTCTCTATCTATCTCTCCTATCTATCTCTCCTATCTATCTATCTATCTATCTATCTATCTATCTATCTATCTATCTATCTATCTATCTATCTATCCATCTATCTATCTCCATATCTATCTCTCTATCTCCTATCTCTCTCTCCTATCTCTCACTGATAGGCCTCATGCCCACTTGCACACACGGATCTCACTGCTAAATCCCGCAGTGAAATCTGTGCATGCCCGCAGACATGGAGAAAGAAAATACATTATACTCACCTCTCCGGACGCTGCGGGGCTCCCCTCTGTGCTGGCCGGATTCTCTTTCTTCCGGTCGGCAGATGTACTCGGCATGCGCACCAATATTTTAAAAAATATCATGTTCTCCTGCGTATTCGCGGCACAGTGCAAAACAGCTTTGGCTGTTTAGATAGTAGTTGCTATTAGAGTTAGTAGATCAGGAGATAATTTGACACTTTCATAGGGGCAGTTCCTGTGGAATGTAGAGTACAAAAACCAGATTGTAAGGCATCAAGAAGAGAATCTGTAAACAGAGAGTGGATTAGATGAGCGTAGACCAAGTGTTCCAGAAGTTTGGAGATGAAGGGGAGATTATAGAGATAGGTCAATCATTTGCATCAGAGGGTCAAGAGATGTTTTTCTTAGTAATAGGGGTATTGATTGTATGTTTTATAGGAGGAAAGAAAGATACCAGAAGAAACAGAAAGGTTAAATAGCATAGTTAGGAGACTAGTGACAGCAAGGGAGGGAGACTAGGCGAATAGGATCACTAATGCAAGCAGTAGGCTGAGAAGCCTTGGAGACTTATTAGGTCAAATGCCGAGAGTGAACTAGAGGGGATGTGGAAAGGAAGAGAATCAACGCTATTCAGGGATTAGGAGATTATTTCCTGCCTGATGTTGTCAAGTTTTCTTTTGAAATAAGTGGCCACGTCTTCAGCACTGAGATCTAATCTATCTATTATAGGGATTCTTCACATGAATGTATTGTTACAGTATATTCTGCGCACAGGTTTTGCATGCGGAATATGCTGTACCAATCTGCAATAGGCTCCCATGTTACCACTCACATATATTGTGCGAAATACACGTGCAATAAAGATCGCAGCATGTTCTATCTTGGCGTGTACTACGCGCGCATACATGCCAAGATGGTGCATGGGGATGGGCGGCCTGCAGCAAATACGCAATGTCATTGCATACTTGCTGTGTGCCGCATGACTGTCACATACATACAGGCAGCACACAGCGAATTACACTCACGTGAAGCCGCATATACTGTGGCTGCTAAACTCCCTCCCTCTGTTCTCCTCCCCTCGTGCAGGCTCACCTTTCATTCCTCCCCACTCATTCTGTGCCATGGGAGGAGGTGGGATGAGGCGGAGCTAAGCACCGGTCCGCCCCGCGCTCCTCCCATTGATGGCTATGGGCAAGGGGTGTGACATGGGCGGAGCTAAACACCCACCCTATCCCCGCCCCTTGTCCATAGCCATCAATGGGAGGAGGCGGGGTGGACCGGCCCTTAGCTCAGCCCCCTCCCATTGCACAGAACGAGCAGGGAGGAACGAGAGGTGAGCCTGCGATGGGGAGGAAGGGGAAATGGGCGATGGCCTGGCGAGCTCCGCGCATTTGCGCTTGCCCTACCAGGCCATATGAACAGGCACACAAACGTTTGATTTGTGCGCCCATTCACCGGATTTTCCTCTCCCAACATAGCGTATATTGGCCGGCCATGACGGCCGGTTGATATCCGCTCGTGTGAAAGAAGCCTTAGAAGCAACTTTTAACTGGTGTAATTAAGGAAAGAAGCTTGTCGTGGGCAAAGAAACCACAAGGCTGGACTGTGCACAAGTGATCATTTTTTTTTACAAAACTCACTTTGCAGTGCAAGGTCATAGATGTTTGTTCAACGCTCACCCAAAGAACTTTTTCAACCCGGCCACATCCAACAAGCCTCGAAATATCCACCCAAAGTGATGTTTTTGGGGTGCATTGCAGCAGCTGGATCAGGAACACACCATCCTATTGAAAACATACTGAACAGTGACAAATATATGTGGTTCTGAAGACAAAAATGCTGCCTAAACTGCATAAGCGGTTTCAAAGTGGTGATGCCATGCTGTAGCAAGATCTGGAATATGACATTATGGCCGGGTACACCTCCTTAGTGATGATTCCAGATACTCCAAGGAGTTTGGGGCACAACATGAGCTTGCATTATTGAACTGTCCTGGAAACTTGATGGATTTGAACCTGATACAAGATCAGTGGGATATTATGAAGTCACAAATAGGAGGCATGGATTGTGCAACAAAAAAGATGATTGCAAGTGTGATCAAAGTGTGGTTCTAGGATCAAAAAGTGAAAGATGTGCAAAAAAGTGGTGGAATTCATGGCAAATCTATACATCATCTACTAAATAAATTACTTTACATTATCTCTTTATTATCCTGTTTGTCCTTATTAATTTGCACAGTTCTGTATCTTCTCTTTGTCTCATATCTATATGCCTGTCTACTCATGTATCTCTACTGTAGCTTGAGCAAAGCTTCATAGTGAGCTGAAATGTTACACTGTTACCATTATATGTATCAGAATAAAAAACATTTCTTGGAATGCATTTTGGATTGCTGTGTGTTTTTTTTTAACTATCTCAAATCTCTCCTTTCTCTCCTCTCTCCTTCTATACTCACAGTAGGGACTAAAGAAGCCATGGCATATAATGTTCTTCTCTGTCTAAGACATGAACTAACATAATGTGCTGCTATGACCACTCAGGTAGAAGTTCAGGAAGAAATCAGAGAGTCTCCTGATGAGAGTGTCTTTCACTGCTGAGTATTTAAGGCATTGCAGCAAGAAGTGGACCTCGTCATCCAAGACTTTCTGACCACACTATGTTTGCTCACCAAATCATGGTTGCACAGACAAATCTAGAAACCCATAGAGATCAGACTGTGCCGACTGTGGGCACTCAGTCTGCACTGGCTGAGGATCTGTCTCTGGGCTTTGTTAGTTTTTCCAGATATGGGACTAGTTTATGCTGTCTATAGACTGTAGTATATCATTAGTTTCCGTCATTTTCTTAAGTCAATCCTCCATTCACTGATATATTCTAATGGGCCCTTGTTTATTGTCTTGATGCAATAATGCAGTCAAAAATGTTAAATCAGACCACCTTTGGTGGTTTGAGATGGTATATTCATCCTCTGATGGCATAGAACAGTATTTTTCAACCCTTTTCCTTCATCCCCAACAGATTATTGTTAGTGCCCTAAGTTATAGGATATCCTTAAATCATGACCTGTTGAGAGCATTTGAGGACTGGAGTGGAAAAACACTGGTTTTGCATTTCTTGTCTTTTAGCATGTCTATGGCTGATTGTAAGCTCCCTGGTTGATGAATTTGTCTGTTGTTTGATACAAGTGAGCAGTTGCTTACCATGAAGGAAGGATCCTAGCTAATGTTGTTTCTCACCATGATATTGGTTTTGTTTGGACTGAAGGGTAGTTCCCATGTGGTGCTCAATTTCTCTAGAATTAGCAGGTTGTCTCTGAGGCCTTTCTCAGTTGATGATGGCAGCAGAAGGTCATCTGCATACAGAAATTTCCCCTTAGTGTCATTGAGAATGAGATCTAGTGCTGAGGAGCACTCCAGAGCCATGGCCAGTTCATTGATGTAGATGTTAAGCAGCACTGGGCTTAGGCTACAGCCCTATCTAACTCCTTGGCTTTATTGGAAATAAGCAGTGTTTCTTCTGTCTTGTCCCGTCTAAACGACTGCACGAGTGCTGACATCACCGCTAAGGTCGTTAGCAATCATGCATTTAGACTGGCAGAGATCACCGCTGGATAACGGACTTCTCACTCAACGCTTCACATTCTATGTGACGTGCTGAGCGAGGAGCATTTACACTGAGCGAGAATCCTGTGATCCAGTGATGTTCTTTATGCTGACTTAATGTCCGAGATAATGAAATGTGAACGAATAGTAAACAATTTTTTTTGCATTTACATGGGCTGATTATTGCTCAATATCGTTACTTTGCATGAATTTTGAGCAATAATTGTCCTGTGTAAATGGCCCTTTAAGCTGTAGATTTGATTAGTGCTCCGAGGTTTGCCATTAACTCTGCTTGGCTTTTGCTGAGGCTATTGTGCTGTATGAGGAAGCAAAGGATTCTCTTATTTAAGGTGCTTTTGAACAATTTTCCCAGGTTACTGTTAGCACATACAGTGCCTTGCGAAAGTATTCAGACCCTTGGTGTTTTCCCTGTTTTGTTGTATTACAAGCTGGATTTCAATTAGATATTAATTTATATAATTGACCTGAATAAACAGTCAAAATTGTTTCAATAGAATGAAAAAATACATTGCTTAAAAAATAAAAACTGAAAAGTTGTGAGCATGTATTAACTCCTTTTGCTAAAAAAAAATCTCTAAACAAGGTCTGTTCTAACAAATTAACATCAGAAGTCACATAATTAGTTGAATACAGTGCCTCCATGTGTAAGGGTGCATTCACACGAGCGTAGGCGTATTTACGTTCGCACGAACGCAGCGTATAATCGCCGGAAAGAACGTTTTTCGCCGATCACGACCAGAGCTAGAAAGCGTATTTTCGTTTGTTCCTACTTTTCAAACGGTCTTTTCGGCCATCGAATATTCGCCGGCGCGTATTTCGGTCGCGTATGTCCGTTTTTACGCACTGTAAAATCGCCCGTGTGAACGAATAAATTCGAAACCATTGCCTCAGATGGTCACGTATATACGGTTGGTCGCAAAAACGCGCCGTTTATGCGCTCGTGTGAACGCACCCTGAGAGTGCTTTTAGATGGAACAATTATCGTTCAAATGAGTGAAAAGCGAACGAGGTATAATGTAGCGCATTGTCCACTTATGATAGGTATATTATAGACTCCTTTGTTCTAGTTTTTGTAATAAAAACTCTAGTGAATTGGGCATATCTGGTTGATGAGGCTTCGATATCTCTTGAGTATCACCTAAAGTTAGGGATTATTCCAACACCATAAACCTTCAATATCTATAGACTGCATGATCATTCATGTGTTTTACATGGGAACAGTGGAAAAAGTCGCCTGTTCAGAAGACTATAAACTAATATGTATTAGGGTGCATTCACACGAACGTATATCGGCTCGGTTTTCATGCCGAGCCGATATACGTCGTCCTCATCTGCAGAGGGGGGAGGCTGGAAGAGCCAGGAGCAGGAACTGAGCTCCCGCCCCCCTCTCTGCCTCCTCTCCGCCCCTCTGCACTATTTGCAATGGGAAGAGGTGGGACGGGGGCGGGGCTAATTAGCGGAACTTAGCCCCGCCCCATCTCCTTTCATTGCAAATAGTGCAGAGGGGCGGAGAGGAGGCAGAGAGGGGGCGGGAGCTCAGTTCCTGCTCCTGGCTCTTCCATCCTCCCCCCCCCTGCACACGAGGACAACGTATATCGGCTCGGCGTGAAAACCAAGCCGATATACGTTCGTCTGAATGCAGCCCCCGGTTGTGCTGCTGGGACCTGTTGTTCTATGAGTTTCCAGGAGCACATCTTCACAGGTGTGGAATAATTGTGCTGGCTGGGTGTGGATTTCTTCAGTCAGCCACTGGTCTGCTGCATATATATACCAATCCCTCTGCAAGAGGAAGCTGATATCTCTTTACTTTAGGCTTCTTTCACACGAGCGCATATCGGCCGGCCTTTTTCACAGCCGGACGATATACGCTACGTTGTTAGTGATAAATCTGGTGAATGGGCACACAAATCAAACGTTTGTGCGCCTGTTCATATGGCCTGGTGAGGCCGGGCACAAATGTGCTGAGCTCACCAGGCCATTGCCCATTTTTCCTCCCTCCCTATCGCAGGCTCACCTCTTGTTCCTTTCCGCTCGTTCTGTTCAATGGGAGGGGGCAGGACGGGCATGTAGCTAAGCGCCGGTTCACCTCGCATCCTCCCGTTGATGGCTATGGACAAGGAGCGGGAAGAGGGTGGTTGCTTAGCTCTGCCCATGTCCCGCCCCCTCCCATTGCACAGAATGAGCAGGGAGGAACGAGAGGTGAGTGTGCACCTGCAGCGGCCGACGTATTCGAGGTCCGAAAGATAGTTCCAGGACTATCTTTTGGGCTCAACGTAAAATCACCCGGCGCTATATTGGCTTGCCCGGGCTTTTTACATCTCAGAAATACGCCCATGTGATCTAATGCATTGGAATCTGTGAAAACGGATGGCCAGGTTTGGTTTTCTTGCATGCCTATTATGTGTTGTGTGTGCGCAGGTGGCCAGACATGCGGACACACATTAGGTGTGAACAGGCATGTTCAGTCTATATGTGTATGAACAGTGATGTGTTCTGTGGGTCTGTGCTGGTGGCCAGACATGTGGTGTGAACAGCTCTGTTCTGTGTTGCATGCAATCCCTAGTGTGCTGGCGTGAATTGTGTCCTGTTCTGCTTTGGATCGTTTACCATCTCTGGGCAAGTTAGGTCCTTAGGTTCCAGTTTGGGGCCGTCCTTATTGGGATGATCAACCCACTTGCAGGTTTCCTGGTGTTAGTTGTCTCGTTAGACTAGGGACCTGCTAGACAATACAATAAGGACTCTTGAAGTGGGTTCGTAGGCTTAAGTATCTTGGCGAACTAGTACCTCGTACATTCTATAGTTATTCCATCTGGCTATGTGTGCAGGTATTTTTGGTCATGCTTTGAGCACTTGTCAGTCATTGGTTTATATCTGTCCGCGTGGATGAAGTCTAGTTCGCAGTTCTGTTTGAGTTCGCCAGTTTGTGAGTCTGGAAGATGTAACAATATGTTTGACAGCTTTAAGGCGGTCACTAACCATCTGAATAGCTACTTTTGTTCAGAATTTTCAGAAAGTGGCTTTCAAAAATCATAATATAATTGCCCTAAGCATTACCTTAATACTAAGAGTTCAGGTTCAGTGTTTTTGGAGACTGAGGTTGTAGTGAACTTGCACCTTTAAAGTTGAATAAGGCAGTGGGCCCAGATGGCATCCACCACAGAGTTCTTAAAAAATTTTTAATTTTTCTTTGCTGCTTGACTGATTTGTTTAACTTGTCCCCCCTAAAGTGTGATGTTCCTGGTAATAGGAGAATGGACAATGTTCTACCCTTTTCTACAGGTACTTTTATAGGGGAATCTGTTGAGTACTTAAAGGAAAAGTGTCAACTCGATCATGCTGTCTAAACTGCAGGCAGCATGTTATAGAGCAGGAGGAGTTGAGCAGATTAATATATAGTTTTATGGGGAAACATTCAATATAACTTGTATTGTATTCATCTATATCTCTACACATTCTGAACTGAACAGTCCAATGGGTGGTCCTATCAGTGATTGACAGATATTTGTGTATGACCATCCCAACAATTATTGCTCCTATGCTTTCACACAGCAGTGATAATTGCTCACTGAATGGAGGAGGAGCACGCAGAGATCTCTTCGGGCTGCCCACCTCCATTTGGAGTAAATAGGCAATTGTTTATAGATAAACGACTTCCTGTTTAAATGGGATGACAGTCAGTTGGTTTTTAAGTGAGCCGAAAACCAAGCAACTCCAACAAGTAAGCAATTCTTGCTCACATGCTCAGTCGTTTGAGTGATCATTTGGGCAACATGTAAAGCCCATGTAAAAGTACCCTATGAAGGGTTGTAGAGGAGAAGCCAATAATTACAGACCAGTTACTTTGACTTTTCTAGTAGTTAATGTTATGAAAACTCTCCTGAAAAAGAGAATAATTGACTACCAAAAAAACCCCCAACAACGCGTTGGACCCTAAACAACACGGCTTTACTGAGGGCAGGTCATGTCAAACTATTCACATTGATTTCTTTGACTATGTCACAGTACTGTTGGATGAAGATGGTGCTGTGGAGATCGCCTATCTGGATTTAAGCAAAGCCTTTGATACAGTTCCACATAAAGAGCTCATAGATAAATTATTGAAAGCTGTACTTAATCCCTTCACAGTGCACTGGATTTGCAATTTATAAAAGGATAGATCTGAATGTGTTGTTGTTAATGATATACATTCAGAAGAGAGACTGTAACAACTGGGAACCACAAGCTTCTGTCTTGGGTCCCTTTTTTTAATACAGTTAATACATAGCAAATTAGGTTTATTTGCCAAATCTACAACCTTTCAGCTGTTTGTGAAAAACCAATCTAATAAGAACAATTTTAATACCTTGGCAGAAGTAGGTTCTCCAAATTTAACAAAAACTGCCACTTTTAGGCTAAGTTCACACAGGGCAGAAATTTTGCGGCAAATTCCGCAGCATTTCCACATCCAAAACGCTGTCAAAATCTGAATTATCGATTTTGACTCGAAATAAGCTGCGTATCTGCAGCTGATTTCGGCAGATACAGCGCTCCCCTCACCTCCTAATTATTTGCACTACCAGCACAGCCTTTCAGCCAGCATCCGACGGCCTCTAGTGAGCGCAGCGCCGCTAGTCAGGTGATCTCCCCTGCTTCCATGTGTGGGCCAGCTGCCTTGCTCTCCTCTGTTCAGGATTGTGTGGTTAATGTACTCATTAATAACTACATCGGGTGCTGAAAGCAATGGTGGCAACAGGGGTGCCAGGTGGTACTAAATAAAAAAATTTAAAAAGACTCTGCAATCAAGGGACCATAGGGAATAAATGTGTGCTGCCAATTTAATTTTTTAAGGGACAGGACAGGTCCTTTTTAATACAAAAAAAGACTCTGGAACCTGTTCTAGAGAAAGGGGCAGGAATTCACAAGGATGAAGCTGGAGGCTAGTGACAGACCTCAAATCTCTGAATCACCAATAAATGTGAAGTGGATAAAATCAAATTGGTGGTTGTAACGCTTCTAATGGGAGAGTGTGTCAGCAGTGAATCTCACTGGTCTGTATCCTCAAATGTCCATCCTACAAGAACATGGTAAGTTTCTCAGTGCTATCCAAGTGAATACAATTTGGCTTCCTCAGTATACTTTTCTGGTGTTTGGCCTGGCCTCTGCTCCACAGAGATAGCCATTGTCTTGGCATTTTGAGGTCTTTGCAAAGTCTTCTCCCTCAATCATTTTTCCACAAAGGCCAATTTACAACAGGAAATTATTTCAGCAACCTGATCAAGTTTGCAATTTGCCATCTAACTCTTTACCCCCCAAAAGGGCAATGGAGGTAACGCACTGACCTACAGAGATGACCAAGGCAGTACATGAGAGGCAGCCTATTTCAGAATATTACAGTCCAACATCTTGGCAACTTGAATGTGTCAGGCAATGGCTGGAGCTTGTCCCTTGCAAAGACCCTAGCTGGTGGCTGAGAGTTGTCCATCTGGAGAAAGAGATTTTAAAAATGAATCCCATCAAATAACAGGGCAGCTCATTTGGAAGAGCACTGGATCCAGGGCAGGTGACATCTGTCAGATAGGTAACATTTTTCCAACTGGAAGATGATTGCAGTGCACTCGGAACTGCTAATGTAGTGTTGTTTTGCTTGATTTGCCAGGCGATAAAATCATCCCGATTTTCACAAAATCGAATTGGGTTAGTTCTAACCACTTTTTGGCAAAAATCAAATTTCCCATAATGCCTGCTGCAGAGGTCAGCATGCAGCCAATTAGCAGTCAGGGCACCTTAATGTCACCAAATGAATCCTCCATTTCGCATACGGGCAGCAGTTTTGTTGGACGCCTGCGTCACATGACCTAGCCATATATAACATAAGCACAGTGTAATCAGTGGCCATTTTACAATTGAGCACAAGACAAACTTCTCCACGCAGCAGATCCCTACACTTGCCCATTGATCAGCTTCCATATCAACCACTTAGTTTCTAAGGCTCTTTTCATGTTACATTTTAACACTCCAGCACTGGTTCCATGCTGGTTTCCATCTTCTTCAGAGAAACCAACAAAGGGACAGACAGCAGAACACAACCATAGGGTTCAATATATGAGATAGCGACCGCTTTGGCCATAGTCTTCCATAGTTTCTGTCCGTGTCAGTTTTTTAATTACATTGGATTGATAAGCATAGAGGACAGCATTTTCTATCCAGTTTAAAAGACTGGACAAACAATGGTGTACAGACAAATGAGGTCTCACACACTGAACCCTATACTTCTGCCCCTATACCGGTTTCTGCAAGAAAAAAAAAATCCTAAAGAAACACATTGTTTACTAACAGTTGTGACGGTTTTGTGTAAATACAAGTGAAGCATGTAAAACCCATGTGCTTTACCTTGTACTTGCCTTGCAACCATGGCAAGCAGCAATAAACCATGTGTGTTTGCTGTGTAGCTTAGAGCAATGTAGAAAGAAATTAGCGCAGTGCAACCGCCTCATGTACAACAAGCCTTAACGCTTTCCACTCCACTGTTTGACGTCTAAAGACATTCTGATTGAAGGCTGTACAGCTCCGATGTCGGAAGACGTCCGGCAGGGTATTCTTACTGTAGATTACTAGCCGCACTGTTGTCGGGTGTCTCTCCAGCATGTCCCACACCGCAGTACTGGCTCTAGCCAGCAGATGGCGCCATTGTATAATGGCAGAAAGAGAAAGACCCTTAGGAAACCCTGAATCCAAAATTGGATTGCAAAGGTTTGATATTCTGGCTGATCAATGTATGTATACAGTTAATCTAATGTACAGCTGTAAGCAAAGTTATTCAACCCCCACTGGAAAGTAAAGTGATTTGGTCATCATATTTATGCTGCTCAAACTATGGGCAATGTAAACCCGGGCCAGGTATGCCCCCGTGTAGATTTTATTGTGATACATTGCAGAGTTTCAGAATAAATACACTTTGAAGTTTGACTCAGAACTGAGCTTGGCGCCACAGGGGTCGGCCATGCCAGCCTCTCCATGACTGTAGAGTGACTGTTCTCTCCCTATACACAAGCAAGGAGTGGAGTGGCCAGTCTTTATGTAGAGAGCAGTGAGAGCAAGCGCAGCCACCTCTGGAACTGGGACTCGCTGTTACCTATACACAAGCTAGGAAAGGAGGGGTCAGTCTACATGTAGAGAGCAGGGATAGCAAGCGCGTCTGCCTCTGGGACTGGGACTCGCTCTTCCCTATACACAAGCAAGGAGAGGAGGGGTCAGTCTTCATGTAGAGAGCAGGGAGAGAGAGAGAGAGCGCATCCACCTCTGGGACTCGCTCTTCCCTATAAACAAGCAAGGAGAGGAGGGGTCAGTCTTCATGTAGATAGTAGGGAGAGCAAGCACGGCTGCTCTGGGACTCGCTTTTCCCTATACACAAGCAGGGAGAGTAGAGGTCAGTCTTCATGCAGAGAGCAGGGAGAGCGAGCACGGTCGCCTCTGGTACTCACCCTTCCCTATACACAAGCAAGCAGAGAAGGGGTCAGTCTTCATGTAGCGAGCAGGAAGAGAGAGAGCGCATCCACCTCTGGGACTTGCTCTTCCCTATACACAAGCAAGGAGAGGAGGGGTCAGTCTTCATGTAGATAGCAGGGAGAGCAAGCGTGGCTGCCTCTGGGACTCGCTTTTCCCTATACACAAGCAGGGAGAGTAGGGGTCAGTCTTCATGCAGAGAGCAGGGAGAGCGAGCACGGCCACCTCTGGTACTGGGACTCGCTTTTACCTATACACAGGCAAGGAGAGGAGGGGTCAGTCTTCATGTAGATAGGAGGGAGAGAGGCCGCTTCTGGGACTGGGACTTGATCTTCCATATACACAAGCAAGGAAAGGAGTGATCAGTCTTCATGTAGAGAGCTTGGAGAGTGAGCACGGTCGCCTCTGGGACTTGGAGTTCAGCTCTGAGTCAAACATCAAAGTGTATTTATTCTGAAATTCGTCAGGGTTTCAAAATAAAATATCCATATGGACAATAGGCATCCGTGCCCCGGGCTCATGCAGCCTGTAGTTTAGGCAGCATGAACATGATAACAGAATCCCTTTAAGGCTATTTGCCAAATTTACAAACTTACAGCTCTTTATGAAATCAAGCAAGAACAATTTAAACAGCTCAACACAACTCCTATAACAGGTGGGTTCTCCAAATGTAACACAAAATGGCACTTTCAATGGTTCCTGCATCTCAGATTTTACCCCACCATGACAAGCACCTTTAGTACTTCTTAAAGCACCCTTCTGTGGTTATAACCTGCTGCTAATATGATGTATACACCAGCTTCTGAGTGTTTCTGAGGAATCTTAGACCATTCCTCATGGGCAATGACCTCCAGCTCACTAATATTCTTGGGTTTGTGTGCTGCATCCACCTTCTTCAAATCCCCCAAAAGGTTTCCTTGGGGTTTGAGGTTTAAGTCAGACAACTGTGACGGCCACTCCAAAAACCAAGCCTTGGTGGACTTTAAGGTATGCTTGGGATCAGCCTACTGCTAGAAGATCTAATGAACACAAGTTTCAGAGAAGGCATGACATTTTCTCCTGAAATTTGATTGAATCCATCTTGTCCTCTACACAATGCAGGTTTCCAGTGCCAGAGGAAGCAAGGCAGCCCTAGAGCATCATTTAACCACCACCATGCTTCACTGTAGACAAGAGGTTCTTCCTTCACACATACTGCTGATCTATAGGTCCAAAAAGTCCAGGTTTGTTTTATCGCTCCACAAAACAGAAACCCCAAACAGTCTGACTTATTTATATGGTTTTGAGCATATTGCAGCAAAGTTTTCTTGTGCCTTTGGGGGAAATAGAAGCATACATCTAGGAATTTGGGAGTGAAGACCTTCAGCATTTAGTATGCACCTTACTGTGTGAATGGAAACCCCAGTCTTTGTTGCTGGCACATCTTACTGCAGATTCTTTTGCAGGCACTTGAGGGTGCTCAGGAATCTAGTGGCAGCCAGTGATGACTCTTCCTGGCATGTTCAGGTAGTGTAGCCAAAAAAAAAGATAAATCTTATTTGTATAGCACCAACCTTTTCCGCAGCACTTTTAGGTATTTCATTACCCCCCCCCCCCCCCCCAGCAAGCTGGGTACTCATTTTACAGACCTTGGAAGGATGGAAGGCCAAGTCAACCTTGAGCCAGCTGCCTTAACCATGCGGGAATTGAACCTGCAACCTTCAAGTCGTTAGCGAGAGCAATGGTCTTAACTTTTTAGACCACTCTTGACTGTGCCATATTCCTAACATGCAGTCAAAATGTCACAGTCCACAAAGCCCTAGCCAGTCCCCCGGATACAACTAATGAAGCCCTTGATTAGTTTCAAAAGGTATGCTTGAGACAACACCTTATTTGCAAAGGTGTATTCTTATGAGGGATTCTACTCAGGGCTCCTTCACACTAGTGATCGCGATATTGCAGCAGCAAAATCGCGTCTTTGTTCCCACGATTTTTGAGCGCCAGTGATGCTTTTTTCTGAGATTCTTGCATCGCATTGCTGCCGCCTGCAATATTCTTGCGCTATTTTTTAGCAGACAAGTCAATTAGGACTTTATGTTAAAAACGCACTGCACAAAAATTGCAAGTAAACGCGTTGCAAAGCAATAAAATAGAGGAGACTCCATTGGGAAACATAAGTGATAAAAAAAAAAGATGTATTTAAGTAGAAAGATAGGACATTGCATGAGTGAAAACATCACAAATGGGAATGAAACCATTGAAAATCATCGCTTTCATAATTCTGCATTTTCACTCACTCTCGCGGTTTTCTCACCAGTGTGAAGACCCCCCAAGGAGTTAAAGGGGTTGTCCCGCGAAACAAAGTTGGGGTATACACTTCTGTATGGCCATATTAATGCACTTTGTAATGTACATCGTGCATTAAATATGAGCCATACAGAAGTTATTCACTTACCTGCTCCGTTGCTAGCGTCCTCGTCTCCATGGTGCCGTCTAATTTTCAGCGTCTAATCGCCCGATTAGACGCGCTTGCGCAGTCTGGTCTTCTGTTGAATGGGGCTGCTCGTGCTGGAGAGCTGCTCCTCGTAGCTCCGCCCCGTCACGTGTGCCGATTCCAGCCAATCAGGAGGCTGGAATCGGCAATAGACCGCACAGAAGACCTGCGGTCCACCGAGGGTGAAGATCCCGGTGGCCATCTTCGCAAGGTAAGTAAGAAGTCACCGGAGCGCGAGGATTCGGGTAAGTACTATCCGTTTTTTTTTTTTCAACACATGCATCGGGTTTGTCTCGCGCCGAACGGGGGGGGGGGGGGGGTGGCTATTGAAAAAAAAACGTTTCGGCGCGGGACAACCCCTTTAAATACTTCTGAGACTGCAGTACCCATTGAAAGTGGCATTTTGTGTTGTATTTAGAGAAACCACCTGTGTGTTATTCTTTGTAAACCAGAACAATTTTTAAAATAGCTCAACACAACTAATATAATAACACTGCTGAAAGATCAGAAGTTCAGCAAGTGAACCTAATTTGCAATGAGGGTTAACGAATTTTGATTGCAACTATATCTACACAGTAGAAAGTGACTAGCAGCAGACCAGTAAGTTTACATTGCTAGTATAATACAGGATGTTAATCAGGATCAGCAATGCAAATAAATAATTTGTGACTCCACCAGCAAAATAGTCAGCAGCACCAATTCTACAGCAAGCCAGGATAATCCTGCACAGCCACCAAACGGTCCAGGCACCTTAAAAAAAATAACACGTGACAGCATAGGAGGTGCAAAAATTAGATTTATTCCTCCATCGCCAGCAGCAACATTTCAGCCTGCCGGGCTTTGCTTGACAAAAAGAGTAAATGGAGGAATAAATCTAACTTTTGCATCTCTATGACATCCCATTTTTTTCCCACCAGAAAAATAGTGAGCGCAGGTCTAGTGTAGAGTAAGAGGATGTACCTCAACATCAGTAATGTTAGATGTGTACATCTATATGAGACAAAGGCAAAAAGTACATTTTGATTGTGTTGCTAGAAATATGGAAATTCTCATTTGCTTGAATAAAAGCAGTACAGCACAGCCTCCTCCTGCTGGCGGTCTGACTGCGCCGTCGTCACCACAGACCCTCTACAACTGGTGGAACAGCCAGAGGTGGGTGAGGCCATTTACTACCCAGTGTTGCTGGGTCACTGAGCAGTGCCAGCTCCATGAACCAGTTTACCTAGAGACTGGATGACACAGAAGAGTGTGCCCAGGATTACTGTGGACTGGCATCAAATGAGGACAAATAGCTGCCATGTGCTTATGTAACGTAATTCCCTCTAATCAGCCATTATGAGAAATTATATTCATTTTTAATTCATTTTTAGACCACTGGTAGCAAATCTGGACATCTGGTCACTTAATTGAATAGATCAAATTTATGTAAATGAGGAATATAGGGGGGACGAGTTTGTGAATGAAGATTATTAGTGAATTAGGTCACAGCAGTATGAGAGTCCGCACCAGGCTGGACCAATATAGGTTCATCACTACTCAGGCTAGGTGCTAGTGCCCTCCACACCACATAGAAAACCCGGAAAACACCCTTATATGGCAGTATGGCCCCCAAAAGGAGCAGCAGCACCCAGTCATCACCTCCACCAGGCACCACACTTCGTCCAAACCCCAACAAAGAAACATCTGTTATCCATTATGCTGTGGTGGGAGAGACTGCGGTACGCGAGAGCTGGGGTAATGCTGCGACAGACTCTCCCTCATAAGAGTATAAAAAGTTAGGAGGCCTTGGCAAGTTTGACATTTTCAAGACCATAGAATTTTCCATTTTTTCCCCCCAAAAGGGTCACATCTTTATTTTCCACCAACATTGCAGAAAATCTTTTTTTATTCAGCGCACCATTTAATGTACCATATATTGTACTGAAATACGTTAAAACATTGAGTTGAAAAACACCTCATAGTGATGGGGATTTCGCTTTTACAGCGTTCACAGGGTGGTACAAAGAACACATTCGCTTTTAGGCTTTATTCACATGGTTGTTTTATTGTAGTGATTTTGCTGTGATAAACCGCTGGCCAAAATTCACAACCATCTGATACATTGGATTCCGAAGCATTTATTCAGCAGGCTGGAAGATAATGCACGCTGTGTGCACTCCGGCTGGCCGGAAAAGATCGGTCTGGACTTATCTTTCGGCCGAAATACGTTGGCCGGTCCCATAGACTTCTAAACTCCCTCCCCCTTTCCGGCTTCCAGCAAAGCAAGGGAGCGGGGGATTAGGAAACTAGCTCCCGGCCCTATGCCAGGAAGGGGCGTAGAGGAGGAGGGAGTTTAAACTCCCTCCTCCCACCCAACGGTATTCGGGGCTGTGTGTGTGTGTGTGTGTGTGTGTGTGTATGTACGGGCGTTTAAATAGGACATGAAGCTCATGCGACTTTTGACTGAGACGCATGCTGGCAATGATCGCATCGCCCGTGTAAAGGAGCCCTTATGGTGTAGGTTAATATGGTAATAGTATAAAATATAATATGCATCTAAAAAATATATATATATATATATATTTATTATGAGAAGTAACTTGTTGCCAAATTCTGAACCAAATAACCTTTATTTTCCAGTCTCTAAGGCTGCATTCCCACGAACGTATATCAGCTCGGTTTTCACGCCCAGCCGATATACGTTGTCCTCATGTGCAGGGTGGGGGGAGGATGGAAGAGCCAGGAGCAGGAACTGAGCTTCCGCCCCCTCGCCGCCCCTCTGCACTATTTGCAATAAAAGGAGGCAGGACAGGGGTGCAGCTAAGTTCTGAGAATTAGTGTGGGATAAATAGTTAAATATTTTAATAGTTACAACTTTTACGGACACAATAGCAATTGTTCTTTTAATTGGCTAGCTAGAATTAAAAATAAATTTACAAGCTGTCAGTGCGCAGCGGACAGCCACCGGGTATAAAGTACGATTGGTTCTTGGCCCCACTTTGAACACTACTCAAGACTGAATGAGGTTTATTTACACTATGCTGTTAGAAGGGGTGAAACACTAACAAGGCAACATAAGTAAAACAAAAGTCAAAAGACACACTGCAACACTGAAAATAGAACATACAGCGTGCATTAAAACCGCTGCGCTAAAGTGCTCATCTGAGAGGCCCCACTACAACAAATGGAGACTTACTGCAGCGTTGTTAGCAGGCGTTAAAAATACCCGCTAGACGCTGTAAATAAGACGCCAGCGTGAGCGACCTTGGGCCCAAGGTCAGTGGTCCGATTCCCCATGCCAGGCTACGTTTTTCCAGCTGCATCAGGGTCATCAAATCAACAACATATGACATCCGACACCTGTGGATTGGGTACAGCGGGCACAGGTTGTTGGCACTGCCGCTGGGTAAACAAAAGCGCAATGGGGAGAAATGGAGCCAATCGGAGACTATATTCTTGCAGTGTTCAGTTTCCCAGGAATTAGACTACGACTTTAAGGAATAATTTATTGATAAAATGCAGAGAAAAGGACAAAACTCTTACAGAAATCACCTTTTATGCTATTGACAAAAATGAGACCTTGTCATGTGACAAGCGGTTGCTGCCATGTTGCAAGATGGCGAAGACTAGAGGGTGTTGTGAGAGCAGGATGGACACAGCTCGGGCTCAGGCGATTCCAAGCTCTGATCTGTCATTAAATGCCATAATCTATATGCATATTAAAATGAGGTCTGGACACTAGATGGAATGAGTGCAGATTAGAAGATTGATGGAGATTGTCCTCCATCACAGTGCAGATTATAGGCAACAGATGCTGGTTAGAAAGCCTGCTGGGAGGAGGGGGTCTAGTTGTTTATAAGCCCCCAGAGTATACAATGAACAGCTTAGATCTGAGAGGTGATTAACATGAGATTCAATTAAGAGGTAGAAACCCCCAATCACTGGCCTGAGCTAACAGTTATTACAGGGTGTCCAGATCACGTCCAGCTCCCCCTAGTGGCAGCCTGCTAAAGGGAAGGCAAAAATGAAAAGGACACAGAAGAAATGTGAAGGGTTTCTTCTTCAAACAAGGAGCTTTCTGGAGAGGATTAAACAAGATGAACATAACGATCTGTGAACGGTAAAAAAGGGGGAGGAGGGTGGTGGATGATGAACTGCCCACATCAGCCCACGGCTTATACAGGAAGCAGCACAACATCCTGACCTCCAGCCAAGAGGATCATGGGAAAAGAAAGAGCATCCTTGATTCATCCTACTTCTTCGGTCTTTCCAGTATGTTGAGGAACTTCCCACGAGTCATTTCTCTAGCTGCAAGAGAAGACAAAAGCTTAAATGAATGATATAGCAGAGTGCGGAGGAGACCTACAATCTACCCAGACCACCGTCATCCCCATGAAGGAACTGTACAGATCAGGTGGACACAACTGTACATACATGATGGGGTTAGAGTGACCACACAACACTGGTCAAACTGCCCCCCACCCCACCCCAACAGGCCCCAGGCCTGCCCCCTTCCCTCATAGGTGTTGGCTTTTAAGAATGAAAAGGCCAAGGCAGTCCCAGAGTCCAGACTCTGTCCCTTCCCTCAGAAGTGCAGCTCCGCCTCGATCTTCTTCCCTCGCCGCCCAGCAGGATGTTTAGTGATGCTGAGCGCGCTTTTAATTTGCAAGACGTCAAACACGGAGGTAATTTATACCAACATCTGTTCATTCACACAGGCTGCTCCCAAAATCCCATCAGACAGCGGAGGCCGCAATGTGTATTCTGAATATGACTCCACTTACCGGCTGCATGGTGACAACAGCCACCGGGAGAGACGGCAGCCACTAGGGTCATCCTAACGTGATCAAAAGGGGTCACGGCCACACCAGTCACACGCTGCTCCTATATATAGGCATGGCTATAGAAGACATGAAATATGTACGCCGGCCCAACATACGTAATATGTGCAGATAGACTGCTAATCTGAATACATACAGAAACTACCTGCGTGTAAGCATGTACACACACATGTAATATACAGAGGAACAATGCGTGCACACAGGTGTGCAGCGGGAATACTGTCTGCATGTGTAGAGTGATGGATAGATGCTGCATGTAGTCCGTGTGTGACGGGAATGGTAATGAGGACATCCGTGGCTTCACCTTCAGACGTCCATCACGGGGTTAAACATGACGCTAATTGCATTTAGATGGATTCCTTTTCTGCAAACTGGTTTATTCAGATGACAAAAGGAAAAAAACAAAACAAAACAAAACCACAAGCAAGAGAGCCTTACAATGCCCATTACATTTATGTGGGTGGGGATACGGAGCCACGGTATAACCTCAGCCAACAAAGACAGCTTATGATAAAACCTAAATGTCCTTAAAGGGTTAACTATAACCGGAGACTCCAAGAACTCACATTCTAGAACTAACCTGTGACCCAAGACCTGACTGATGACGTGTTGCCAGATTTACAACAGCATGGTCTTCAGGTGAGCAAGTGTGTGGGGGAGACGCTGACACATTCACTGTAGTGCAGTCCCAAGGTGGGGGAGACGCTGACACATTCACTGTAGTGCAGCCCCAAGGTGGGGGAGACGCTGACACATTCACTGTAGTGCAGCCCCAAGGTGGGGGAGACGCTGACACATTCACTGTAGTGCAGCCCCAAGGTGGGGGAGACGCTGACACATTCACTGTAGTGCAGCCCCAAGGTGGGGGAGACGCTGACACATTCACTGTAGTACAGTCCCGAGGTGGCATCAGTGTTGTGACATTCAGAGCAGCATGGTCTCCGGCTGACCAGTGGGTTGGGTAGGGAAGCGTCGCTGGCCATGACCCCCGGTGAGGAACTGATGAGACCCATTAGCTGTTTAACTGCCTATTCTATCGCTGTCACCCCCCACCCCCAATCTTTAGTGCATGGATTTAGCATCCATCTTCCATGAACAGCAGCCCCCCCGCCACACACTTCATCCATCGGGCATCATGTTTGTGCTCAAAATTCAATTACCTCCTTATTGATAGTTGAGCGAGATGTTAAAGCTGCAGACATGAGGATCTGATTTCCCTTGGGGGCAAGCCCCTCTCTATTTCACTGCTCTGCTTCCCCCCGGGTGAATTCCTGAGGCGTCCATATTAATAGGTAATCAGTCACAATTCATTTATTAAACAGCCGCCTATGATTAGCCACAAGCCATCAACGAATTCTTAATTTACCCATGGAAATGTTTGTTACAGAGGCCACGGCCCCAATAAAGTCCTGAGTAATGACAGGACCCGCCGAGTAACAAGCTTCAAATACTTAGCAAGGACTGAACCCCAACATCTACACCATCAGCCCACGGGGGGCGCCACTTGTTGTCCTCGCCACAGGTCACTAGTCTCTGATCCTTATCACAGCAATCATAAGTCATCCCAAGGGAGCAACACAGCTGAGACCGGCACGTGCCAGAGACCCCCACTACCCCGGACCCCTGGCCCTCATTTCCCATTCTCTCTACACATGACAGCTGGACGGCCCCCTAGAGACTCTCCATGTAATCACAACTTTCAGCACAGCAGGTGAGGCCACAAGACCCCAAGCACTGGCAGTCAGCTCATCAGCATGTCAATGACCTGGAGACACAAACAGCAGAGACCCCCCCCCCGGTATACATCACCATCCTGACACCCAGCTTTCCTGCAGCAGCTGTATGATCCCCTGTATATAGTACCAAGACACAGCAGCTCTATAATCCTTGTATACAGCACAATCCTGTCACCAGACCGCTCTATAATCCCCCCGGATATATAACATAGTTCATCACCAAGTCACTCTATAACCCCCTGATATAGAGCACAGCTCTGAATCCCTCAGCTATAAAATCCCCCATTATGAATCACAGTCCTGCAGTCCTAACACCCAACCGCTCTATACACAGCAGTCCCTAAACATTGTATAATCCCCTCTGCAGGAAAGCTGTATGTAGAGACCATGCTGTATACAACCTGTGTATAACCCCTCTGTATACAGCACAGCCCCGACACTTGTGCGCGCCATCATCCCCCGGGTATACAGCACAGCCCCGACACTTGTGCGCGCCATCATCCCCCGGGTATACAGCACAGCCCCGACACTTGTGCGCTCCATCCCCCAGGTATACAGCACAGTCCCGACCCCCATGCGCTCCATCATCCCCCGGGTATACAGCACAGCCCCGACCCCCATGCGCTCCATCATCCCCCGGGTATACAGCACAGCCCCGACCCGCGACACTTGTGCGCTCCATCATCCCCCGGGTATACAGCACAGCCCCGACCCGCGACACTTGTGCGCTCCATCATCCCCCGAGTATACAGCACAGCCCCGACACTTGTGCGCTCCATCATCCCCCAGGTATAAAGCACAGCCCCGACACTTGTGCGCTCCATCATCCCCCAGGTATAAAGCACAGCCCCGACACTTGTGCGCTCCATCATCCCCCAGGTATAAAGCACAGCCCCGACACTTGTGCGCTCCATCAGCCCCCAGGTATAAAGCACAGCCCCGACACTTGTGCGCTCCATCAGCCCCCAGGTATAAAGCACAGCCCCGACACTTGTGCGCTCCATCAGCCCCCAGGTATAAAGCACAGCCCCGACACTTGTGCGCTCCATCAGCCCCCAGGTATAAAGCACAGCCCCGACACTTGTGCGCTCCATCATCCCCCAGGTATAAAGCACAGCCCCGACATTTATGCGCTCCATCATCCCCCAGGTATAAAGCACAGCCCCGACATTTGTGCGCTCCATCATCCCCCAGGTATACAGCACAGCCCCGACATTTGTGCGCTCCATCATCCCCCAGGTATACAGCACAGCCCCGACATTTGTGCGCTCCATCATCCCCCAGGTATAAAGCACAGCCCCGACATTTGGGCGCTCCATCATCCCCCAGGTATAAAGCACAGCCCCGACATTTGTGCGCTCCATCATCCCCCAGGTATAAAGCACAGCCCCGACATTTGTGCGCTCCATCATCCCCCAGGTATAAAGCACAGCCCCGACATTTGTGCGCTCCATCCCCCAGGTATACAGCACAGCCCCGACATTTGTGCGCTCCATCATCCCCCAGGTATACAGCACAGCCCCGACATTTGTGCGCTCCATCATCCCCCAGGTATACAGCACAGCCCCGACATTTGTGCGCTCCATCATCCCCCAGGTATACAGCACAGCCCCGACATTTGTGCGCTCCATCATCCCCCAGGTATACAGCACAGTGCCAACATCTGGCTTTGCTTCAGCTACTCTATAATCTGCTCCTGTATACAACAGTCCTGACACCCAAACACATTCTAATCCCAAATAGGATGGTCCAAAGGGTATAGTCCAAAACGGTGACTGGGAACGCCATCCTTTGTGTGACATGTTGCTAAGGGGGCAAGTCTTTGAGGTGCAGAACCCAACAGAGTGGCCATTTTAAAAGCAGCCATCTTGGAAGTAAAGCAATATTTTCAAATGGGAGGCATTGTGACATATGTATCGGACTCTTACAAAGAATCTAAGTTGGTGCTTAAATGTGATGTGCCTTTATTCCTACCAGTTATCCAGTTTTTCTTTGTCAGAGACACAGATATGGTTGCCAGATTAACACACAAGGAGGACAGAGATTGTGTTGATCTCCAGAGAGCACAGTACCCAAAATCATGGCAGTGAATTTAAACGGTCACAAACAGGTTTTGTGTTGAACCTGCCAAGAAGCAGACATAACAAAACTGCCACAGACGAAGCACCAATGGACGTCCTGGTGCGTTTCTGCAAGACTCAATATCATAGCGCCCAGTGTGTCACAGGAGAGCGGGGTGATTCGAACCACCATTCGGTGGATACTGGCTACACAAATGGCACCCATACAATATCCAGCTGCTGCATCATCTCAATGAGATAATCCCAATTGCAGTGTTGAATATGTGGATTGGGTAGCACAGCAATTGCAATGGGACCCACATTTCACACAGCCCAACAGAAGCCAGCACTGACAGATCCTCCCCAAGATGGTTGGCGCACAGAAAGTAATGGTGCGGTGTGTGAGCTACAAAGATAGTGGACCCTTTCTCAATAGACGTAATCTTACTGCTGCCACGTATCTGCAATTGGTATGTGACAAGGTGTTCCCAGTGTTCTTCCACCAAATGGAGCACCCCTACATTATAGACACGATCTCTGCAAGTTTTTGGATCAGCAGTTTCTGAGAAAGTAGATTGGGCACTGCGGCTTAGATGAGTGGCCCCTGCACTTGTCGGATCTCACCCCCTTGGACTTCTACCTGTAGGGTGACACATTAAGTCCAGGGTTTACATAGCGGAAATCCAGGGTGTGATGCATACGCAACAGTAGATCCTGGACGTCTATGAAAGGGTTTCTGCTGAGGTGTTGCCCTCAGTGCATCATGAATGGGAGAAGAGGATAGTCTTGACGTTTCATAACTGGGAGCACAGAGCATAGCCTGTAGTGGGTGGTAGTGTTCCATGTCACAGAAAAATGTACAACTTTGGTAAGAATAAAGGTAAATGACATTTAAGCACAGATTTGGATTCTTCAGAGATATGTCACATGCACCCCATCCAATTAAAAAAATAAATATCGACTTGGTTCTAAGATGGCAGCTTTCAAAATGGCCACCGTGTTGGACATAGCCCCACGTAGACCTGTCCCCCTTCCCCTTAGTGACATACCACACACAGGATGGCATTCCCAGCCACCATTTTCCATTTATTCAGGTGTCTCCATACTTTGGATGACCCTGTCTATACAACAGTCCTGATCAGAGTCAGTAAACCAATTTTCCGACTGTCTAGTTTTCCCAGCCTCGTTCAAGTATAACAACTAGCAAAAAACTGTTTATTGTAGTAAAATGGTATCATATGAACTTAATATTTTTGATTTTGAAGACAGAGTTGGCACATCTCTACTAACTCCACGACCCTGGTCTGGACATACACGCCTGAACACATCATTGTCCTGGCACCTGCCCTATTCTCCCCTGTATATATATGCCCGTCTTTCCTGAAGCCACTGTATGCTCCACTAGGACGCATCAGTCTTGACTCCCGGTCTTCATGTAGCCACCCCCATGTATGCAACAGTCCTGTCATCCAGCTGTTCTATAATTGCTGTCATGATTATGTGGAGATGATCAGTTTTGGGAGCCGGCGTTATTGGGAGGCCACTGACAGTAACACAATTGCCTGCACACTTACACTTTATAGACAGCAGTTTAATCTCCGTTGTAAATCCAGGTTCTCTCTGCAGCCTTCTACGAAGCGCGAAGTGAAACGGCAGATGATGAAAAAGTTCATGAAATTTACAACGTGTCAGAAACCTCAGAGAGCGGGGCAAAATTAAAGAAGCGATGGGCTGTAAATCAAGAGGATAATGAGATGTGCAGGGGATGGGTGAGATGTGGAGGTCATTGCGTCACGAGGAAAGCAAGTTAGCCTCCACCTACAGTGAGGCTCTAGGTGCTCACCATATACTGGGACTTGTAGTCCCCATCCCTGCCACCACGCACCTCCTCTCTAGACTCACTGCAGAGATAAATCTGCAGTCTTCTCAAAAACAGGATTTACAGAGCTGCGCTATAAAATCTTGTTAGCCCTTGCTCAGGATGAGACATTGTAAATACTGTTTACTGTGCCAGAGCTATATACAGTCCGCCTAAAATGTGCAGAGCAGAATCACTCCTCCAGCGTGACTGCGGCTAGTGGGGTGAGGGCCAACGTACCCTATACAGAAGGAGGATGCCGATAGGGATGAGTGATGCACAAGTGGGGGGCAAACAAAGACCATCCACTGAACAGTGCAAGGTCGGCGAGCTGTCAGACACCGGCTACTGTGCAAGTCTATGGAAGAATGCAGAACAATGTGTTTCAGCTGCTCCTGCAGATACACATCACAAGCCGCCTCCACGTGGATACACGCAAAACAGCAAAGAAAAGGGGCTGCCAGACATTTCTGTCAGAAGTCTGTATGAAAACAAGCTCTATTTATGATACCAGTTGTAATCGAAATTATTCAACCCCCATTGCAATAGGGGCCAGGGTCACATGACCATATGGTAATGGGCTGCGTTTAAAAAAAAAAAAAAAAAAAAAAAAAAAAAAGCGTTTTACCGTATGGTCAAGTTTTTGCCTGCACATAAACAGCGCATTTTATATCCTGAGCCGAACCGGCTTCTTTGTTTAAAAAAAAAAAGAAAAAAAAGAAACATGCGTATAAAGGGCCATAAATATGCAGTGCAATTGCAGTCCAAACGCACCCATAGAGCACAATAGGGCTGTACTGCCGCAACACATAGTAAAACAGAACATGCTGCGTTCTTTAAGAGTGTAATATACGCAATTAATATAAGCAAGTGTGAACGGAACAATGAAAGTCAATGCATTTCCATGGAAGCTATTCAGTGCATATTAGGTGCGCAGACTTGTGGTTTTTCTTTTGCAAACAGCCTAAAGTTTGTAAGTCTGGCAAATAAACCCAACACTCCTTCACACGTGTTATTTGCTCCTCCATTTAGCAGTTGGGCTGCCTGCATGTTGGGGATAAGTGGTGTTTATTCCTGTCCTCTTGCCTTAGTAGATCAGTAAGGAGTTGGCCATTTTCTGTGATTTCTTTGTTTTATATTTCCCTTTCTGTGATTTTAACTAGGTTAGTGTAGGGACTCGCAATAAACGCGAACCTGTGACGTGGGTTGTGAGCTCACATATTTTGGCCAAAATATTAACCAATACCTCACATTTATCAGTAACATGCAGGGTGGCTATGAACGCTGGGGGAGCCCAGAGTACCAGTGTGGTTCACTTGTGGGGTGCAGGGCAACCTGCTGGATTAAAATAGGAGCTTCATTAATAGGTTGTAAGCCAGCATGGTGCACTACACGTACCATGTGGGCCGGCATCCTGTATTTACTTTTTTGTACAGCAACACTAAACCGCCACCCCTCATTATAAGGAAGGTTTGTGAGTGGCAGTTTCATCAGTGCCCTTCACATGTGTTATTTGCTCCTCCATTTAGCAGTCTGGCTGTCGGCAGGTTGAGGGATGGGGTGGTTTTATCTGCCTTCTTGTATCAGTAACTCTACTAACAAGAACACTTTAAATAGCTCAACGCATCCAAGATAACAAGTGTTTGCTCCAAGTAAAGCACCAAATGCCACTTGCAATGGCTACTGCAGTCTCAGAATTATTCTAACCCCTGAATACTGAATATTCTAATCCCTTACAACAGCAGAGCGTTTGCTCCTGATGCAACTACTCAAAAGCTTTATTAGTTGCATCAGGTGTGCTTGAGATAAAACATATCAAGTACCTGGCCTGGCTAGTGCTTTGTTGTTTGAGACATGTCATTGCATATTAGAAGTTACTTCAATCAAGCAGAGGCCCAAAAAGTTAAAAGAAAACATTGCCGTGGAGGAAAAAAAAAAGGGGGGGGGGGGGGGGGGGGGAGGATACAGTATAGAAAAGGCATAGTTTGCAAGTAAAAATGAACACTTACTACACTACCTGGATGTGGCAGAAAGAGGAAGCCATCACTGGTGGTCATCAGATTCCTGAGAAGGCAATTGGTCAAAAACACTCAGTGACTGCAGAAGCCTTCCAGCAAGATTTGTTGGCAGCAGGGACTGAAGTTTCTGTTCGCACAGTAGGGTCAATACTAAGGCCTCATGTCCACGCAGAAATTCAGGCCCGCACGGGTTGCCCATGCAGAATTCCACAGTGGGTCCCTCCTGCCCCGCAGACATGAGGCCAAGAAAATAGATTATAGTTACCTGTCTGGATGCTGCAGGGCTCTCCTCTGTTGCGGCCAGATCTTCTTTCCCCGCCCTGTGCATACTTTTTTAAACTCATGCTTTTCCGCTGTGCCGCGGCACAGCTGTGGGTGTGCTGCGTTACTGGACGGCGTCCATAGGCTTCAATGGAAGCTGTGGGAGACGTCCATGTGGGAAAACTGCACGGAATGGAGCATGCTGTGGGTGGTTTCCCATACGTGCGATCCGCGCACCAGGAAAAAAATGACATCCGCAGGTATTCAATTAACTGCGGATGTCCAATGATTCCCTATGGGGGCGGATCACCCGCACAATTTTATTAATTCTATTTTGCCTGTGGACATTGGGTCTAAATGCTATACGAATTTCATGATTTACACCTCTGATTCAAAAGCACAAGAAAAGTATGCTCCAACATGCCACAAACCGTATAAACATGCCACAAGATTTTGTTCTGTCAGAGCGATGAAACAAAACTGGAACTTTTTGGACCTACGGATCAGTGGGACATCTGAGGGCTCCAACCCACTTTTTTTACCGCTGCGATATCGCTGTGTCTTTTTAACGTGATTGTCAATGGACCTTTCTAATGTTAAAACCACATCACAGGTTTGTGCTTTGAACATTGGAAAGTGCCATTGACAATCGCGTAAAAAAAACCCAAAAAACTGCAATATCGCAGCGTAAAAAACAAAAACACAAGTGGGTAAGAGCCCTGAGAGAAGGAAAAAAAAAATGGAACATACACACCCAAAAAAAAAAAAAAAAAAAAAAAAAAAAAAAAAAAAAAACACACAACGACGACTCACAACCCTGCCTGAAGTGAAGCATGGCAGTGACTGATTCTTCAGGATTACTTTGTTTCCTCTTGCAATGGAAACCTGCAGTGCGTGGAAGGCAAAGTGGTTTCAATCAAGTATCAGGAAATCCTAGGAGAAAGCATCATGCCTTCTGTGATGAATCTGAAGCTTAGGCATCATTGAACCTTCCAACAGCACAAGGATTCCAAGCATACCTCAGAGTCCACCAAGGCTTGGTTTCAGAAGTTCTGGAAGAGTTCTGACTTGAACCCCACAGACAATATTTTGTAGGATTTGCATACTAGTCATGAAGGGGTTGACTAATTCTGTAACTGCAGGAGCCAATAACCCTTTTCCAATCCACTGTCTGACATCTAAAGTCATTCTGACTGAAGGCTGTACAGCTCTGCTGTTGGAAGACTCCAGGAGGGTATTCTTACTGTAGATTACTGGCTGCTCTATTGTTGGGGGCCTCTCCAGCATGTCCCATACTGCAGTGCTGCCTATAGCCAGCAGATGGCGCCATTGTAAAATGGAAGAAAGAGGAAGCCCTCTAGGAAACCCTGAATCCAAAATTGGATTGCAAAGGGTTAAAAGTGGCATTTTGTGTTGAATTTGGTGAAACCACTATTAATTCTGTTGAGTCATTTAAACTGTTACTGTTAAGAGTTTTTTTTTTTGCAAACAACTGAAAGTCGGTAAATTTCAAACATAAACCCAATTTGCAATGTGGGTTGAATAATTTTGTTGAACGTGTACTTTTTCTTGCCACACTAGTACCCCATCGGGCCCGAGCATTCCATAACTTACCAACCAGAGTGTCCAGACAAGAGCACACCATAAAAATCATGCTTCATATTAGAATGATCACATCAGTGAGAAGAAAGAAGGGCTCAAAATCCAGGGATGTATTAAAGGGCTCCTCCACTTTTTTCCAGTCCTGATCTAGCTATACTCTTAGTATATACAAGTTTCACGTTTTGAGTTTCACGTCAACCTAGTCAATTTTACAATCTGCATTATGCTGTTAGATGAACTTACCACAGCGACTCCTGTCAGTTACTGATGATCATACAGCCGCTGTCAGTTATAATAGAGGAGATCATAGCTCATCCTCCTGACTGTACTTATAGGCTGTAGCTTATGAGGCGAATACAGAAGGTAATAACTCCCTGCACAACTTGTGGCTAATGTGTTATGTGAAAGTGAAACTAAAATCTATCAACAGGGTGCCTGATAAGCATCAGACAAGGGGCTGCACTGCATGGGAGTGGTTGCAATACACAGAGGAGACCTTCAAGAGTGTGACAAGCAATCAGGTGAAAGACCACAATGGAAAAAAGTTTTGTTTTTTTTGCTAGAATAGCCCTTTAAAGAGTTAGCACAGAGAAAACAGGAGATTTTCCAGCCACAGTAGGCGTTCTTACTAGTCATAGTCAAAGCAGAATATTACTGTGACATCAGGTCCTCTACGCTAGTCACACACAGAGCTGCTATCTGTTACAGCCTGTGCTTATGGTAGAGGGTAGGTTGTCCCTGTAACTTACATTCCTCTAGTCCTAGCTGATAAGCCAAGTTCTGCAGCCCCCGCACCTTCTCCATCAGGTTAGCAATGGTAAGACTCCCCAACTCTGCAGACAAAGAGCTGTGTTAGTCACAAGTGAGCAAACCATAGGTCATACTGAGAAACACAAGTGCTATGGTGGTAAGTGATAAGAGCCCTCACCAAAGCTGCGTTACCTTTCATCATGTCCATGTCATCGCGCTCCAGCTCAGCCATCCACTTGGGAGGAGAACTAGCAATTGGCTGTCAAGACAACATAGAAAAAAAATATATACGTTTACAGAAATATGGTAGTTACATGGGGTTCCTCTGTCGATGCTCCCTACCATTAAAAGAACTACATGCATAAAGTGCCCTACAACAAACCCTTATGGCCCCCATTCCCTAGCGGCAATGCTGAGTGCATGAAGGCAAAACCTGAGCAATCCGAATAGGATTCTCCTCCCGAGGTCACCACACACTCTGTGAGCACAAGCACTCCCCCTTCATGCATACACTCTATAGCCCCCAGCACAGACCCATCCCATCCTCTTGGAACACATTAGGGGCCATTTGTGACCAGATAGGATCCGCACACAGGAATCAGAATACACTTGTGTTATGCATTTCCTTCAGCCTGACGATCCACAGGGGTGGACAAAAATATGGAAACAAGACAAAAAAAGTGAGCAATGCACACAGAACCTTGACTAATATGCCGCAGGAAAACCTTTGGCAGTCAGAACTGCTTGGGTGTCCTTAGAACTGATACGTAGCGGTCCTGTATTGTACCACTCTTCTTGCAAAACATTGGCAAGTTCCAATAACGATGATGGAGGTGGATAGTACGCTTAAACATTTCTTTCCAACACTGACCACAACAGTGGTATTGAGATCGGGCGATTGTGGAGGCCATGGCAAACGTGACACTTCATTTTCATGCTCTGAAAACCAGTCCTGTGTGAACAGGGTCTTTATCGCCATCATAAAGGGCACCACCATCAGGGAACAAGCGTTGCACCCCAGGATGGAGCTGGTTGCTCAAAAATGGTCACATAGTTGTTGGCAATAACACAACCGTGCGGGGTGATGTGCATCCGGTGGAACATCATAACTGAACCCCCTCCATGTTTCATTCTTGGCAGCAAACACTCTGGATCGTAAGCTTGGGATGGCATTCACCAGATGCGAGTTCAACCAGAAGTTGGAAACAGTGTAAAGGTCGACTCACCCAACCTTCTTCCATTGCTCCATAGTCCAGGTTTTATGACTTTTACACCACTGTCTTCTCCAGGTAGTATTTCGAGCACCGATGAGTGGTCTTGGAATGGCATCTCATCCATAGGAGCCTTGCTTGTGGAGTTCCCCTTGCACAGTTTTGGTATGGATAGGCTGATCAG
This sequence comes from Eleutherodactylus coqui, assembly GCF_035609145.1. Taxonomy (NCBI): domain Eukaryota; kingdom Metazoa; phylum Chordata; class Amphibia; order Anura; family Eleutherodactylidae; genus Eleutherodactylus; species Eleutherodactylus coqui. The sequence goes on from NC_089842.1 coordinate 132,879,239, forward strand.
TGCAGTCACTTTTGCATCTGTAATCCGCTTCTTTTTCATCACAACAATCATCTGTCAGTCGCACATTTCATCCGCGCTGCTGTTTGTCGGATGCGGTTTTTCCAGTCTTACTGTATGCAGCCATAATCTTGGCTACTGTGTCTTGTGATACGGGAAAAACATCCGCTTACCTTTCTTACAGAGGCGCCCAACATACGGGCCCAACAGTTTGACCGCATCGGAATTCCATCAGCTCTGCCATGATTCCCTCACAACTGTGCAATATGCCGCCTTGAAGACAAATGACGCTTACCACGTGTTGGCGCTGTTATACAGATCATTGGATCACGCAAAAACTACAGCACCACCTACTAACTCCGCTGTATTACACATGTATGGCTGCCGGACCATCAGGCCTTATGTCCACGGGGAAATTAGATTTAGCAAATCCGTGCAAAAGAAGAAAAACGCAAATCTGCATCCCATAGGAATGCACTGACCATCCGCGGTTAATTAAATAGCCGCGGATGGTATTTTAAGTGGTTTGTGGATTTCACGCACCGGAAAAAAAACTGATATGCTCCACGCGTGTGGCAGCTCTATGTCAAGTGATCTCTCGCAAAAAAACTGCAGCAGAAATCCACATGGGCCCGATTTTCCCCGTGGACATGTGGCCTTAGGAGGGATCCACATGGGATTTTAATCATTAGCACGGAGCTGCCCTTTTGACACCTGCTTGGCTGAGAGCTTTCCTGACAAATTTGTGTTTATTTCACCTCTTGCCCTGCTCTGGGTGGTTTTGGGAGCAGCTGAGCTGAAACCCCTGACCAATGGTGCCTTGTTGCTCACTTTTGCCTGACAGCATCTGTGTCATATAACCTCCACATGTCTTACGGAAATATGGGATTCATAATCCCATGTAATTTAAGGCATGCATTTTGTACGGTGTTTCCATATTTTTGTCCGCCCCTGTAGCTCTGTTCTAATAAACTGTAAAGAGACACGCAGGGCAGATACTTACACTCTTAAAAGAGGCTGCAAATTCTGCCACGCCTGGAACTGTAGGAGACAAAAGCACAGTTACCATGAGGCCATGAAGAATCCACCCAGCGAGACCCACACGGGACCCCCAGAGCAACAATACTCACGCTGCTCAGGCCACAGGTCAGGGGACGCCCGATCCAGCTTCTCAAAACTCAGTAACGACGTTTCTAGATCTACTCCTGAAAGAGATGGACAAGACGTTACAGAAGCAGCAACGGCAGCGCTGTCTGAAGGCAGACAACGACTGTCTAGTCAGAACCACAGTAAGCAACCCCTCTCTCATACAGTATAAGCCGGCACCGTGTGGGGGATCTTTAGAGGCATGAGGGGGTCTGCATGTGGACAGATCTTTAGAGGCATGAGGGGGGTCTTCAGTGGCATGAGGGGGTCTGCATGTGGAGGAGGGCAGGGTCTGAATCAGGATGCTTGGCACAGCTTGGAGGTATTTGGTGGAGGGGGCACTGCCAACAGCTGAGGCCAGTAACACTGACTGAAGTTAGAACAGCGTAGTCCGTGCTCTGCCCTACCGCGGACCCTTAGGCCAGGCTCACGTGACCCTCAAGCACAGGCAAGGGCACGATGGCGGGTACTGGCATGGATATCACACAACTGAAACAGTGCAAAACCGAAAAACATGGAGGAGCTCGCCTTTAGGGTCGTGAAAGACTAACAACATCCATCTCCCATGTTGCCCCTCACATGAACTACGCACGCAAGAGAAACCGTGCGTTCTACATTGGCGCGTATTACACGCACATACATGGCAGTTAGCAGGACACGCCATATCATCGCATACTTGGCGTCTGCAGTAAGTTACATGCGTGTGAGCCTGGGCCTTATTCACATGCGTGACTAACATCTGTATGCAGGACGAGTTTAGAACAGACAGAACTCTGATCCGCCAGTCAGCAGGGTGTTTTTTTTTGTTTGTTTTTTTAAAACAGCCCGATAGTCCGTGTAAAAGGTATCGGCAGCAGGTCTTCTGGCGCAATTCCCGACCGCAGCCGCCCAGTTAAAACTGTTACATTAAAATTAAAAAAAGATTAAAAAATAAACAAAACCGCACACATTTGCGTACAGCGGGCGTCCTGTGCCGCCTTTCCTTTACGACCCGCTGACTTTAATAGCAGTTTCAGACCCCACCATGGAGGGCACCTTCCAGGCTGTTTACTTTGAGGTGCATGAAAACCACAGGAACTGCTGGAAACTACACGGACTGGCAGGTAAAGCCGGCAGCGCCTCACTGAGCAGCGCTGCACCCGCCCGTGCGGATATAACCCATCCCTCCATAGCCGGGAGCAGCGGCTTCTGAGCTGGAGAGGACGCCTCGGTTGTTGAGCAGACTTCAGGCTACTACTCGCCCTTTCAGCGCTTCCTCCCACTTACCATCACCTCACAGCTGCCGGGACTTACCCTCAGCGGCCGCCGCCATCATAAGCAAAAGCATCCATCACGTGATGCATCAGCAAGCCGGTGATTGGATGGGAGGGAAATTGGTCAGTCGTCGGCCATGTTGCTACACCCTTCAGAATTACAAAAGCGGCGGGAGACAGTGGCGCCCAGACCCCGCCTCCATCACCACGGCAACCCTTCGGTTCACCGCCTGAAGCCATGTTGGCCGTCCGTCAGGGAGGTGAACGCGATGATGATTTAACCCGGAAGGGCTCTTCATTAGACTGTGCCTTTCCCCCCCCCCCCCCAAACCTTTCCACACAGCCAATAGGAGCGTCCGTAGAGGGGGCTGTGCCGCGGACAGCCAGTAATAAGAGGGGGGCGGAGCTACGTGTCTTCTCGGGTTGTCAGACAGAGCAGAACGGAGAAACTGACAACATGCTGCAGCTCGGGCGGCTCCTGCGGGTGAGTGACCTGCTGCTGGGGGTCAGGCTGCACGTGCTGGAGGCGGGCGCTACTGCAGGGTTGTTATTTATTCGGTGCTAAGATTGGTTTGTTAATCAACAGTTTTATTATTTTGGGAACAAAATTCCTCTTTTACTAGTTAATTAAGGATGGACTTTGTCTTAATAAGTAACCCTGCAGTGAGGCGGAGTGCAGCTGAGACCGCCTGGCAGCAGCCTGGGTGATCATGGGCATCACAGCGGGCACCCACAAATGGGATTGGCAGGTTTGGTAGTGGATGACCTCCCCACATTACGATCACCATGGTAACAGGACAAGCTGATCAGTACTAATGCCCCTTTTGCACAAGACGATTCTTGTTTGAAGGGGTGATCAAGTGAGGCGATCACATCCTGGGTGTCATGATGCCAAGATTTTGGAAAGATGAGGCTGGTAACTGGAGAACTCCTTTAAATGAGTTTGGGCCACTGATATCTGAAGCGGTGATGTTCCCCATCAGCCTGGCCCAAAGCGGTCCTGTGCATACAAGTTGCATCAAGGTAGGTAGATGGACACTAATGATTCATATAACACGATGGCGGACCTTTTACTAAGATGACCATTTCCTGCGCTGGGCTTAGTAAAACGTCTCCGGGCACACCGTGCGCTGATTACCTGAGGAGGTGAACACCTTCATGTACTCAGTGCCCTGCTGGCAGCTCGCTGCACCTAGACAGAATTGTACACCAAAGCCGACCTGATGTAATTTCTGGTATCATTTATCATAAATCTGGTGGTCCAGGGCAGGCATGTGCCCTCCCAACAAGCCCTACTCACTTTTCGAAAAAGTGCCAGGGCCAACATAGAAAGGAGTAAAGTAGCAAATACTCATTTGTTCAAAAATGTGCTACTTTTTTATGCCTGAAACTTGCGTAAAGTTGGTTGTAAATATGCCCCAATAGTCGCATCAGCATCATATCCTGAGAATACTCCATCAATAGTTGATCAGTAGGGGTTTGATGCCCAGGAACACGCCCGATCAGCCATTCACTTGGCCTTGGTGCATTGCTGATTTCTGCAGGAAGCAGACAGCTCCGTTCCCACTATATTGGTCAGGTTTGGTTTTGCTGGCGACGTTCCAATTGACGTGAATGGCTTGTAATACCAAGCTGTGCCACTGCAGTGGGAACGTAGCTGTCTACTTCCTACAAAAATCGTCTCCGTGCATTAGCGCATTGGCCCAGGGTAAAGATAATCGGCGATGGACCTCCCCAGTATATTATTGATGGCTTATCCTAAGGATAGGTCGTCAGTAGTTTGCTACTGGCCAACCTCTTGAATTCCAGGCTGTTTTTAACTGTATTCCCCTCACTGTTACTTGGGGGGCTGTTACAGAGGAGTCTGATGGTCATTTGTAGCAATGGCATTGTTAACTGGGGTATAGTTGAGGCAGCTGAGGGGTGATTGTTACTGGGGGCCGTTATAGGAATGGGGTGATTATTACTGGGATTTAGCCTGACATGTATACTAGCGGGTGGTGTCTGGCGGCTCCCATAGCCAGTGTATGTACTCGATATGGCTGTTCTCTGACCGGTGTTTCTTCCGCAGGCTTCCTCCAGGATTGGACATGTGAATTATTCTTCTGCAGCTGTGGTGAGTGTATTGCCAACTTGAAAGGCAACAAGTTCGGATACGGCTTTAAAGGACAAGTGGGCTGATACAACACAATCTATTTAATAAGAAATGATCAAAACTATATAAAATGGATGAGGGTAAACTAATTTACATAAAATAGGTGATATTGCATACTTTTACACTATTTCTTGGACAAAGCTTAAATACTGATATCACTGAGGAATATACATGAACACATTCATATTACACATGAATATACTTACAACACATAAACAATGACTACCCACCACCGGATGGAGTCCATCACCTCGGAGTCTTGAATCATCTGTCTGAGTTTTCAATCAACTGGAGAAGCGACAGCCGAAGATAGAGCATTCTTCGGGAGCTACACTGTAAAAGTGTCGTCTACTCACAGGTCACAGGCGTCTTACCATCATCGTTCTACCCCAGCTTGTATGCACAGCTATTGACAACATTGAGTCCTACACACCTGGGTGGGTGGCCAATCCCTCGGTCATTCACAAGACCCTTCAGAGAATTGATGGCTCCTTGTCAGATAAGGCTGATTTAGACACAACGAGAATCGCTCAAAAGAATCTTTTGAGAGATTCTCGTTCTGTCTAAATGCACGGACATTGTGCAGTTTTTGTGTACGAGTCGTTGATCGCTGAATTCTAGCTTGTGCAGAGAACACTACAGCTGCTTTACATATGCAAACAGCTGTATTGTTCTATTAGCATCCGCAGCTGTGTCCCGCTCCTCTTGTAGAGCTCTATAGTAGCTAATTAGCTACTATAAAGTATGCAAAGATCGTTCAAAACTGTCACTCAAACTATCGTTTGATCGATCATCTGTCAGTGTAAATGGGGTAATAGTTACAAAGCTCCATTTGCTCACAGGATACACATTTGCTCCATTTGGTTACAGGATCTACATAATGGGAGTTTTACACAAGGAGTTTTTCAGGCTCAGGTCAATTACAGTTCACCCTAGTTGTAAGGATATAAGAAATCACTTTATTCAACTATCTATACAGGTGAGTCCTGCATGTGATGTTGGGGTGCGGTGAGAGCGGACGGCCTGAACATCAGGCCCACATTGTTTGAAGCCCAGTAAGCTGCTCTGCGTCTGGCTTCACAACCCCTGGCAGAGGCCGCAGCCAGCCATACATTGCCCCTAAATGCTGGCTATTCCCAGGAATGGATGGCCAACTAATGCGTGAATAGGCTAGGTCCACCAGAGTTTTAGCTCATAGAAGAACCCCCTTCATGTCACCCACAAACTACAGGAGTGCAGAAGTCTTCACCCTCTTTGGGATCAGTCCTGAATCTGTCTTGGTTTCTGGGCTTCGCACACATAGACACTTCAGACCTCCTCTATTCTTTGTTTGAACACATGGAGATGCTGAGTAATTGGTTATTTTCTAGTCACTCATCGTATTTTTGAGGCCTGGACTTCTGACTCCACTATTTTTCCACACCATCTCCCTCATATATAAATCATGTATAGTAATTAATGATAAACTTGCTGTGATAAAATGGTAACATCAGGCTTAATGTGTCATATACAGAATTAATATATAATGGTCTTGGGTGGAGTCAGTCAGTAGTAATACCCTGATGCTGGCTTGATGGACCTGGTTTCTTCTCTCAGTGGCAGTTCTGCAGACTGCAGCAGGTTAACTCCAAAATTTTCTATGCTTTTTACTGAATTATCTTACCCTCCTCCTTCACGCAGTCTTTGGGTGCATTCACACGAACGTATATCGGCTCGGTTTTCACGCCAAGCCGATATACGTCGTGAAAACCGAGCCGATATACGTCTGTCTCTGCAGGGGGGGTGGATGGAAGAGCCAGGAGCGGGAACTGAGCTCCTGCCCCCTCTCTGCCTCTTCTCTGCCCCTCTGCATTATTTGCAATGGAGAGAGGTGGGATGGGGGCGGGGCTAATTCGCTCTGCTTAGCCCTGCCCCGTCCCGCCTCCTCTCATTGCAAATAGTGCAGAGGGGCGGAGAGGGGGCAAGAGCTCAGTTCCTGCTCCTGGCTCTTCCATCTCCCCCCCCCCCCCCCCCCTCCCCTGCAGAGAGAGACGACGTTCGTGTGAATGCACCCTTCTACTGGAAGCAGACCACACAGCTGCTATTGAGCTGTGTGGGGACACTTGGAAGATTTCCCTAGCTTGCCGACCCATGGCTGTTACTGGTGTGGCTGTCAGCCAACACCTTTAGTGTTGCCGTCGACTGCCCCCCAGAAAGTTAGTTTCTGAACACCGATGGGCAGCCTGTGTTGGTGTTGGGACCCTGTTTTGACTCTTGGCCTTTGAGTTCTTCACATGCCTAAGATTCTGAGAGCTATTTAGAAACCTCTCTGTGTAAGTCAAGGAAACTGCAAGTCAGGGTACAAGTCACAAAAAGTAACTTCTGTGAATTTGCTTGACTACTTCTGCATCCCGGTCTAGGCTGTGGTCACTGACCCTTGACTCCTGATCATTCACTTGTGCTTGTGATTTTAAAAGAAGACCTTGTGTAACTTTTCATACTTTTTTATTTTTTCTATTTATTTTTTTTCACCTTTTCAGCCTCGAACCAAACTTTTTATAAATGGGCAGTTTGTGGACTCCAAGACTTCAGACTGGATCGACATTCACAACCCAGTAAGAAATGTTGTGATTCCTTTGTGTGGTGATCACTGACTGCTGATATTACAGCTTGTCTTTATACTGTTGTCAGGCCACTAATGAAGTGGTGGGACGGGTGCCACAAGCCACACAGGCCGAGATGGAAGCAGCAGTAAAGGCTTGTGAGCAGACCTTTCCATCCTGGTCCGAGACCTCCATCCTCAACCGGCAACAGATATTTCTTCGCTACCAGCAGCTTATTAAAGATAATCTGGTAATCAAGATGGCAACTAAGTGTATTGGAGGCTCCTAGTTGTATGTGAAAAGGTCATTGTCCTTGTTTTCTGCAGAAAGAGCTTGCTAGCATAATCACACTGGAGCAAGGGAAGACTTTGGCTGATGCAGAAGGAGATGTCTTTCGCGGACTCCGTAAGAATCTGGTGGAAATAACCTGTTTGTTTATGTAGGTGACAATGCTGTGTGTTTTCGCTGAGTTGTCTTCTTTACCTTTTTATAGAGGTGGTGGAGCATGCATGCAGTATCACCTCACTCATGCTGGGTGAGACATTGCCATCCCTGACCAAAGACATGGACACTTACACCTTCCGACTTCCCTTGGGTGTCTGCGCCGGCATTGCGCCATTTAACTTCCCTGCGATGATCCCTCTGTGGATGTTTCCGATGGCCATGGTTTGTGGGAACACTTACTTGATGAAGCCATCGGAGCGAGTTCCTGGAGCCACCATGCTGCTTGCCCATTTATTGCAAGATGCTGGTGCCCCGGATGGCACCTTGAATATTATACATGGCCAGCATGCAGGTGAGACTGCACTTTTTACACCCAAATTCGGTTCCCAGTGTATGGTGGAGGATGTTTGGAGAGGAGGTCAATGGGTGTTACCTGTGTATATGCGTAGGATGTTTTGGGTTACAATTAGTGGGGGTTGGCTACATATAGGTGGAGGCTGAGTACATGGCACATGTCTTGTCGAGTTATGATTTTGTGTAATATACCTGCCATGATATCTGTCACAGCAAAGGGCTTACTTATGTGGGTTTTTTTGTTTGTTTTTTTATTAGCTGTGAATTTTATATGTGATCATCCAGCAATCCGAGCAATCAGTTTTGTGGGTTCTAACCAGGCTGGAGAATATATCTATGAGAGGGGATCCCGAAATGGCAAGAGAGTCCAGTCCAACATGGTATAAGCTGGGTTGTTGACTGGTGGGAATGATTCCTCTCTGATGGGCTCCTCTAACTGCTCCATCTCTCTTGTAGGGAGCCAAGAACCATGGTGTTGTGATGCCAGATGCCAGTAAAGAGAACACTCTGAACCAGCTTGTTGGAGCAGCGTTTGGCGCTGCAGGACAGCGGTGTATGGCGCTGTCAACTGCTGTTCTAGTTGGGGAAGCAAAGAAATGGCTGCCAGAGTTAGTCGAAAAAGCAAAGAAATTGAAAGTGAATGCTGGTAAGAAGAAATCGCATCGCTTTAGGATTTCTTTTTCTCCCACATTGACTATAGTTTGGGAACCTTTTGTGTGAAATGTGCTAAAATAACCAAGCAGATCCAGTGCTCTAACTCGCTCAAAAATTGTATCCTGAACACCGATTGCTGAGATCTGTGGAAGGAAAGCATCAAAACTCTTGCATAAGTGTTGTTTTACACCTTTCCACCAGCGCCAGGACAGGATTTTGTTACCTGGAATGGGAGGTACACTGAGTCTGTGGCAGGGTTAATAGGGCTCTTCTTTCATAGTGACAGTTTCCGTTACCTGTCTAAAGATGAATTCTATTTCAGGTAATCAGCCTGGGGCAGATGTTGGGCCGCTAATCAGTAAGGAGGCCAAGCAGAGAGTATGCAGTCTCATTGAGAGCGGGGTGAAGGAGGGTGCAGCACTGCTGCTTGATGGCCGTAAAGTTAACGTGAAGGGTTATGAGAACGGCAACTTCGTGGGGCCGACAATACTAGCAAATGTGACGGTAAGTACCGAGGAAGCTGTGTAGACGGGTGGCATGAGTGTTTGGGAAGTTGTGGTTGGGTGTGTTGGAGTGATGCGGCCCCTCTATAATACAGTGCCATTACTGACCTCGGTGTATAATGGTTATTGCAGCCAGACATGACCTGCTATAAGGAAGAGATCTTTGGGCCAGTATTAGTGGTTCTAGGAGCGGACACTCTGGATGAAGCTATCAACATTGTAAATAAAAACCCATATGGAAATGGCACAGCAATCTTTACTACAAATGGAGCCACAGCCCGGAAGTACACTCACCTTGCAGATGTTGGACAGGTAAGTACATGGCAATGAACATGTATGGGAGGGGGGCATAAGGGAACATTATTGGAATACCTGGACATGAGGTAGGTGATTGGGGGAAGGGGGAACTCCACTGAAACAGAAAAACTTAATATTTGCAAGCCTGTTTTATATGGGAAAATTTGCCATTTGTATCTTTTTTAAAATCTCAGATTAAAGGCAAATTTCACGGTTTATTTGGCAGATCCATGCTGGGTTTTTCCAACATTCATCTGACCAAATAATCCACAACAAAAACCCAAAGCCCAGACGTAGATTTGGCCTCATTCAATGGTGCAAATACCTGTGTGGCTTTCTGACATGATTTAGACCCCCCCCCCCCCCTTTTTTATTTTTTTATTTTTTGGATTCTTAAATCCACTGTGTATGTGCTAGAGCACAGTTTCCCATTAAATTTAGCCAAAGGTAAAATTGATGTGGATTCCAGTGTCCATAAAGCTGTGAATGGGTTCCAAAGATTCTATTCTCAGGCAATTTAAGACTTTCAGATCTATAAAGCTGTGCAACAACGTATATCATTTCCATGTCTGTCTGTAGCGAGTTCTGCTCCTACAGATACTTTCCAATTATGGGTAGTGAAACCGAATCATAAGGTGCCCATATTTAATGAAAATGGATGATTTTATCCAAAACAATTGCTCATTAGATGAAATTTAGCATTGGACAAATGTTTAGCCAACAAATACACTATCAGCTGAAAAGAAGGTTACATTTGCCATTTTTTTGGCCAACAGTTGGATAAAATCTTTTGTCAATGAATGAAAGCTGTTTTAAAGAATTTCACAAAAGGATCATGTTGTCCTTGTGTAGTGTCATTGAACATGTATGCCTAGAATAGTCAATGTGTGCGTGACCTCCACGAGCCTACTAGGTTCTCTTTAAAGAGTACCTAACTTTTCAGAATAGGCTGCCATGTGTACAGGAGGAATAACACTGGCCATTATGACTTGTATTACAGTTATGACCATTTCTCCCTTCTGCATGCTCTGTGATTCTCAGTTCTCTCCTGGTGGAGAACTGAGAATCACATTATGCTGTATTCTATACATTGCACAGAGAAAACTTGTAGATTCTGCTCCTTAAGGCCTTATTTACACAGGCAATTTTATTTCGTGAGTTGTGTTGTGAGACTCCCAAAACTCGCACTAACACAGAACCCATTATTTACAATGGTTCTATTTACTATTTACATAGGCAAGATTTGTCTCGCAAGGAATGCTGCGAAATGGAGAAATCGTAGCATATCTCTTATTTTTGGGCAGTAGCGCCAATTATTTCCTATGGGGAAAAATATTGCATTGCACTCGCATACAAATGCACTCTCTCTATTATAAAATATAATTTTTTTTTTTCATGTAAGTGCAATGCAATTTAAGATTTTTCCTTTATAAGTAACATGCAATTCTTATGCGTGTGAAAATTGCATGTTTGGCAATGCAGTTTTCCCATAAAACACTTAAATTACTTAGGGTGCATTCACACTTGCGATCACGATACCGCTATTTCTTTAACCCTAATGTCAATGGGACTTTCTAATGTTAAAAACGCATCGCACAAAAAACCCAAGTTTGTGCTTTTTGTGTAATGTGTTTTTAACGTTAGAAAGTCCTGTTGACTTCTGCGTCAAAAAAACGTGATATCTCTATCGCACGTGTGAAGGCATCCTTACTGACTCTCCAATTCTGTCATACAATGTCATATGGTGCAGCTTTTTACTCTGATTCAGCTGTGTACCCGAAGCTGATTTCGGCCTTTCAGCTACAGCTAGTTATTTAAGAGTAGCAATTAAAGATGCTTATCGCCGTTCCTGCCTTCACTGTTTTTACCCCTCTGAAGCACTAGTGGGCGCTCTTCCACATCACCTGACTAAAACCATGCTGGTCAGGAGATGCAGAAATGCGCTCAGCGCTTCCGGGTACAGGTAGTCAGCGCTGCTCTTCATCAAGGCAGGAACGGTGCTAAGTATTCTCTGAAACACTGACTGTAGCTGAAATCTGCTGCAGAACCACAGCTGAAGCTAAGTCAAAATCCACACTGGTGCAGATTTTGCCTTTTTCTCAAAAAAAAAAAAAAAAAAATGCACCGACTGAAATGGCTAATTGGTCTGTTCCAGATGACTTTTTTTTTTTTTTTCCCCCTATGCATTTACGCAGTGTTTCATGCATCTCTATGACCAAAATGCACAGGAAAAAGCTGCACATGTGAACAAACCCATTGAAATCAATGGCTTCTATTTACTGTATTGCGTGGCCAAATACGACTGTGTGAATCTGGCCTTGGTGACCATGGAAAGCTTACACAAGACACGTACTTGACCTGTCACAGGCAGCTGCTAATGACTTTGTTTGGCCTTCTAGATCGGTGTGAATGTGCCCATCCCAGTGCCATTGCCAATGTTCTCTTTTACTGGATCCCGTGCCTCCTTCCGTGGAGACACCAACTTCTATGGCAAACAGGTAGGGGGTTACTATAGCTTCCTGTTTCTCCTCTGCATGGGTAAGGGATGGGTAGTTGGCCCAGGTTTTTCTTACTACCTCCGCTTATGACCCTGTGCCTTATTTTATTGTTTTTCTTCCAGGGGATTCATTTTTACACTCAGTTAAAGACTGTAACCTCGCAGTGGAAAGAAGAGGATGCCACATTAACCAGCCCAGCTGTGGTGATGCCAACAATGGGCCGATGAACTGCAGCCTGGAGCAGAATAGTCTTCTACATTATGGGCATATGTGATTCTGAGCTGAGGGCCCTGTCTGCTAATGAAGCCATTTATAATGATGATCTTATGGACTCTGAATGTATTAGATTCTCCTTCCAGTAAAGAAATCTTTTCATAGTTGCCGAAGTCTTTGAAAAGTGTAATAAAACACTACATTTGTTCACATTGTATTCCTCATCAATGGAGTGGTGTTGGGTATACCCCCCCCCCCCCCCATTCTGACCACTGAACCATCTGCCATGTACCAACCTGGCCGGCTGCCATATAAAGGTCTCGATCATTGAGCAGTATGTCAGACCTTCCTGGTACGCTGTGTTATAGTCAGAGGCTGGAACATCTAGCTACTTTTAGCAATCATTCATGTTTCGTGAAAATGGAGGCTATGGAGCAGATCCCATCTACTTAGTATGTACTTTCTTCAACGTAGCCACTGTTACACTCAGGAGCTTTCTAGACAATAACCTTGTGTGTCGCTCTAAGACACAGATCCTCTTATGCCAGCAACTTCCCATTGGGCAGTTCCTCTGAAGTTAGGGCTCCTTCACACTGATTGCGATATCGCAGTGAGAAAATTGCGGGCAAAATCGCAGTTTTGCTCGTGAGATGTCTGAGCGTCAGCAATGCTCTTTCTTGCAAAAACATCGCTGCCACTTGCCTTTTCTAGCAGTAGACAATAGAAGTTTCTAATGTTAAAAAAATCTTGCATGAAAATCGCCAGTTTGTGCGTTGTGATAAAAAGGAGGCTCCATAGGGAAATATGGAAGATAAAAAAAAAACGCTGGAAGATAGGACATGCTGCGTTTCTTCTTTCCCACTTCACATCACGAGTGAAAACCATTGAAAATGGTCTCCTAATAATTCAGTGTTTTCACTCGCTCTTGCATCACATGACTTTATCACAAGTGTAAAGACACCCTCTGCCCTACACAGAGGATTGTTGTCATCCATAAGGATTGCCCTTGATGGTTTCATCAGTAGGCATGTTGGATCACATGTGCATGTCTGTCTACCGCATAGGGAGAGGGGCTTATCTCCAGTGGCTGTGCTGCTCCCATACAAGCTAATTGTGAATTGCTAGATTTGGCCTGGCCTCAACCAAAGTTAGAAGTGACCTGATGAGCAGCTTTTGGTGATAATGGGGGACAATGATGAGGAGACTTAACACATTTATTTTAAGGAGCCAACAGTTCATCACATAAACCGTGCGGCTATTCAGCTCATAATCTGGCATCTTGTCTTATGGATGTCTGGCAACACCAAGCCAGTCCCCGACTCTTCTGAAACAGGCTGAGTTAAGAAGACATGTCCATGGTCTTCTCTGGCTCCAGGTACCCTGCGGTTGAAGCAAATGTTAAGCCACAGTCACACATGATGAATTTGCCAGTTTCTACACCAAATATCCTCAGTTAAAGGGGTTGTTTAGGATTACAAAAATATGGCTGCATTCTTCAAAAAAAAAAAAAGCACCATAGCTGTTCACAGGTTGCGTATTGTATAGCAGTAAAATACTATTTACTGCAGTACTAAAACTATGGACAGGTATGTCCCATGTCTGGGGAAAAAGCTGCCAAATGTTACTCATGCTGGCCAACAATTGACATACAAATGTGTGTTTTGCCATTGATCTGCTGAAAGGAGACAGATGCTCTGTGTGAATTAAAGGCCCATTTAGACACCGATTTTTGGCTCAAAAGAGGTCTTTTGAGCGATAATTGTATGCATTTACAGCGCAAGGTGATCGCTCAAACGTTGAGTGATCACTTTGCTCTCCGAGCGGGGAATGCAGAAGACAAGCAGGGCAGCTTGTCTTCTGCATTCAGCTGTTCTCTGCTTGGAGCACCTGGCTGTTATACAGCCGAGCGCTCCAAGCGGAGGATGCAGAACACAGCTGGACAGCTGTGTTGATACTCGGCCTGTGTTCACGGAGCAGGATACCGCTAAAACGATAGTATCAGCTGTATCCCGCTGTGAATTCCTGATGAGGCTGATCGTTGTCTTTCAGCACGCTGAAAGACAACGATCAGTGACTGCTTAACTAAAACTGCACGATGTAAGTGCAGTTACACACGATTATCGCTCAAATGATGGCTTGAGCAATGATCCTTGTGTCTAAATGGGCCTTTAGTCTTGGGATACAAAGTCTATTACATTCTGTATGAAGCCGTAATAGGGCTGTCATAGTAGTGTAAGAAGCATCTACTGTGTGATGTTTTTTTATCTATTGGTTTCCATATGAATCCAACAAGAGTGGCTGCTCCACTGCCATACAGACAGAGGTAGGAGGGAGCATTGCTACTAGGGGGGCGGGAAGTCCAACACATGGAATTGGGAGACACCTGTAATGCTGCGTGCATGAGCTCCCTTACTCCTAGTGCAACGAACCCGACTCGGGGTCTTGTTCGGAGGAAATGTTAAAGTGGTATAAATACATTACTGGGGAGTGCTTTATGCAATAGAAGTATGCAGTGCAGTAACTCTCATACTTACATGGATCACTAATTACTCTATATGAATGACATCCTTACCTTGCATTTTGGTCTCTTGTGGTTACATCATCTTGACCGGTGTCTTCTTTTACCATGTGAGGTCTTTTTCTGAAGTTAGTAAGAGAACTCTTGTCACTCCAAAGCATGCTGTACAGCCCAGGTATGGAATTTTAGTGGAATACATCAATAAGAAACCAGTAAGATGAAGATGGTTCTCGCAGAGCAGTCAGGCATATGCCAAATCTTAGGCTCTACTTTATAGCTGAGAAGCTTTGTGGTGGCTGCTTGTTCAGCAACTGCAGTTTCTCCCGACTTCCCTATGAACCTGCACACATGCCTCAGCATGCTTATTTTAATGGGAGAGGGGGATTAGAGGATGAGATGAAATCCAATGTACCTAATCCTTGTTTCACCCTTACACATACTGTCAGGATACAGATAGGAGGCCTCCATGCAACTACATGTTGTATCTCAGGTGTATGGCCATTTGAGAGATTGATGGGGTAAGTGGAAAACAACTGCAAACTTTTAAATGTCATTTTACCATCAGCCAGATGCTTGGGAAAGATGCTTCTCTAGCAATTTATACCCCTGTGGGTAATTCAGTCACCATAATGACTAGTCAATCACCAGGGAGCTCTAATTACAAGGTTTGTGGATGAGTAATGTGCCAGTGAGAAACTCTAACAATCCAGTCATCAAGGTGTTATATGAAAGAAGGTATCTACTACATTATATTATTTGATGGGTGGTCATGTCATACTGATTTGGAGCTATGAGGCATTTGATAAATGAATTTTAGGTGAATGTAGGAATTTTATAGTAGGTGCATTATTGGTGGAGTTATGAGGCTGATTGTAGATGGGTAATAGGTGGATATACACGGTTGACAAAAATATTGGGACACCCTCCCATCTTGTGCGATCAGGTGAAGGGGATAAGCACATTGGATGTGTGAGCATTGGATATGTCACCAGAGCAACCAGTACAGGACATCGCAGCGCTTCTTGTCCTTGCCAACAGTGAACTTTGGAATGTTATTCGGAAATGGAAGACGTCTGGTTTGTGCAGTACAGCCGTGTGGGGGGAGACCTTGTCAACTGACAGAATGTGGACCGTGAAGGTATCAAGCATATTGTCTGCCAAAATACTTGCTAAGGGAGGTCTCCTAGGCTTTTCTGAACATCCATTAGCACAAGTATCTGTTGTGAACTGCAGGTGAAGGGTTACCATGGCCGAGCGGCTGCACACAAGTTCAGCAGTGAATGCTCAAAGGCATCTATAATGGTTCTTGTACGTGATTCAGCAGTCCACCATCCTCCAGTTGCCTGGAGAGCAGTTTCTATGCGACTGCATCTGTTAGGGTGTGGAGGTGTTTCTGCTGGAAAGGGCTAGGGTCATTGGTTATAGTGAAGTCTACCTTCAACGCTAATGGGTACACAAATATTTTGGACAATGTGGCATTACTTTGGTACAGCTCTGTGTCTCTACCAACATGACCAATCACCGTATCATACACCATGCAGTGTTGAGGCTTGGTTTGAGGAACAGAACATCTGCAAACTACATTGGCTAGCCTAAAGTCCAGATCTCAATTCCATCGAGCATCTTCTGGATTAACTAGAATGCTGTATCTATGCACGCCCATCAGCCCCCCACATCACTATCTGAAGCTCTCCCTGAAAAAAAGGAAGCAAATCCTTTCACACATCTACTGGAATTTGGCGGAAAGCGGACTAGGAGAGTTACTGCAGTCACTGAGACCAAAGGCGGCCCAACACCGTATTGCAAAATGAAAATAGGTGATGAAATTTTATTTTATGTGTGCCCAATACTTTTTTCACATAGTGTGTAAGCTGATTGGAGGTGAATTACAGGTGGCCTTATGATGGTGGCTTATAGGTGGAGGTGTGAGGCTTATTTTTGATGGATGTATTGGGAGTCGTTCACGCATGACAAATATATAATATGTATTACAGTACAGGCCAAGAGGTTGAGAGTCTTTAAGTCTCACCTGCACACTGTGAAACAAACTACAATGTACATGCAAACTTTGCTGCGTATTTTCTGATGCAGGCAATATGTCCCATGTGGATGTATTCTAATGCTGTTGGTGGATTATGGGCGGAGGGATAACATTGATGGTGGGTTAGATGATGATTTAGGAGGTTGTTTATGGGTGGAGGCAAGATGCTGATTGGTGAAGAGTTGTTGAATTTATCCTCCCATCTTATTAAATGCTGTTATGGGTGACCTTTAGGGTGCTATTACATAAGCGCTAACAGCTGCCCTTACAGCTTGTGTAATAGTAGCGTTAAGATTATTAAACAAGTCCAGTTGCTTTCGCCATGCCACTGCCTGATAAACCATGAACTAAATGAGATTATGTAATCTGGAGTAAAGGTGCATTCAAAAAGGCAGGCTAACCTGATGACAGAGCCATTCATCTTAGCAAACAGTAGTCTTAGAACTTTCTCCTTTTGCTCCCATGTCAGATCTCCAAAATCAACTCTTCCACTCTGAATATGTGACCTAGGAAACAAACACTTCATTAACAGACCAGTCTAGTGCAATGAGAGGCATTTGGTGGATCTGTGCGGGGTCTTGTAAGGTGGTTTCTTGGAAAAGCTATCGCATTCGTTGCATGTGTGCAGACATGCACATACGTAAGAATCTGTGCAATATAACTTTGGCATACTTTCCTAAGTAATGGAGAAAAAAGTTGCTTATAGCCCTGGGCACTGAAGAGCAGTAAAGCCAACATCAATGCGTGGATAGTTTAGTTGTAGTTATGGGTTTCATTTGGTAGGTGTTGAGTGGTGGATCTGCATGCCACAGATGCCTATGCACTGAGATTACGGGTCATGCAGTGACATGCACACATAATTAGTACTTGAAATCAGGTGATGAGTGCTGGATGCAAGTGGAGGCTGTGTGATGAGTACTTGGAGTAGGATGTCAGATACCCAATGATGAACGTGCTAAATGTATAGTACCATGGAACCCATGTAATGAATGGGAAATTGGAGTAATTATCAGGCAATGGTCTCTGGCTATATGGAAGAGGTTCTTGGCTCCAACTCTTTACATTACCAATTCTCGGCTTCCATGAGGTCATGGCTCACATCGTTTGTGCTGTGCTCTCTGTTGTGAAAGGTTCGGACCTTGGGATACTGCTCAATCCCTGTGGCTGCCATCCTCATACGGCTGTGATATGCCATCTGTGCCACGTCCTGATAATAGTTCCTGCTTGACTTGATCTCTTGTCTGACATGCTCCAGTGCCTTAAGAAAGAAGAGTTCAACCTGGGTCCTCTCCTGCAGGATATTGTGGGCAAGTTTTTTCACCCTGTTTATCTCTCTGTCCTTCAACGATAGAGTTTTCTTCAGATTTTGCAACTCTACGTTTCCTGCTTGATCAGCCACCTGGAGTTGTTGGGTTTTCTGCAGAACACGCTCCTTCTCCAGAGCACTTTCCAGGGTCCTGATGGTCTGCTGTAATGTCTGAATCTGGGCACTCCTCTCAGTTCCTTGGTGGATCTTTTCTTCAATGAGCTGCTGGTTGGTTTCCTGTTCAAGAAGAAAAAAAAAACCAAAACATCATTATGAAGAGTATGTAAGAGCAATTTCACATCTGTGTCAGAACCTCCAGATAGAGGTTCCATCACAGATGCAGCTAAAAATATCGGAAGAAAAAGCGCTGCATGCCAAAGCCGGACAGCTGGGCAAAAAGCGGGTGGACCCCATTATAGTCAATGGGGTCAGTCTGGCACAGTTTGGTTCCGTCCAGATATGAAACTGTTCAGCCATGGGAATCCCTCTTTCCTGCTCCCCAAATGGAGCATAAAAGCGGAATTCCCAATGCAGATGTGAAACCACCCTTAAAATTTAGGGTGGTTTCACACCTGCGTTAGGGCTCGGTTCAGGATTTTTGCCTCTCTGCTCACCTGCATTAGGGCTCAGTTCAGGGGCTCCGTCTCTCTGCTCAGCCTATGGAGGTTGTAAAACTGAAATAAACTGAACAGTTTTTTCTCCTTTGATTTTAATGGGTCTTCAAAAAAAAAAACTGAAGGCTTTCAGTCTGCTTCAGTTCTGTTTTTGCTTTGGTTTTTTTTTCTTGTTTTTTTTTTTACTGGAATAAAGACGCAGCAGACTGTGAAACCACCCGATCAAGGAGTAGGAAAGGGGAAGCCCCATGGCTAAACAGTTCCATCTCTGGACAGAAATGAACAGCACCAGTGAGACCCCCATTGACTATAATGGAGTCTGCCCGCATTCTGCCCAACTTTAAACAAAAGAAAAAGTGCTTGCAGCTCTTTTTCTTCTAGTATTTTCAGCCAGATCTATGTTGGAACCTCCGGAGGGAGGTTCTAGCGCAGATATGAAGCCGCCTTAGAAATACTGGCCTACTGCACGAGATGCAGTTTTACCTAATCAGAGGGTACCGTACAGTCATACATGACATTGAAGCTGCTCCTTGGAAGAGGCTGCTGTATTGATATAGCTATACTTTAAGATGGTGGACAAACCAAGGGAAATGGCTGCAAAGCTTTTTGCTTAAACGAGTTGCATTCACCTTTTAGTATCACTTTTCCTTACGTCCTAACCAGCAGCACAATAGTAGGGTATTTCTGTCCCTGTGTGCTGGTAGGACAAATTAAAATACTAATGAAATAACTAAATTGGCATGTAAGCCCCCCAACATTATATAAAACTGAGCTAGTCCCTCCCACCTTGTTTTTTATTCTGTCTTCTGCATACCATAGCACAGAATCTTTGTTTCCTGTACCCTGCTCAAAAATAAATAAGGAGACACTTGGTTTAACTTGCTGTATGTTCCTTTTTTCCTTTGTCATTATTTCTGTATTGCATGATTTTGTATTATTTTAAGTGTTGACTCCTCATTGAATCTAAAAACACCTTTTTTGATTGTGACAATTGAATGGTTTAATATTGTCATTGGTGATGTAAAGGGGAATACTTTTAGCATCACAGCATAACCTCAAGTCACTTGAACTTCAGGCTGTCAGTCTGTCCAGTCAGGAAGCATAAAGGATTGCAACTCAATTTCACCTGCTTTGGTGCAAATTAAAGTGATAACAGGTGCAACAACAGAACACAGAAAAAGGGAATGGCTTTGCAGGTGGTGGCCTCAGACAGCAAGTCTGCTTTTCCTTCCCAACTGATTCCTCTCTAGCTTTGCATTTTGCTATTGTCCTTGTCACTAGTGGTAGCATGAGGCATTGCCTGCAGCCCAATCGGGTTGCACAAGTAGTCCTGCTTCTCCAGGATAACACATCCATATGTGCCGTCGCAAGGTTTGCTGTGTGTCTTTTGAGGAGAGATACGAGGGGTTACTGCCAGAGCCCTACAAAATGACCTCCAATGGGTTGCTGATCTGAATGTTTCTGAACAAATTGTCAACCAGCCCTCATGAGAGTGGCATGTGGGCATGGTGTCCTGTAGGGGGATCTGTGCTCACAGTCCAGCATTGGTCAGCTCAATTGTTTGCGAGACAACCTCAGAATTCTTGGCCCATTCTTTTCACAGATGAGGACAGATTCACACTGAGCAGATGTCTTTTGTTCATCCAAATCTGATGTGTGATTCAAGTGTTCCCTTAAAAAAATTTTTAAGAAATGTATTTTTCCTAGGAAGATTTAGAATCTCCTTATCCTCTTACAGGGGAAAAAACAAGCGTCTCAAGGCTCCTAAGCCATCCATTGCTAAATGCATTAAAGGAGTGTTTCTCACTACCCTCATCCACAAAGCGCTCCACAGCACTGCCCCACCCTACATTGCTTCCCTCATCTCAATTCACCAGCCAGCCTGGGCCCTCCGCTCTGCTAATGAAATTAGACTGAGTGCCCCTTTAATTCGAACCTCTCATTCCCAGCTCCAAGACTTCTCCAGAGCGGCACCTGTCCTCTGGAATGCGCTATCAAAAACTATCCGGGCAATCACTGACACACTAAACTTCAGGTGTGCTCTAAAAACGCACCTCTTCAGGGAGGCATACCATATCTCCTAAACCAAACCCCTTGGTACTCCACCTGATAACATGCTCCCTGTCCTGCTGACTGCAATCCCTGCTAGCCGTAATCAACCGGCACCTGCAGTCATCCTTATTCCGACACTATACGGCCTGACCATTGTCTCTGTGTATAGCATCCCTCAGTCACCACCTCGCCATACCGCGCACATCTCCAGCCCATTCTCTTCTGTATCACCCCATTATTTGTAGTGTGTAAGCTCGTTGGAGCAGGACCCTCACCCCTATTGTTTCCATCAATTGATTACTTCATGCAACCTTTGTCTTGTGTTATTTCCCCCGGCGGAATATGTTGGCGCTATATAAATAAAGATTATTATTTTTACCAAACTCCCACAACCTTAAAGGGGCTAAATGGGTCCCCAATGCTGAAAATATCCTCTCTCCTGGTTCCTCACAGTGTTTCGCAATGTAGCTCTTGATCACTCTTCTGACTCAATGTTTACAGGATGATCACAGATTGATCACTGTCATTAGCTGCAGCAGCCTAAAACGTTCCATATACAGGCTGCTGCAGCCTGTAAATATTATGTCAAGAGAGAATGGGAGCTGTACTGCTGAACACTGTGAGAAGCTCGGAGAGATGAGCAGCGGTTGGTTTATTTTTTTTATCATTGGGGACCCATTTAGTTAGTTTGAATAACTCTAACAACTACTTTAATAAAGTGTTAAAAGCATGCCTAGCAATGTAGTCCCTGGTTTCTACCACCCCATACATCCAATCATGTAACCCCTGCAGATCAAAAAATATTTTGGATTCCTAGTGTCAAATCAGAAGTTTATCGTGTGCAGAGTGTATCATGTGACCACTATTCCAATGTAAAAATCTACACTTCCCATGAATCCTCAGGAATTCACTAACACTTTTTAAAGCAGTTTTCTGGAGTTTGAAAAGTCACATATTTTTGCAAAGGTAGGACTTGCTCAAAAAATAGCGATTTCTGCCTTTTTGCCTCCTGGTTGCCACTGTACTAAAAGTGGGTAGGACTTGAAAAGTGGCATGGCTTTGTGGGCTCATTGCATTTACTATAATTTTAAGCCACAAAATGGCTTAAAATATAGCTGAAATCTTTGCCCTTAGCTGGCATGGATTTTAGTCTGGCACAGTGACTGATCAGGCATGTGAGATGTGCAGTTCTTAATAAACTTGGCACACTTCTTTTGGATCTGTCCTTATTTAGACTGGCATATAAAATACCGGAATATGTAAATTACTCCCCAAGTTGTCAATTTTGTGCCTCCAATTACTTGTAATCACCTGTTCTACTATAGATATGCTGTTTATTCATTGGTGGGCAGTGTGTGAAGTGCTGTGTGCAGGCTGAGGACTGGGTCTTTTGAGCTGTGCTACACCAATGCACAATGCAGTACAGCAGTGACGGGAAAGCAGAGCTGAGCACTTCAGTAGCAGACTGGCACTAAGTACTTCATTGTGCATGCCTGCCCTGTACTTCTAGGACAGAGCTACTGCGTAGCTGACTTTGGCAAAGCATTGATGGCTCTACATTGAAAGAAAAGACTATTCTACAAATGTTCATGCTGCTGGCAATGAACTGGAGCAGGACATAGCCAATGGCATGGGATCACAATTCGGGTAGGACTTGAGGCAAAGAATTTCTTTGAACAATTTTAAAGATTATTTGCAAAGCACATAATTTAGCAAAACTAAAGTGTTGTTTATTCAGACCTGTTCTTAATTTTGTAAATGCGGTACTCCTTTTAAGGATGCCATTAGAATTTCTTACAAATTAGAGTTCTGAGCCACCTGAATTTTTAAGAGCCCATCCCACCAGTGCCGTTTCCACCAATTCGGGCGCAAGAAGTTTAATCCCTTTGGATCAAACCTGTAATGCAGCCTCTTGAAGCTTGCATAATACCTTTGCTAACCACTATAGGTTGAATTTTGGAAGGAACTACCTTTTGGGCAGCCTATTCTGAATTCTGTCAGCCAAAGGACCCTCCAACTAGTTACTTAATTCCGATTCATGTGCTGCTTGTAAGGATGTAAAGGAAGTATTGATTTCTAATGTTAACCTGTTTTCCTTTAATCCTAACAGTAGTGCAAGCCTCCTGCCCTAGTTCTATGCTACCACTTTATAATAAACACAAGATGGAAGGGGCTAGTCCAGCCTTATGTAGAGTTTGGGGGACTTGTTTACCAGTTTAAATATTTCAATAAAGATTCCATCTGTCGTACCAGTACGCAGGGTCAGAAATACCCCCATATTGTGCTGATCTTAGGGCTAAGAGAAAACAGATTAATATTAGAAATCAACACTTATCAACGCTATAGTATTGAAGAAAGGACACAAGCTGAAAGAATTCACTTGCTACTGAAATGGAGGGTCCAATGCCTCTAATTGACAGAGTTACTTAAATGTAAACCATGAATATATGAGAGAGTAGTTAGGCTGGGAAAGTAATTGACACAGGCTCGAAAACACTGACCGATGGGACCGCATCATATAGGGAGAGAGGGTAGGTGTATAAAGAGCCCTGTCGCCTCAGTAGGTACCGATGAAACACTTAACCTTTATACAGAGAGGTACTGACCTTCTCCTGTAGCAGTTGCTTCTTATCCTCCTGCAGTTGTAGCACTGTTTTCTGTAAGTCATTAGACTGGTTCACATGATAAGAAATGGCTTCTTTCAGACGCACATTCTCCTTAAAGACTGATCTGCCAACATCACCCAACTGCCTGAAAAATCAATATAGCATTTGGTAAGGCAAATGCATAATCTGACCAGGAACATGATCGGCCACACATTGACAATTTAATGCAAGCCATACATGAAATCTTGCTCATTCAGCTGACGACTCTTTGCTCCCCCTCCAATAAACCTGCAGTCCTGTTATTTCATAAGTTTTTGCTCTGCGATTTTTGTGTGATGCGTTTTTAACATTAGAAATTCCCATTGACATTCGCGTGAAAAAAACATGCATTTTTATTACTAATTGGTGCAGAAATCCAGGGAATTTCAAAGAGTTCACTTGCTTTTTCTTGCAAATGTATAGTCAAGAAAGGCAGAAAAAACTTATAGGTTTCTGATAAGGAGCATTATATTTAACAAGAGGGTAGTTAGGCAGGTCTGGGGGCCTTACTGTCTCCCCTAAAAGGCAACTGAAGACCATTATCTCACACAAAATCTAGTAGGGATGCTATTCTCTAAATGTATCTTTGGTATTAGTGCAGTATGTCTCCACCAGAAGTATGGGTTGGCCAGGCTGACCTACAGGTAATGCCCAGGTTACGCCTAAGGGTGACTACCCACTACAGTTTTTTTTTCCACTGTGAAATTTGCAGCATTTTTGTTTCTGCAGGGATCTATGGGACTTGTAATGTTAAAATCGCAATTTACCGTGAAATCGCGATTTTACGCGATCGCGATTTTAACATTACAAGTCCCATAAACCCCTGCAGAAAAAAAAACGCTGCGAATTTCGCAGTGAAAAAAAACTGTAGTGGGTAATCACCCTAAGGGCGCCCACCCACTGGCGATTTTTTTTCCCTGCGAAATTCGCAGCATTTTTTTCTCTGCAGGGGTCTATGGGACTTGTAATGTTAAAATCGCGATCGCGCAAAGTCCCATAGACCCCTGCAGGGAAAAAAAAAATCGCCAGTGGGTGGGCGCCCTAAAGACAAAACCTCCCGAGTGGAGACATACTGCTATAATGGGCCATTTACACTGGACGAATGTCAGGCACACGATGCCTGACACTGGTCTCTGTGTGTACTCGCTCCCATGCTGCTGCACAGAAGCGAGTATTGCTGGCCTTCCTATGGACTACCACCCGACTACCATCGAAAAGCCTTCCTATGGACTACCACCCGACTATCACTCCTGAGCAAAAGTCATTCTGTGAATGGAGAAGGAGCGGGTTGGAGAACGTTCTGGCCCACCTCCATTTACAGTAAAGAGGTAATCATTCATAGTTGAACGACTGCCTGATTACACGGCCCGACAGTCGCTTAGTTTTTAGTTCTGCTAAAAACCAAGCAACTTCGACAAGTGAGCAATTTCTCACTCAGTGCCCTGTCAGCAGCCCTGTGTGTATATGGGATGACTATCACCCAAATTCACTATTTCCAGCGATAATTCGGTCCATAATCCCTTCGTGTAAAGGTACCTTAAGAATGAATTCCATCCATCCAACATGCAGGCATGGCACCATGAGGGCAGCAGCTGCTCCATTATGCCAACATTTATATTTGACAGAATACTTAACAAAAAGTAAACATTTTAGAAAGTTCACATTTGAGCAACCAAGGAGGGCCCTGAGCCTTGGAGAGGGGAACTATACTTTGAGGCGTAAAGGGATTATCTGAGAAATTAATTTATACCTATAATGTTAAAGCATAAAAGGAAACCGTACTCACCTGTTCTTTTCCCTGGCGATCCAACACTGACGCCACACTGGACCTCCTGGTCTTTATTTACAAGCGGGCAGCAAGTGACCTCTGCAGCCAATCAGTGACCTCAGTGGTCATGTCCCATACTAGTGATATGACTGCTCAGTGGTGGGAGCAATGATGCCAGAAGTACGGCACACGACCATCGCTTGCCTGCAGCAGTCATGTGCTATATAAGGCATTAAGACTGCCTGATCATAAATGGTGACCGGCAGGGAATCGCAGAGGTTTCAGCAGTGGATTATTGGAGAAGAAAGAACTGTTTCTTTCTGTGTTTTAGATAATCCCTTTTAAAAACACACATTTCTAGAATAAATATGGCTGAAATCAAAGGGTTTTTACTATGATACAGCAATAAGGAGCATACACATTCTAGTGCAGGGAGATAATTTATCTTAAAGATGCAAATAATGAGTCGTCACAACAAAATGAATATTAAATAGGTAGCAGAGACTTACACGACTGCCTCGGTGTGAGCTTTCTCTGCCAGCATCATAATCTTCTTTTCTGCCTCCTTCTCCAAACGTTGCTGCGAAAAACAATCCAAAAAATACTAATCAAAACCACACACAAAGGGGATAGCTACAGAGAAGACTTTTACTAGAGGCATATGAAACTCAAGTAATGGCCGTGGCAGATGGGAAGATTTACCCCCCAAACTGCTGGTGCCTCTTTCAGTTGTGTTTCACATGTCCACGGAGGAGCACCTCCTGTGTCTACCTTCTCAGTATTATATTCGACACAGAGCTTAAATATTTGGGGTTTTGCACAGAATTACCATAACTTAAGAATTACTTTGTATTCTGCGGGATTTCCTTGTATCCATCCCCTGATTGGCACTTGTCAATAACCTTAGCAATGAGGTTTTTGGAGAGTTCTTTTTGTCTTCATTGTGTCATCATCAGTTGCAGCTTCCTGGTTATAAATACTGCAATAACTGTAGACATCTTGACTGCACAGCATTATCTTTCCAAGTCATAATTTATATAAAAAATACAGACTACACATAGTCATGTGACAAATGCCTATGTGTAGCCTGCGCCGTGTAATTAAATGCAATAGTTATTTTTTTAATTTCGCTTTTAAGTGTAGTTAATGTTAGTGTTAGCTGTTTAGTCATTGGCGACCTCAAGGGGCTGAATCCTTAATGCAGTGAATCCAAACCATGGAGCTACAGGAACCTGCCAGTGGCGGATTGCCCGGTCAATTCACTGGAAAAAGGAAAAAAAAAAAAAATCACATCCTAGGGCTCCCCCATCCTCCAAGACTCCAGTTTACAAGGTAGCCTGGTGAGGCTATAAAGTTAGAAATAAATCTGGTCCGGTCCTGCCTAACTTCTGGTAATCTGCTATGTGACCACTGTGGCCAACTGGACACAATGGTCACGTGTAACCGTGCAACCTGGACGTCAGGGAGGATTGAAGTTGAAGAAAGGACCGCCGGAGTAGAGCAGCTTAGACAGTAAATGGGGCAAGTGTGGTGTTTTTTCAACTTATATACAGCATAAGAGAGGCTGGGGAAGCACTATTCTTGATGGGGGTCAATAAGGGGCAGCATTATTATTGACAGGGGGGGGGCCACTATTAATGGCAAGACAATTAGTGGGATCATTATTACTGACAGGGTTTATCAAATGGCAGTATTTTTTATAATGGGGCAACAAGGGAGGTCAGTAATAATGACGGGGCAACAAAGAGAACATTTTTAATGATGGGAACATGGAGAATTTTTAATTATTGGGCAATAATGGGAGCATAAAAGGTGGGTATTATTACTACTGCGGCCACTGAGAAGAGTCACTACTGTGCCCACTATTACTATTAGGGCTACTGGAATAACGGAGGTAAACTCACATATCATGATAAGTTATGCACCTAGCTATGCCCCCTTACCACAATCCCTTTTTAGCTGGGGTGCCCCACAATAAAACTTTTTCCCAGGGGTGCCTCAAGGCTGAAAAGGTTGGAAAACACTGCCTTAAGCCGGCTGCACACGAACGGATTTGCATTGCGGAACCCGTGGTCGGCGTCTGCACCGCGGATCCGAAGCAAATACCACCCATAGCTTGCTATGGGAAATTGATTCTTCCTGAACACTCACGGAAACCAATTGCGGTTTTCACAAGTGTAGCAAAAATCGCAGCATTCTCTATTTTCATGTGGGGTAAGCATGGGTGGCTTCCATTGAAGTCAACAGAAGCCGTTCGACCCCCGGTTCATCCGCAATTGACATTGATTCCGTGTCATCGCCTAGCACCAAAGAAATAAATAAACATTTAAAAAAATCTGTACTGCACATGTCCAACGGCGAGCTGTGCGGATCATCTGCAATACAGATGAAAAGAGAAAATGACAGGTACGCGCGGATGCTGGCCGCGCACAGGGTCGGATTCCGCTGTGTGCTCCCGCATGCAGAATCTGACCCGTTCGTGTACAGGATGCCTTAAAGGCATTGCTCGAAGAAAAATATTGTTTATAGTTAACTGAAGCCCATAATTCTAAACATTTTTTGTATTTACACTTAATAAAAAATGCTTATATCCCCAGATATTCCAGGACTAAGGTTAATATAGTGCCACCTATTCTGCATCAACCTCAGTAAATTTTCCAAGGTGGTCACACATGCTCAGTCTTGCATGACTTTCTGCTCCACTGGTTATGTGGAGGGATCTTTGCTGTGGTGAGCGGCTGCTTCTGAAGTTGCTGTAACTTTTCTGATGTCAGAAGAGATGCTGAACAAGTGATAAGAGAATGAGAAAGCATTACTACAGAGAAGCAAGACTAAGTGTGTCCACCTTAAAACATACTGAGGTGGACCAGACATAGAAAGGCTAGTCAATAGAACCAACAGTCGATGCTATTGTAACTTCAGTCCTGGAATATCTGGGGATAAACAATTTTTGGATTTACACTTATTTAAATAAAAATACTAAATATGGTCTGAATTTAACTATGAACAATATTTTTAAAGGGCAACCCCTTTGAATGCAGAAGTGACTGACTGTAGATCATCATCTGGTCATAAGCAGGAAAATTACCTTTTCCTCAATGAAGTGCCTCTCAATGGTGGAGAGAGCTTTTTCATGATCCTTTTTGGCTCTGAGGAGACTGTCCTTAATCTGTAGGGAAACAGCGTGAATCTAAGTGAGTGCTCCATATTGTCATTATCTGAAATAAATGCTGGGGGAAGGGGGGCTCGACCTCATCCAGTTCTCTTTCCAGTTCCATTTTGTGTCTTCGGAATTCTTTCATCCTTCTGAACTCGGACTGAATGACCTGCATTTCATGGGTCCTACGGGAACATTCCTCTTCCAGACCAGAAATCTGCTTCTGATACTTTTCCACCTGTCAAAGAACAGAATACCTTTAGTTACCCACCGAGAATGGTCGGACTGTGGGGCAAGAAGAGTAGAGACTCCTAATGATGAGTGGATAATAACTCCCAGCATCACACACACGGTCACATAAAATATCATGCAGCTATAATGGTATCTTACTGTACAACTACTATTATCTGTCAATGCACTTTCCATTGGTGCAGACTATGGACTTTCAAGCTTCTGCTACTTCCTAGGTAGCTGTGGTCCTTCCAGTTGCATAAGGGTGAAGGTTTGTCGATAAGTCAATGTGTGGTAAGAAGATTATGATGAAGATATAGGTCTGTGTTTTGGGAACTACACACTGAAAACAATTTAAGGAGAGGCATAAAGAAGAAATTCCAGAAAACAGAACAAGGGTCTGTTAAAAAATCCTGCAAGAATTAAGGACAGCAGCCTCATGGAAAGTCTTGCTATGAGGGTGTCCTAGATGCATCAGTAATGTGGGAGGCCTGAAGCTGGGGTGAAGTCTAACTGATTGTTTCCTGCCCGATGTTGGACATCTTAGAGTGTTACGGTATGACCTGGGCGCCACTCTGACCCGTCCTACACGAGCAGAACTGCTGGAGGACAACATTCTACATTTGGCTGCCAACACTCATCCCTGCTCCAGTCTATATGAACACATCATTCAAAAGTGTCTCATGGTTAACAGCCTCAAAAATTCCTCCAGAAGCAGTTTCCATATATCACTTACTTGTGTTTCGGTGAAGCTGTGTCGGTGTGACAGTTGAGCAAATGATGGTCTGTTCCACATAAAGCAGCCACCATTCACATAACACTGGGTGCATAACATTTAATGGGCGCTTAGATACTCACCATCTGGTCTTGCTTCTCTTCGGCCATCTTCTTCTGTGTTATCAGTTGTTGCTGAAGTTTCTCAATCTTTAAGAGAAGAAATGAAAACCGTTATTGCGGTAATAGTCTGATTCTGGAGGCCATTGTGACGTAAAGCATACCTGAGTTTTCAAAGAAATTTTCAAAGGCAGCCCGGGTCTCCATTGGCCACTGTTTTGCACCCAGTATAAGCTCTATTACTTCAGCTTTCCATGTTTCCTATTTTTCTGCTGCTCTGCAGTCCACTTACATGTGTGTTGGGTGGGGGGGGGGGGGGTGTCCTAAGCCAGCCATTCTGCCAGTACTATAGGGGTTGGGACTTCACCTCCCACACTTCCCATGCTGCCTTGCATTGCCCAGCTCCAATCAGTTGCAAGGTATCAGGCAGGATAATATGGATCTACCTTGAAATACACTGATGTGACTTTAGGCTGTCTGGGGTGGCAGCACCTGGGGTACCCCGGATTTCACCCGTGACCCCCTGCAAGCAAGATATGGTCTTTGCTACAAAGTCTCCAAGTCGTTACGGGTCCAGATAGTCTCAGTAGTGTGGCTGCTAACGCCACACTGAGTCAAATTGCATTACCTAATCGTGTGGACAGATGAATATCAAAAAACACTAACTATGGTCAGGGCTAGAGACTTAGGTGCAATAACGAGGTCCAAACTGCAACCGCTGGTGCTACCAATGAAGTGAATGGAGTGGTAGCGGATGCGTCAGGGTTGATATCTCAGAATCAGAGGGGGTTCCTGAGGTCAGACCTCTACTGTTCAGCAAGTTATCTCCTACCTTAAGGATAGGGAATAACATGATGTGATAGGAATACCCATTTAAACCCCCAAAATGTTCACATCTACTCTTAGGCAGACTTCTACGGAAAGTATTGAACCCCTAACTCTTACAGAAGTTTTTTCATGTCCTGGGTGACACTCAGATATGTAATAAAGCCAGTCTTATTACAGAAGACTACTCACAAGATGTTTCCTAACATTGACAGACAAAGTTCGTGGCCCCATGTATTCCATCCATGTGTTCTTAAAATGACCCTCCAGTCCTGGGCAAACAAAGATGGCTGTACCACTTCTCTGATCACCTGGTGCACACTGTACACTAGTATGCATCATTAGTATAAGACACTCATGCTGCTTTGATTGGCAGTGCTGGTCACATGTCAGAAGATCATGTAGCGTCTTTACTACCGATGCATATTGATGTACAATGTGCGTTAGGTAGTCAGAGAAGCGGTTCGGCCATCTTTATTTATCCAGGGCTGGAGGGTCACTTTAAGATTACTTAAGTCAATAATTGTAAAGCCATTATTTATGATGTCAAGAATCTCTACACTTACTAGAGCGCATACAGAGATTGGAGAAAAAGGCCTGGATGGCTCAGTGGAGAGAGAAGCCAGCTGCAGTGTAAGAGGTCCTGGGTTTGAGTCCTGACATTATCACTCAGGATATTCAATGCTTTGTTTAGGGATCAGCCCTATTCTCATTTGCACAAGGAAAGACTAGAAGCAATGGGATGAAACTGAATAGGAGAAGACACAGATTAAATATTAGAAAAAAACTTTTGGACAGCAAGGGTGATCAATGAGTGGAACAGGTTACCACAGGAGGTGGGGAGTTCATCAAACAGAGGTTGGACAGACATCCGTCTGGGATGATTTAGTAAATCCTGCACTGAGCAGGGGGTTGGACCAGATGACCATGGAGGTCCCTTCCAACTCTACCAGGCTTTGATAATCATATATTCACTGAGTGGAACATCTATCGCTATAATGTCACCTGCACGTTTAATAAGATCATACTGAACAGTTTTTGTTAGATGTTGAGCTACTCATCAGCAGCAGGAGCCTAGACAGGAGACTAGCAGGGAATGGCATGAACTTGGAATCCACCTAAGTATTAATACTGTTCCTCAAATGTGGTTCTTGTATAAAGCTTTCTGGTTTACATAGCACAGTATGGGCCCCTGGAATCTTTACTGGGACCATTGCTCTTTCTAAGAGTTGCATAGGCTGGACGTCATAGAACTTTCTCTATATTTGCAGGTGACAGGGAGCTCTGTAGTGTAGATACTGTACAGCAGAGGTCCCAAAACTGTTATACCTTGTGAGCCACACTGAATTATGAGTAATGGTTGGGAGTCAAACTGAACTAAAAAAAATGAAGGAACCATATACTAAATATGGAGAAATAAGTACTCACAAATTAGCCAATACATATTGCAGTGTAAATGTGACAATGGCAATTTACCATTCCAATTTGCATTATTCAATGGTTAGGAAATTACTGTGGTAATGTCAGTGCATAAGGCCATAACTCGGAAATCTGATGGCAGGGCACTGGATGGACATCACTGCTGTACAGAAAGTCTTATACCTACAGGGTGACCTGGGGAGACAAGCTAGGGATATACAACTGAATCACTATTGAACACGTTTACCACAGGAAGGACTCAAAGCCAGTTTGCTGCATGAAAAGCTAAGCTATAATGTTATATAGTGAAAACAGGTAGGAAAGGTCTGAGTCCCTTCCTTACATTCCCTATTTCTTCTGAGTCCATTTCTGGCTTTGGCACAAAAAAACCGCAGCATTCTTCCATAGAATGCTGTGTGTTCAACTACCCTTATATTAGAAGTCCGTAAAAAAGATTTCAAGGAACTGAAGAAAGTTAAAAAGAGGGGCAACCAAATAAATGTAAGACAAGGAGGACCTCTGGTAGTAGGGAAGGGTGGCAGATAGGGAATTTACCATCTTATCTTTCTTCTCATCCTGCTTCTTAAGGAATCCTATGACTTCCAGCATGTCCTTCTCCAGCTGATACTGGTTCTTTGTCAGCTCCACATTGTTCTGCGCCAGGCTGCGTGCAGCTTCCCGATACTCGGCTCTGGAGGACTCGGTCACCTTCAACCGGGCCTCCCACACGGCCGCACTTGCCTTTGCTCTCTCCACCTCTGACTCTTTATCCACTTTAGGTTCATGCTTTCCAACTGTCTTTTTTCTAGAAGCAAAAAAAGTTCTGGAGGTGAGCAGAATCTGCCCTAAAAACACTGCATGACGGGGAGTGGGGTCTTCTGTTATCACTGCATGACGGGGAGTGGGGTCTTCTGTTATCACTGCATGATGGGGAGTGGGGTCTTCTGTTATAACACGGGTGGAGACATACTGTAGCGGCTGATTTATTAAGACCAACGCATCATACACTGGTCTTAATATGCAGTCACCCTATTGGAAGATGCGCCTAGTATGTTAAAAGGCACGCGCTTCTTAGGCCGGTTTCACACAACTGGATTTAAACAGTGAATTCCGCGATTGGCATTCGCTTGGATGATCCGCGGTAAATGCGGGCATTGGAAGGCATGCATTTTTGAATTTTCCTTAACACTCATAGATACGAAATCACAGCATGCTCTATTTTATTGTGGATTCCGCAAAGACGGCCTCTATTGATGTCAATGGAGGCGTCTGACCCGGAGACCATAAACAATTCCTATTGCATATGTGCTGCAGCTACCCGCATCATCGCTAAGTGACGGTGCAGGAAAAGAAAGCAAAAAAACCTACAGTGTATGACTGCTGTGAGCCTCTGGGGTTATACGCAATACAGCAAAGTGCCGTACGCAGGGTCACAGGCTCGCAGTCGGAATCTGCCGAGAGCCTCCTGCAATGCGCAATCCAACCCGTGTGAGCCCAGCCGTAACCAGGCTTTCCAAGAGTTTAAATGGCATCAGTCGTTGATCGTTGGGGGTTGCCACTGGGGATACCCACTCATCTTCTGACTGAAGTGACAGCAGCGCACAAGTGAACGCCGCTGTCACTTCAGTCCTTATCAGGCACAGCATCGTGCACTGTATAGTGGCTGTGCCCGGTACTGCAGCTCACCACAAGTCACTTCCATGAGACTGAGCTGCTCTCCTGTGACTGATGAACATGGCATCACAGGCCTGAGTGCCGTGGCTTCTTTAATTACCTTGGCCCCCTCATGCAGTGGAGCACCATTGATCCTGACAATATGTCATTAATAGTTCAGCTCCGGAAAACTCCCTTTAATACATTATACACATCTCAGGCCAGCCGAGCTCCAGAATAAGGGGCTACAAGCTGCCGAGGATTTCAGTTATAAATTTACACGAGTTTTTTTGGTGAAAATTATAGGAAATCTCATGTGCCCGTTAGGCTTTGATACCTTTTTTCTAAACCGCTTTGATAAAAATGGCAAGCAGGCACAAAAAGCCCAAATGCTGCAACTTTCTTTGCTCAAGTGATACATCCCTGGCAGGGGTCCTAGGGAGTAGGGTCTTATAACACACTGAGGTGGGCTGCTGAGGCTCTACATCCCTGGCAGGGGTCCTAGGGAGTAGGGTCTTATAACACACTGAGGTGGGCTGCTGAGGTTCTACATCCCTGGCAGGGGTCCTAGGGAGTAGGGTCTTATAACACACTGAGGTGGGCTGCTGAGGTTCTACATCCCTGGCAGGGGTCCTAGGGAGTGGGGTCTTATAACACACTGAGGTGGGCTGCTGAGGTTCTATCTGCTTCCCACAACTGCTCGCACTGTCTCCTCTCGGTCACCTCTTGCCCTTCTTGCCCCGCGCCGCTTTCCTCCGGATCCCGGCCATGGTGATAACGTAATCCTCCAAAGCTCCAAATGTATTGTTTACAGATGGCGCTGAGGTTACCATGGGGACAGCCCACGTGATATTACACCCAGTGGGCGGGGCTTGGATCGCCTCCTTGGAAGCAGTGCTAGTGCGAGCCGGGACGCATATTAACTTTTTCCACCCTACTTCTGCCCTAATCAGCAATTCCAGCAACCTGATTGGTTGTTTGCCTGGATGTGCACGAGGATAGAGAGATGTGCCCGTGAAGCAGTGAAGCCTGAGCCGTCAGTGGCAGTGATCGGGGCTCATGTTTATGCAGTACATATGGTGTGTTGTGGGAATATGGTGCATATCAGCATATATTAGTGTGTGGATACGTGTATGCAGGTTTGTGTGTTAGGCTACTGCGTGGGTGGTGTGCCAGCATGTGGTCATGTGTGTATGTAGTTAGCGTGTATGTGTTAGTGTTTTTATACAGTACATGTGGTGTGGTCCTGTGTATGTGGTACATATTAGCGTGTGGAGGCTGTGTGTGGTGTAGCCAGAGCATATAAGCGTGTGGTTCTCTGTGTATGTGTGGTTGTGTGTATGCGGTATGTGTGGTGTACTACCCTGTGGTTGTGTGTATTCAGTACGTTGAAGCATGTGTAGGCTGTGTATGCGTTGTGCAAGTGCGTGCTCCTGTTTATGCGGTACGTGTGGTGTATGTGTGAATATGGCGCGTGATGCATATTAGCGCCTGTGTTTGAGTACGCGCACTGCATATTTTAGCACATGTGCAAGCACAGTGCATATTTGCGCGTGGTATTAGCGCATGTGTGCGGGCACGGTGCATATTAGCGCATGTGCACACACGCTGCATATTACCGTATCTGCGCACACGATGCATATCAGCGCATGTGTAGACGCGCTGCATCTGCACACACGATGCATATCAGTGCATGTGTGAGCGCGGTGCATGTTAGCGCATGTGCAAGTGCGGTGCATATTAGCGCATGTGTCCACTTACTGCATATTAGCGCATGTGCGCGGCGGTGCATATTAGCGCATCTGCGCGCTCTGCATTATTAGCGCATCTGCGCGCACGATGCATATTAGCGCATGTGCGAGCGCGGTGCATATTAGCGCATGTGCGTGTGGTAATAGCGCATGTGCGAGCGCGGTGCATATTAGTGCACGTGCAAGCGTGGTGCACATAAGAGCATGTGCGCACGCAGTGCATAAATTAGAGCGTGTGTTCGTGTGCTCACTTTAGCATGTATACATTAGCACGCATGCTTTCGCCATGTTTGTGCGCACGGTGCATATTAGCGTGCGGGGTGCATATTAGGGTGTGTGCGCACGTGGAGTGCATATTAGCGTGTGGTTGTGTGTGTGGGGGGGTACCTGTTAGCTTGTGGTTGTGTGTGGTGTATCTATTACCCCCCACACACAACCACACGCTAACAGGCACTCCACTCCACCCCCCACACACAACCACACGCTAATATGCACTCCACGCGCGCACACACCCTAATATGCACCCTGCACGCTAATAAGCACCGTGCACACAAACGTGCGCAAACGCGCATACTAATGTGCGCGTAAATGTACACACGTGCACAAATAGGCGCTAATATGCAACACACGCTGATATGTACCACGTGCTAATATGCACCGCGCGTGCACATGCGCTAATATTCAGTGCACATGCTCTAATATGCATCGCACGCGCTTAAACACATGCGCTAATATGCACCGCGCGCACATGCGCTAATATGCAGTGCACGTGTGCATGTGCTAATATGCACCACGCACACATGCGCTAATATGCATTACGCGCGCACGCAAATATGTGCCATATTCACACAACACAGACTACACGTACCGCATAAACAGGACCACACACTTGCACAACGCATACGCAGCCTACACGTGCTTCAACGTACTGAATACACACAACCACAGGCTAGTACACCACACATACCGCATACACACGACCATGCCACACATACACAGAGAACCACACGCTTATATGCTCTGGCTACACCACACACACAGCCTACACACACTAATATGTACCACATACACACGACCACACCACATGTACTGTATAAAAACACTAACACAACACATACACGCTAACTACATACACACATGACCACATGCAAGCACACCACCACGCAGTAGCCTAACAAACATACCTGCACACACACATATCCACACACTAATATGCGCCACACAACACACTATATGTATTGCATAAACATGAGCATCGAGCTTCCGATCACGCTCCAGTGACTGCCACTGACTGCTCAGCACATGCTTCACATGCACATCTCTGTAACTCTATCCTCGTGCACATCCAGCCAACCCAAACAACCAATCAGATTGCTGGAATTGCTGATTAGGGCAGAAGTGGGGTAGAAAAAGTTAATATGCAGCCGGGACCGGTGCATGACGGGAAACAGGTGAGTGCGACGCTGACCCTGCCCCCACAGCGGAGAGGCGTCATAAATATACAAAGCTGTATATTCCCATATATAGATGTATATAGCGTGTATATGTTGTACACACGCCTATATACTATGTAGCAACTATACACCTTCACATGAACTAGTCATACACTTGTATATAGTGTGCATTCGCCTCTATATACTGTGTACCTCTATATGTAGCACCTATACACCTTCACATGAACTAGTCATACACTTGTCTATACTTCCATATATCACATATACATCTCTATGTACGTCATATGTGCTGGTTCTTCACTAGTATATACAGACTTCGTTACACTTCCATATACACACATCTGCGTTGTCTGAACATCCCCTTGTACAGCACCTACCTCCATGTACAGCACCTTCCTGCTTCTATGTGCTTTCAGTATGCACGGCTTCTAGTTTCTCCAGATGTGGACGTACACAAAACTCTGATTAAGGCAATAACTTCCCAGCTGTGTAATGTCCTGTGTATAAGAACCCGTTCGCCTCGTGGTTGGGGTTCCTGGTCTTCACCATCCTTGGGCCTCCACATCAGCGCTTTATTTCTGTGTATAAGAACCGGTACGCCTGGTGGTTGGGGTTTCTGGTCTTCACCATCCTTGGGCCTCCACATCAGCGCTTTACTTCTGTGTATAAGAACCCGTTCGCCTCGTGGTTGGGGTTCCTGGTCTTCACCATCCTTGGGCCTCCACATCAGCGCTTT
The DNA here is from genome assembly GCF_035609145.1 of Eleutherodactylus coqui. NCBI lineage: Eukaryota > Metazoa > Chordata > Amphibia > Anura > Eleutherodactylidae > Eleutherodactylus > Eleutherodactylus coqui. Next base: position 132,916,339 of record NC_089842.1, read on the forward strand.
ACTTCTGTGTATAAGAACCCGTACGCCTGGTGGTTGGGGTTCCTGTGCATCCAATTATTGGCTGCCAACAGTTAAGTCGTTTCCCCAAACACTGCATGCTGTGTGAATATATTAGTGGCTAAAGACTATTGCCCTCACAACCTGCCTAGCAATATATGTTTAGCTCATTTATGGACTCCGTAAAGGCCCATTTAGACACAACGATCATCGCTCAAAAGCCATATTTTGAGCGATAATCGTTGTGTCTAAACGTGTGCCCGTCGTGCACTATTCAATGATCGCTGACTTTTAGCTTGCTAAAAGACAAAAAGGAGCCTTATGAGGGTTCTCAGCGGGATACAGCTGAGGGTTCTCAGCGGGATACAGCTGATACTATTGTTTCAGCTGGTATCCCGCTTGGAGAATAAATCACAGGTATGCAGAAGACAAGCGGTCCAGCTTCTCTTCTGCATAACCCGCTCGGAGTGCTTAGCTGTATACCAGCTGTGCGCTCCGAGAAGACATCTGTATGCAGAAGACAAGCGGCCCCGCTTGTCTTCTGTATATCCCGCTCAAAGCACTCAGCTGTATATAACAGCTGAGCACTCCGAGAAGACAACAACTGTATACAGAAGATTGCGGTCCTGCTTGTCTTCTGTATACAGGGTGAGCTTCATTTACACACTAATAGCTCTTAAGTAGGTAATTAGCTACTTAACAGCTTATGCAAAGTGAATGCTCAAAACTGTCACACAAACTGCCGTTTAAGCGATCATCTTGCCGTGTAAATGCACACAACGATTATCCCTCAAAAGATGTATTTTGAGCGTGAATCGTTGCGTTTAAATGGGCCTTTAGGATTTAGTTCAGCCACCTATTCCTTAATTTTAAAGTGTCTTTGCCTGTTTTGAGCGCAAAGAGATGTATGGAAGGGACAGGTTGTGGACAGCTTTGTACTTCATTGATAATATCCTGAATTGGATTCTCTGGATGTTGAGGAGTCTCTGGATATTGGGTAGTCAGAGAAGGGTTTGGATATGAGAGAGGCAGTTGAGTAAAAATGGCAGAGTTGGATTAGCCAGGCAGTAGAACTGAGGATGGATTCAAGGGGGTGCAAGAAGATTGGATGGGAGGCCAAGAGAAGGATGTTGCAGTAGTCTAGATGTTAATCAAGAAATGATGGCATGCAGTAGCTTTTTTGTTGACTCGGGGGTCTTTCTAACGAGCGCATATACGGCAACGGCGTTTTTATGTTTTCATGCCTACTCCGTATAAGCGTCTGAATGGGCTTTTTTCCACGATCACGGCCAGTGTTTTCCCGTCTATTCACATGACCGCAAGCGTCGTTTTTAGCGAAAGAATACACCGCACCCCGGAAAGCTCTTGCTCTGCCAAAATCCTCGGGATGCCTTTTAGTGCCTATATAGGGGCACTTGTAAGCTTTTTACAGCTTTTTACTGCTCCCATAGAAGTCTATATGACCCGATGGCGTATATTGGCCAAAACATAGTTCCAGAACTATGTTTTGGCTGAGCATATATGCGCCGGCCACATATAAGTTCTATTTTCGCGCTGCCGGCGTATTTACGTGCCGTATATTCACCCGTGTGAACGGCTGCATTGGAAATCAATGCCTCACATGGGTACCGTATGTGCACCCGGATGTGAAAACGCGCCATATATGTGCTCGTGGGAATAAAGCCTCAGGCTGAGGAAGGGGGCAGGTCTGTGTATTGTATGTAATATAACAATGTGCAGTTTATTTGGTCATCCTGTGTGACCCAGGAGCAAATACTTAAAAAGAAAAAAAGCACAATATAGTCATGTACCTCTTTGCACCTAGCATGTATTTTCATATCCGCACATAAGCAGTACATGGTGAACATTCACCATAATCCATGTCCAGCGGTCAGTGTGTGCTGAAGACACATGGTGAACAATGTTGCGTGTTCCACTAGGATCTTTGCACTGACCTTTGATGATGATTAATCATTTCCAGAATAGGACCATAGAAGGGCAAACAATATCCTGAGCATCTGCTCATCGCGGGCAAGCAGTCGTGGTGTATCTCCCTGCTTTGGTAATCATGGGTTATGTTAACCCCCATGCAGAGCAGATGATTTATTAACCCTTTTCCTCCCTTCCCTTGATTAATAGAAGCACATCATAGATGTGTCTTGAAGTCTCATTAAAGAGGTTTTCAGAACTTTTTTTTTTATATAGTTCTGGACCCCTCTACCCAAAATAATATAAAGTCGGTATACTTAACATGGCACTGGACTACCGCTCCGGCACCACGCCGTCTGATGGGTGATATCACAGTATGATAAGACCCAGTGAGGTAGGGCTCTAATGTAGAAGTCCCAAGACAGGTTTACAGGATGTCACGGATGACATCCCTGTCCAACCTCCTATTGACTGGAGCGGTAACACAGGTAAACAACCCACGTGACACTGCCACAGGTGTAAACCAAAAACCAGAGCAGTGCAACCTGAATATATATTTCTTTTTTTTTCCCACATAGTTTGTTCCCCCACTGTCACCACTGATTTGTAACTTGGAAAATCCCTTTAATGACCTTTATTCATGTCTTGTCTTCACATCAGATTTCCTGCAACCACCGGACACCAGCATGGCTGCACTCAGGCACATGGGCTGTTGCTCTATATATTGACCTTAGGATGGCTGATAAAGGGTAAGTTCCTCCAAACTAAGTTGAGAATAAACCCAGTGAGCTGGAGTGCTCGGGCGAAGAGCAGCTCTTGAGAGACAGCATGTCAAGGATTTAAATGATAGGATGGCTCCATTCCTGTAAGCTAATGAGTCACGGGCTACAGAGGCCACCAGTAATGGGCACTCAAGAGGAACTCAAAATCCTTATTTCAGCAGCACTGGGAAGTTGGTGGGATCAAAATGTGGATCCATTCTGCTCCGTTTACAGCCTCCTATCATTCAAATCACAATAGGGTCAAGTTGCCATATGTAACCTAAATAGTACGACCATACAGTATATACAGTTGGAAGAAAAAATAAGTAAACCTCTTGGAATTACCTGGTTTCAGCATTGATCATTAGTGTTATCTGATTGCTATCTAGGTAACAGTTCAAGAGCTTGTCCCCAAAATCAGTTCAGTCAACTTTGCAAAGTTTTCGGGAGAGTGAAAAAATGTACTTTTGTTTTGGGCTGTGCACTTGATGTAGTTGTTCTACATGTTATATAGGTCTCTGTAGACTGTACAACATTTGGACTTTGCAAGGTATCTGTTATTGAGTGCTGAAAGTTTAAATTATAAGCAGAACAAGGCAAGTTCATGGACTGAACTTATTTTCAAATAGATTTTGCACTTTTGTAGGGATAAAATAAACTCTTCATATAAAAAAAGAAAAAATATATCAAGCCCCTAGAAGGAGTCGTCGTTTAGCTGCAAAACTCGGCATGCAGTTACATCTCAGACGGATATGTAATGATTAGGGTTGTGGCGTAATTAGATGAACGGTCTTATCACCTGAGGCCCTAAAAGTGGTTCCACCCTTGGACTATAAAAAAAATTCTCAGTCTACTTGTGTGTAGTGACCTCTTTTTGCACTTGTGTAGAGCTTGTTGGCTACTAGACGCCTCTACGACGCAATCAAAGGGATTTCACCCAGTTAACAGAGTTTGAGAGGCATTTTTGGAATGTTGGGAGCTTGATTGTCGTTTTAACGAATTGCCACCACCTGGGTCATTCTGACTAGACTCTTAGGAGGTGTTGGGACCAGTGGATGCATGAGGGCACACAGACAAGGCAACCGGGCTCAGGCCTCCTTCAACAGACTGCCAGTAGAGATGATCGTCTGATCAATTGAGAAGCACGAGCAGCTCCAACTCTTTCATTGTCTGCCATCCAGAGACAGGTGGCACGATTGTTACAGGCCCCTGTGTCTGTTGGAAACATTTCTAGGCTCTTGGCCGAAAGACATGGTGCCCGTTAGATGTCTGGCCCTTGACATCCACACACCGTAACTTCTGTTTGCAGTGGTGTTGTGAACAGGGAAACTGGACTGCTATAGAGTGGAACAGGGTTGTCTTCAGCAATTAATCCAGGTTTAGTTTAGGCACTGATGGCGGCCGTGTTCTTGTTTGAAGACCTCGGGCTGAGCGCCTCAATCCTGCCTTTGCTGTGGAGTGGTGCACTATCCCCACTACTGGTGTGATAGCCCAAGAGGCATCCTA